>NC_090932.1:1230735959-1231038989 GCF_040938575.1 Ambystoma mexicanum | reverse complement strand
TGCCTGATTTTGATAGGAGGAAGCAACTGAGATTCTGGAAGGCAGTTGTCACACCAGCAATTGTCCTCTTGAAATGACCCGAGAAGATACATGCTATAGGGTGACATATGGGAGAAGGAATGAGAGCTGGGCACCTTATGAGAGAGTCAGCATCCCTTGATTTTGCCAGGAGGGAGCAGCAGAGATTCTGGCAGGTGGGTATCACACCAGTCACTGTCAATCTCTTGATGTGAGTGGATAAGATGCATGTGCTCGGGTGAATCCTGGGAGGAGGAGGAGGAACCATGAATCCCTGAAGGCACCTTCTGGGAGATTCATGCTCATCCGATTTTGGTTGGATTGGGCACCAGAAATTTAGAGTGCTGGTGTTACACCAGTCAGTGAGTGAAGAACACATTTGGAAAACATGTCAGCACCTAAATGTGCCAGAGGCAGGGAAGATGGACTACATCTGTTCTTTTCACTTCTGCAGCAGTCCTTGCCATGAACTGCACGATGTCTATTGAAGATATTATCCAGCTCGTGTTCCATACCCAGGCACACGTTGCTCTGAACTAGTCCATGCACCAGTACATGCACAGGTATTGCACCATGATGATGAACATCCACTCAGAATGACAGAGGAGGTTGCACTTTCAGATCTGTCCACTATCTAAGGGACTGAAGGGAGAGGTGTGACGATCTGATCTACATTAGAAGACTGAAAATTCCAGGTCTCAATCTCTGATGTCCCCGTCCACTAATAAGTCTGACAGTAATGAAGATAATGAGAAAGATGATGATTAAGGCATATGTTAAGAGTCATCAGAGTGCAGACAGGAACATGTGTTGCTGTTGCAAAACAGTGATACTGAGAAGTACATGAGAATGACACCACTCATGCAGAGGTTTTAGTATTAATAGAAGCTCGCCCCCTACCTCGGTACAGTCTATTAGAGAATCAGCCTTCCTGTGATATATGATATGATATGGCATTTATAACGCGCCTATACACAAGTGTTTTAAGGCGTGACGCAGCAAGGGAGGGGAACAAAGGGAGGACAGACAATGATCCTACTAGGCCAGGTGTCATTCAGATCACGCAAATGCTTGGGAGGGGGGCAGGGACAGTGCAGTACATGGGAATAGGTAAAACAATAAGTAAAGTAACGGCCATCATGTGGCAGTGCATGGGTAAGTGCAGATATCAGATGTCAAGGGCTGGTAGGGGGACTCTAGGGATACAAAAACAGTCCCAAGTGCAACAGTTTCCAGGTGGGCAGTGCAGGTGTGTGACGCTGGCGGAGGAGGGACCAGGGTCCGAGATCACAGGGTGTCCAGGTAGCGGGTGCAGTTCCGATAACACCCAGGAGGTCAGCAGAGGAGAGGAGGAGAAAAGGCAGAAGCAAAGAGAAAGGTTTTGAGGTGCTTCCGGAGCCAGAGATGGTTCTCCTCAAGTTTAAGGGAGGCAGGGAGGCTATTCTAGAGGGAGGCCCCAGCCGAAGAAAGATCTACCACTAACTCGTTGCTTAGAGAAGCGATTGACTGAGGGAGTTGGAGGCGGATGAGCAGAGAGCTCGAGAAGGAAGATATTTAGGGAGAGATAATTGAAGGTATTGAGGCCCCAGGCCCCAGAAGGCCTTGTGGACGATGCAGAGCACCATTGTATCTAAATAAACCCAACCTGTGTATTGTTACTAGCACACAAAAGTCAAATACGTGGCAATGCTTCATACAGAATAAATAACAACACTATCTGGCCACTTGCACACTCCAGTCTAAATCAGTGTGGTGGGGGTTGACAGGGACCTATATGCTACAGCATCATGCCCAAACATGGAAAGAAGTAAACATATCGTTATGACTCTCATCCATCTCCCGTTTCTTTTTCACAGAACTTTGTGCCGAACATTTTTTGCCTAAAAAAATCATTGAAAAATATGGAGGTGGGGTGTGTTAGGGCATATAAGAGGAAGGGTGGGGTGGGCTATAGGGAATAAATAATAGGGGATGAGGGTTTGGGGACGACCCCACCTCCCCCACCACCCCTGATACAAAAATAAAAATGTGATACATTTTTCTGGCAAGAAAAGCAGTGAAATAAACTGGGGATGAATTAACATAGAACCAGCATATCCATACCGTCAAAGAAGCAGCAAACCGCCACCAGTCTACATATTTATCCCAGAATATACTGCAGCTGTCTTGGCTCTTAGGAGTATGGCATCAAGTTCTATCCCCTTTACCACAGTGGTGCACATCAGTGATTCCCCATTGAATCAAGCATTGGGTTGTGGATGCATCTGTGCATGGTCAAAGATATCACATGTCGTGACAGACAGTCCCAGCATGATGCTAACATGGATATAATGTTAGCAAAAGATCTCTTGCAGTGCCCTTTAATTTAAAACCCTGCATTCCGGATAGGTATGGGAAAAGCAGACCACCTCTCCAAGGTTCTCTAGTTCTCTCCCACAGTGCTTTGCAAAGTTCTTCAGCTCTCCCACAGACTTCTGCCACGGTTGCAGGTGGCACTTCTCCCTGTGAGGCCAGTCCCTACCCCATGACTGCTTTATTCCCTCAATACGTCTGCTCAGGTTGGCTGCCACAAATATATGATCCAGCTCACCATGGCTAACAGACTGCCTGTAATAAAGCAAAGCGGCGCCTGCATGCCAGATGATATAGTTGAGTGGTTAATGTCTAAAGTTTGAATTGCAGGCGGTGCAGCCCACCCCTTAGTGCTTGCTGGGGCAGCACTGGCAATAGGGGCCTCCTGCTGGCCCCTGTGGCACGTGCCACTGACACACATTTGGCAGGCTGGATGGGTATGTGGCTTTTGGCATGACCTGTGAATGTCACAGCTGTGCTGCACCTTGGCCCTGAAAAGTGGTAGGACCTTCTCCTTCCTCACCACTACTGAAAGGGGCTGGTGGCAGGCTCTATGAAGGCAAAGGACTTCTTTGGCTGGTATATTGTATTGTGTCACTGGCGAATCTGCTTTCTCATGGCCATCATCTGTGAGGCACTGTTCTTGCCCTCTTACCCCCACGTCCTCCTCTTCCCACAGCTTACCCCCATGATGATCTTCCCTGGTCGCAGATCAAAAAGTCCGACACCCAGGACCATATGGGATGTCTAGGGTGGAAGACGTCCAGGTACTCTGGCCTTCCCCCTTAATTATAGCAGGTGCAGTAAGAGGCTCCTCCCAGAGTTCCTGTTTGCCCCCTCCCCTCAGCTATGTCCATCGCTTGCTGCATCACTTCCACAGGCAAGTCGTCCCATTGAGCCTCCTCCTTATGGATGCCCCCGACCCCGTCAAGTGCCACCACAGAATCCTGCAGGGTGTTTGCTGTAGCTGCCTCCTTCTCTCACAGGAAGGACATGCCCTCCTACTCCTTCACTGACCCTGCTTCAGTGTGGGCATCCACTAGGGGGCATGCATCACCGATCTGCAGGAAGCAAACACAAGAGGACAGCCTTTGCATTACCAATTTTGGCATCCTTCAATGGCCCAGTCTCCTCTCCCACCCCTTGCCCTGAGGCCTTCACCAATGTCTTAGGCTCCCCCACTAAATCAGAGGATTGCCAATGCTACATGGACCCGGTCCATAAACTGGCACCAACAAGCAGCATGAAGTCCCCCCTCCTCACCTATCATGTGGGAATTCTCTTCCTCCTGGGAGGAAAAATGTCCTTCCCTCTGCCAACCTTCTTCCGCTCCCAGAATTGGAGGCATGCAATGACTAGAAAACCAAAAATGTCCATGTTGAGATTCATTTGAAATGAAGCAACTCCTGGCGAAAAAACATTATTCTGGGGATGTGGGGGGCAGGTAGGGGGTGGAGGGATATTTTTTAATTGGAGATGGGATGAGGGTAACATTTTTAAAAGGGGTCACATATGGGCAGAGGCACACGTTCTATTTTTATACGTGGGGAAAACTAACAAGACACTAACAACAAACAGAACAAAGATTAAAACAAAGGGGAAGAACAATGTGCCACAAAAATATTCTGAATGCCAACAAAGTACACACACATTCAGCACCAAAGACCTAGAACTCCACACAACTCCTTTTGCTCTAGTGCTCCAGAAAGCTCCAAACACTGCCCAAGAACGAGCCTGCACTGTGCAGTCATTGCCTCCTCACAGCCACACAGAACAGGAAATTGGCTGGGATTTATTCAGAGGGCCACACCTCCTTATGAAGAATCTAAGACTAAACACAATCTGTATGCGAGGGCTCTGATTGGATGGATGAGCCAGACAAATAAACCCTGAGAGCCAACTGGAGATTGAAGGCTCCTGATGTGAAGGATCTTCACATTCGATTTAAAGGTCCATCACGAATTCGGCCAGGGATTCGTTGGCACCGAAAACTCTTCACATTCCATAATGTTTTCGCCAAGTTCGTCCAGGACTTATGTGCACTTTTGCTAATAACTGACCAAAGGTACTTCTCACCAGGGCTGCTAATTTGTAATAAAAAAGGGACCAACTAAGGTTTTGTCCCAACCCATATTACATGTATGCGTTTGTAAAGGAGTGAACTGGTTTTCCCAAATGTGTTTGCAAGAGTGTAAGAGAATAGAGCAAAGTCGATTTGCTACACATTTAGAATGGAGATTCTCCCATACCATGTTGAAGCAAGACAAGAAAACTGAGCACACAAACTGATGCATCATTCTTTTCTGCTTATGCATCAATGAACAAAAAACAAAAAAACAAAAAAAGTGGTGGCTTCACTTATCCAATTTGAAAGATGCCTCATTTTTGCCCCAGTACAAACAACTTTATAAAAATGGAATGAGGAAAACCCAGTCTGCTCCTTTTGTATTCTGTTGGGCACTCCCAAGAATTGCATTGATCCCAAAACGGGTCTTGAATAGTTTAACGCAAAGCACTATGGTATAAGATGTGAATTTTGGTAATGAATGACACGATTATTAAATAGCAAAGTAGAAAAAGCAGTGATTTAAGAACTGTGATCCAACTTATGAGTCAGAACCAGTTCGGCTCGTGGCAGATTGTCATATAAAGCATTACAATAACAGATTTGTTTGCATAAATTATAGTATGCACCACACGGCAAAAGACTGCTGATATATGAGAGAAAACATTAGGATTTTAAATTCAGAACAGCTGAAGGAATTGATTTTGACCTCAAAAAATTAATTTGAAACTGTCTATGATGACTTTTTTTTCATAAACAGTACTTTGGTGTGTCTTCTGAGCGTAGATGGCCAACATGGCCCGGGTCATCTGGCCACTCCTCCAGGTGGCGCAGCAGGGGAACATTCAGACCATCCAGAGTGTGACGATTCTGCACTGAAATGTTTGCAACATATGTAATGTTCAAATGTTCTCTGTAGTTTCACAGTTTCACTATATAGACGCACAAGTTAGTAGTTTACCCACTTGTCACTCCATGTAATGAGTCTGAAGGACACATCAATATTAATTTCTGTCATCTGATGCGAATGGCACCAGTATCCCCAGATGTAAACGTCATTAAAAAAAAAATCCGCTGTGAGAGCTCGTTTCCAATCAGGACAGCATGCAAAGGACATCACAATGGAACTCTGACAGATTAGTGGCAACAAATCACTGCTTAATTGAGCTTCAACGCCACATTATTTTTAGTTTTTGAAGCAATGTTTTCATTTTCTTTCCACAAAATCTTACAAGCAATGCATCATATTGTCCACCTTCTCACTAAATGTTGCACACCACACTTCTCAGTAACTGGCCCTTTGCCCAGCTGCATTTTCCTACAATAAGGGATCTCGCTGTATGATTGCCCGGAGTTCTGTATTAACCGCTTGTAACTGTTTCCGTTGGCAGTAAATGCAAACTGAATACAAATGCCAAACCGTGGAGGGTGGGGAGGCTGGGGTGAGTAGTGCAGAATAGTGTAAATCGCTGGTTTAGTGGGCATTGATGTTGCATTTGGTGAGGAAGGATAGCTCGGGGGCAATGGGTTTTGGTAGCAAGACAACACTGCACAACACAGGTTCGCATCCCGACCCCGCACTTACTACCCTTTGGTATTAAACGCATTATAAAAGAATAATTGTAATTTGGAATAATTTGGAATAGAATCGGGCAGACTGACTAAAGTCCACACATATGGCATGTCATACATACATTGAGAACCCATAACTCTTACGCATTTGAAATGCCAACACGAGACCAAATAGCAAAATTCGGAAAATACACATTTTTCAAGTCCCATTAATCGTCAAAGAAGGTTTTAAGGCAGGGGGATGTGTGGTAATGCCTGTCTTACCCCCTTCGTTAATGATCCATGGGATGCTAGTTTTTGTTTTGAGGTGGAGTGAAGGCACTGAATGTGCAATGTGTCAGTCGTGGTTCCCTGCTCCACTTCAACACAAATCATGGTTTAAAGGCGGCATATATTGTCATACTGGTGTTAAACCAATGGATTGCAATGGAATCTAGCTTCCTATTCCACGTTACATGCGAGCAGATTTTATAGGAATCCATTGTAAGTGTGACCCAATCATTAATTGCAGGAGACATTTATACTTTTCCATAAACGTAGTGGGAATGTATGGTGTATATGACATTTAATGTGCCTTTTTGGAAAAGATGAAACCTGTGCAGAGTTCACCTTTCACATAGAAGTGCAAACTGATGTGCTCCCAATCAGACTGATAGTGTTTTGTAAAAAATTACTATGTCAGACTCTCTTAATAGAAAACATTGAATTAGCACTGCACTGGATAAATAACAAACCACATTGTTATATTGCAGGGAGCAAGTTGGCCCAAAGCACCATGTGGAGCGGTGTAGTGATAAGATTACTGTAGAATTAAGATGCACGTTTGGGGTCATGCTTGGATATTAAAGGCCTGATAGCCATAGGCAAAGTGGGCCTGCCAGTGTGGGTCTTAACTCCACTAGCACCCTGGCATGATACTCGGGGTTCTAATAGTGGGTTAACTTTAACAAACAAAAATTCCCTATGATGAAGAAGTGCATCATGAAATGGACGGTGTTATAACATGGCCGTCTTTGTGGCAAGGGACTCAGACCCTTGTTGCTGCCCTTGGTGGTTGGTGAGCTTTAAGAAGTGGCTTGGCAGCGAAGTCCAGGTAAAATGAGAGAGATTGGTCAGCATGTGAAGGGTCCCCAGGATAAGAGCGTCTTTACAATGTGGCAAGGGGCACGCAGAGAGGTGCGGGGACACGTGTGACAGGGCAGTTGCAGGGGGTGTTGCACCATTAGTGCGGGATGATAGCAGCTCCCTCTGCATGTGAGCTGTCACCGTGCATGCACACCTGGCATTGGAGAGAGCTGATTAGCTGGCTCCACTGTTCTGGGTGCTGATATTAGTCAACCGTGCTTCGAGTACCTCCAAGGAGGGCAGCATTAGCACAACTTAGAAGGCTTATGGCTTTTGGTACTCTTCTTTATAAAAAATCGTTTGTCACTGTATTTGCACCCTGATAGGTTGGCGGACCTGTGGCACACTTTACAGCTGCATACCCTTTTAAAATCAGATGGGGATAGCAAGGGAAGATTGTCACATAGCTAGCAGACTTTCTGAGGATGGATTCTGCCTATTGGGAAGTCCCCATGCCCGACTTCCTATGCTTTTTACCTGAGATATCAGTAACAGTCTCACATGAATTGGATATTAACGGATACAGTGTTCAGATGAGAATAGGGTTGTATTTGAATCTTTGGATATCACTAACAGACCAGACTAAGAGACACGTCATTAGGGTGGTTTTTCAGTAGCCAAACAGTAAGCAAAAGCCAAAGAAGAGCAAAGCAAAATAACAAGGTCCGAGTTACTGGAGAGTTAATTTATAGGCAACAGGGGAGTAACCAGCATTGCAAGAGTGAGCAGGACGAGCCATGAAAAAAGTCATGCTACCCCCCCCTTGAATGCCGTGCACGCAATTCCATACGATCTCATTTGCACCCCCAAACCACCACCGTGGACCCAATCTACTTTTTTGGTAACATTAGTGGAAGATGTGTTTTTTTTTTTTTTACATACAAAAAAAATGCAGGCTTATTATAGATGCAGGAAACCCTTCTATTCGAGCTCTGTCCCGGCGTTTTGGGGGGAAATGCATGCAAACCTTTTAATTTCCATATTGATTGCACCAACAGAAGTGACTTCGCAGAAAAGTACATTGCAAGAAGTATCACCAGTCTTTGATACATGGAGGAACCATGGAAGTAAGTGACTTTAGAATAAGTTGCCAAAAGTAAGCTAAGTGGCAAATAGCTGTGGTGCAATGTGCCTAAATTGTGCTTTTATTATAGTTAGAGCAACTCTACAGTCATTAGGCTTTTAAAAAAAGAATAGCATGATATATTAACATAAGCTTTGAAGTGAATCAGAATCACTTACAGAGCTGCAAATAGGACATAGTCTGATTAAATGATTTGCCCAGGATCACACACATTGGTTAAATGATGAAACCAGGATGTTGACAATTTAAGCAACTGAGCACTTCTTCCCAGGTTTAGATGATATAGAAATGTAATCAAGTTTCGTTTTGCATTTCGTGTGCTTAAGTAATACTTTATTTATAGCAATGCCTTGGAAGAAAACCACATTACATAATAAACTAGACTTTCATAGTAAACTAACTGTACACTATATACATTTTCCTAGAAATATATTGAACAATAGGAGTATGGCTTTAGTTTTATTCTCCCCATCCTGCATGCAAAGTCAAAATAGCATCACACAGAGTATTGTGAGCCTAACAAATCCCCATGGGTTTTAACGCCATAGTCATTATTTCATAAAGCATTCAACATTATGGACCCTTCTGACTTCTGATTACTCCCTCCCATTCACATTTGTAAAGGGACAAACCTCCCTGCTAATTGCCCCCCCCCACCAGTGCCGAATGGCTCACATTGTAATTCTCTGTTGACAGAGAGCAACGTGAGAGCCCCCTGCTGCCCAGAACTCCTTCAGACATTGTCCTGGCAGTGGGACCCCTCCCCGTTCAAAAAGGGTAAGGTGTCCTACTGCCAGGATATTGAGTGTGGTGAGCAGGAATTGCTCGGCACACATTGTCATGCCAGCGGGATACCTTTCCTGTTGGGCACCCTCATTGAGGTGCCGAATGGGGGAGGTGTCCCACTGACAAATGTCCCAGTCTGTCTCTTAAAAGAGCCACAGGGGGGCAGCTTGCCCCCCCCACCCTCCCACCGCTTGGTACGCCACTGATGGGGAACCATCCACCAGCCAATGTTAAGATCTTCAGTGGCTAGATAGATAGATAGATGAATGGTCACAAACACTTCAGGGAAAGTGTAATAAATCAAACAGCATAAGCTAGTGTCCAATACCCTAGATTCTCAAATGACTACCTGTACACGAAATGCAAAAAAATCTGATCACAATATATCAATGTACAACCATTCTAACAAAAACTCAAAAACAAGAATAAATATAAAATAAAACCCACGTCCAAAGCACCAGCAAAAACATTCTGCTGTGATTCTCTGTCATCACACAAGTTATGGGTCAGTTTCAAAAGTGACATTGGTAACTAAATCAGACTCAAAGGAATCAAAGGAATGCGAGAAACATCTCCCATGTGGTTTGTGGATGACCTAACTAATGTGCACCCTGTAGTCACTGAAGGGAATATAAGAGCCAGGGGGACATAGCTCCTGACTCTTAAGTGAAGAGGCAGCCTTCCAGCTGCATTTTGAATGTACTGGATTTTAACCAGAGCTTTCTTAAGGAGACTCCACTATACCTAGTTTCCATAGTCCAGACAGCTGGGGAAAAACACGTTCATCATTTGAACTTTCACTGGAAAAGTCAAATGCTCCAAACATTGTTTTAAAGATCTTATTTGCAAGAAACCACTTCTTGATAATGTATTCATCTGTGTATCCTTGGAGTGATTCGAATCGAACCATACTCCTAGATTCAATACAACGTGGGCTGGCATATGACATGGTCCCTGCGGGTGGGGTGTCCAGAGATTGTTACACCAACCCCGGAGGGCAAAATAATTACTGGAGATGGCTGCCGGCATAGTGTTACTTTGACGGAGGATCCTGTTGTAGGAGATAATGATTTCATTGTTCTGGGCTTAGCAACTTTATAGTGTTCTTCTTTGAAAGGTGAACATTCTTATGGTATGCTATTGTCCTAAGAATTGACAATGACAGGTGTGTAACTGGCATAGATGATTCACCATGATTCCTTAATTAGCTAGGTAAAATAAATCGATCAAGCCGGGTTTGTGTCTGTAAGTGATAACGGCAAGGAATTTTAAAATAATAGCTTTACAAAAGACTGGCGAGTGCGTGCACCGGGCACGCTTAATAGAGGGTTACCCATCCAGTTCACTTATTTAAACGGCCAACACCAAAATTCACCTACTAGCAATGCAATCCTGGTTAACGATTACTTGTTAACTTTTTAAAGATGACAGCCAACATAAACTTTGTAGTTTTCATTTACTGCGCCTTCAGAAACAAGGATTAATCAATGCGTACACTGTGCATTGCTAGGTCATTTCAGTGCTCACGCCTGCTTTGGAGCCGCATTCAGGCGACCCTTGACAAGGCTTTTTGTTAGGTGCTCAAAATGCTCTTAGAACATCCCATTTTAAACGTGGAGCATATAAATTTGCTCGCGATACGGTCAGAGGAGACTGTTGAACCAGGCATAGCACTTAAAAAGGAAGGCACATATGTCTCTGTCCACAGCAGCGCATTATCCAATTATTGTTCTTCAATTCTAATCAATCTTCATTGTATCTCCCAGAGAATGAGATGACGGGAAAAGTCCTCCCTAATGAAATACGAGCCTTCGTCTATGATTTACCAACAAACAAAAACTCATACTGCAATGCGATTACAAAACGGGATGGCAATACATGGCTGCAAACAGGGAAAGCAAATGTACACATTGAAACCCTTTAATGGCCATGTTTTTGATCCTATATATGTGCCTGAGATCGCAAGCGCTATGCATATCCAATTAAGTTTGCCCATTCGCTTTATAGAGGTGTGCAAAACCAGAAGATTAAAAAGATAATCTTGAAGTAGTCTTTTGGTCATCTCCCGGAGACCATCTATTCTGTACCCCTATGTCAAGTATGTTAATGTTAAAGGTCATTTGTACCGCGCACTATCACCACCGGAGTGGTCCCCTGGCGCTCTGGCGGCTCTGAAAGAGGGAGGGAGGGGTGGGTTAGTGGGTGGAGGCTGGAAAAGTGCAAGATTGCAGTGATGTGCTGTTGGCAGCCTCAGCCCGGTGGTTCCGTCGGCTGGGCCTGGGGTGTATGCGGCTGGTAGTCGTCGTGTGCTGATGTGCGAGTCTATGTGTGTTTTTGTTTTGCTGTTGCAGTGTAGTGAGGTTCGTGCGGTTTGCTGCGCTAGAGGTTTGTGGTTGTGTTTGGTTTGGAGTTTGAGAGGTGTATGCAGAGAAGGAAATTGTTAGTGGTATTGGTTAGTTTGTATCTCTATCCTGGAGTGGACCGGTTGGGCTCGTGTAATCTTACACGACGGGATGCTTGTACACCCTGAGCCTCAGGAGGTACGTGCCCGTTTTTGCATTCAAGGCCGTTTGAGGATTTAGCTGTCCCCTCCGCCCGCTCCCTTAATAACCTTGCATGCTCCTCACCCCCTCCACATGACTAGCGCAGCTGCTAGTGTCCATACTTCCGATTAATCCATACTTACAATTCTATCTAAGTGTGGACATGCTAGTATTCACAATTCTATCTAGGTGTGGACATGCTAACATTTACAATTCTATCTAAGTGTGGACATGCTAGTATTCACAACAATTCTATCTAGATGCGACGCAGGCTAGTATTCACAATTCTAAGTGTGGACATGCTAACATTCACAATTCTATCTAAGTGTGGACATGCTAGTATTCACCATTCTGTCTAGGTGTGGACATGTTAGTAGTCACAATTCTATCTAAATGTGGACATGCTAGTATTCACAATTCTATCTAGGTGTGGACATGCTAACATTCACAATTCCATCTAGATGCGACGCAGGCTAGTATTCACAATTCTAAGTGTGGACATGCTAACATTCACAATTCTATCTAAGTGTGGACATGCTAGTATTCACAATTCTATCTAGGTGTGGACATGCTAACATTCACAATTCTATCTAAGTGTGGACATGCTAGTATTCACAATTCTATCTAGGTGTGGACATGCTAGTATTCACAATTCTATCTAAGTGTGGACATGCTAGTATTCACAATTCTATCTAGGTGTGGACATGCTAGTATTCACAATTCTATCTAAGTGTGGACATGCTAGTATTCACAATTCTATCTAGGTGTGGACATGCTAACATTCACAATTCTATCTAGGTGTGGACATGCTAACATTTACAATTCTATCTAAGTGTGGACATGCTAGTATTCACAATTCTATCTAGGTGTAGACATGCTAACATTCACAATTCTGTCTAAGTGTGGACATGCTAGTATTCACAATTCTATCTAAGTGTGGACATGCTAACATTCACAATTCCATCTAGATGCGACGCAGGCTAGTATTCACAATTCTATCTAGTTGTGGACATGCTAACATTCACAATTCTGTCTAAGTGTGGACATGCTAGTATTCACAATTCTATCTAGGTGTGGACATGCTAGTATTCACAATTCTATCTAGGTGTGGACATGCTAACATTCACAATTCTGTCTAAGTGTGGACATGCTAGTATTCACAATTCTATCTAAGTGTGGACATGCTAACATTCACAATTCCATCTAGATGCGACGCAGGCTAGTATTCACAATTCTTTCTAAGTGTGCACATGCTAGTATTCACAATTCTATCTAAGTGTGGACATGCTAACATTCACAATTCCATCTAGATGCGACGCAGGCTAGTATTCACAATTTTATCTAGGTGTGAACATGCTAACATTCACAATTCTGTCTAAGTGTGGACATGCTAACATTCACAATTCCATCTAGATGTGACGCAGGCTAGTATTCACAATTCTATCTAGGTGTGGACATGCTAACATTCACAATTCTATCTAAGTGTGGACATGCTAACATTCACAATTCCATCTAGATGCGACGCAGGCTAGTATTCACAATTCTATCTAGGTGTGGACATGCTAATAAGGGAGGTAAGATAGAGTGACAGGGGTTTTCTGGAGTAGAGTGATTGCTCTACTCCCCACCCATGTCACACTCACAGTTTTTGTTGGTGTCTGTTAGCTGCTGGCTTCCTTGGCGTCCTCTGCGGACACCTGCAGACACATCTTGGGGCCGTCCTTTGCCTCGGGGTCCTTCGCCGCAGGGCTGCCCTTGGATGTCCTTGAAATTGGGTATGGGGACCAATCCAGATGGAGTGGGCGTGTTGGGAGGCGGGCACAGGGGAACCAGCAAGCGGGTGGGCTGGGGAGAGGGACCACGCGCCGAGTGCGCTATGGTGCTTTTAAGCACCTATGCAATATTGCATTGCAGGGTTTGGGGAGGAGGGGGTCGGGAGACTTCTTACCTTGGCCTGGGTCACTGCAAAATCTGTATGTATGTGTCTGAGTCTGGCTGCACCCCCAGTGCATGATAGGCCAATGTAGCACTCCCACTCCCTAATGTTTCCGTGGTCTTTCTTTCTTTCTTTCTTTCTTTCTTTCTTTCTTTCTTTCTTTCTTTCTTTCTTTCTTTCTTTCTTTCTTTCTTTCTTTCTGTCTCGCTGTCTTTGTGGGTGAGAGTCCTATTTTCAGGTGTACGTTTGTTAGAGCCTCCCCAGACGATGACAGCAGCATGAAAATATAAACAGCACAGGTATTTTGAAAGGGAGGGGTCTGTGTTTTATATGTTTTAAAGTATATTGGAACAGGAGTGGCAAAGGCATCCTCAGAAGTGGGGATCAGCCTGGTACTTCAAAGACATACATTGTCATGGAGTGTGTCCTGCAGGAATGTCACCATCACCCTGAGGGTTCATTGTCCATACAAAGGGAGGTGAGTGGGACACGGATACGCTCTGTGGCGGTTGCTGGGGATCCACCTGTCCTTGCAAGAGTTCAAACGACGAGGCTGCAGCGACTACAATTGTATATTATTTTGATTATTTGATAATTGTTAGTGTTTGCGCACAAAGTAAAACGTGTTTGGGTTCAACAGCACTACCAATCAATCAGGGACCAGACGAGCTGGGTAGTGCACTAGAATGTGCAGATCACTTCACTGATCATTCTAGTAAGTTAGAGCATCCTGCTGCTGGCGATGGGTTCTTGAAAGATGGCACTTTTGCATCTTGGTGAGGTTTAGAGTGGGTTTGGGTAAAAACCGAGTCACACAGACGCTGGCTCAGAGATCTTATTGTTGACTGTAATTTAGATTGGATTCTTAACAATAAATGAGAAATCTTGTCACTTCATGTTTACGGTGATTCATTTACACACTTAAGCCAACCCATATTTCAACCCAACATGGGTCTTTCCCAAGGCTTTGGTGAGAATACAAGGTGAAGTGTATATGTGTAGTAATAAGCAAACACCTGAGTGGGGGGGAACCAATGTGATCTGGATGGAGGTGAAAAGTATTCAGGGTGTGAGGGTTGGTGGTAGTGTGACATTTGAATATATGATGTTAAGGACATAATAGCCTCCCCCAAACCATCAAATGCCAGGGGGACACCTGCCCTGCACCTATAATTAAAGAGGAAGCTAGGGCACTAGCACTTTTCATCACAATATTTAAAACTCCTCTTTCGATACATGCACGGTCCCAAATAACCTAAAAGACGCATGGGTACATCCACTCTTAAAAGAACCTAACCTCGATCCAAACATCTCAACAGACTATAGACCAATAACCACTGTTCCATTTCTAATGAAAATACTAGACAGGACAGCCTATCTACAGATACAAGCCTACCTCAAAACAAACAAACTTCTAGGCCTGCAGCAATCTGGTTTTAGACCCAAACACGGAACAGCATCTGCTCTAATAGATTTGAAAAATCAAATGGACAACATAAGGGACAAAGGAAAACTTGCCCTCCTCCTCCTCTTAGATCTCTCTGCAGCATTTGACTTAGTCGATCACAAAGTCCTATGCAAGCATTTAAAATCAGCTGCCCTTTTCTCCCTTGAGGCCATGGCTTGGATACAATCTTTCTTGGATAATCATACTACGAGGGTCTTCTCCCCTACCGCTTCTGCTGAACAGGTACCTATCACCTGTGGTCTACCTCCTACGATGTGAAATATATTCACTAAGCTTCTCTTCGATGACCTTGACAATGTGGGTGTCTCCTACACTAATTATGATGACACCCAGATTCTCATACCTATCACTGGTGATCACAATATGGACTCTACCTTGCTGAACAAAATCTATCTTATCATCCAAGCATGGATGGCCACTCATGGACTCAGTCTCATGATGATCATAGGCTCTACAGCAAGACTAAACACACTTAGTAGCCATTTCACATCCTTCAATATCGATAGTAAGACTATCCAAGTTTCTAAGGAGGTAAAAACCTTAGGTTTTTATCTTGACTCGGCTTTAAACTTGAAAAGACAAGTCATTGCCACAGCCTCCACTACAGCACACACTTGCAAGTTAATGAATGCGTGCAAACCATTCCTTTCTACATTCAGCTGCACTACCCTGGCCTGAGCACTAATCTTGTAAAAAATTGACTACTGTATACCTAGGCTTGAGTAAATACAATGTCAACAAATTGCAAATCTTGCAAAATAACGCACTAAGAAAGGCGTTAAACATTCCCAGAACACAACACATCTCAGATATCAGACGTACCACTAAATGGTTGTCTGTGAAGGACAGAAATTAATTTAAATCATTAACCATTACCCACAAATGCCTCGCCAATTCAGCACCCAAATACTTAGTAGAAAAATTCTCCACAAACACATCTGATCGAACTACCAGAACCCTGCACTCTCAATGCCGTAAGGTTCCCAGATACAAGCTTACAAAAGCAGGGGGCAGCAGCTTTCCAGTTCTGGCAGCCAAGTTGCGGAATTCCCTCCCTGCTGCACTCAGATCAGAACCCTCATTCCACAGCTTTAGATATAAAACCAAAATATGGCTCTTCTCACCTGATGCTTAAGCTGGAGCCACCATACCATTCTTGTATATACCTCCATTTTATTGCGATCTTGTAACTTAGAATGTACGCTGTTCACCAAACCAACGTAATGTAAATAATTTTCTTGTATCTGTCTTATTGTAAAACCATGTATCCTTGCTAATGCGTAATGTAAATCATTGCTTGTAACTGTATCATTGTAACATGATGTATCCTTGATTATGTGCCCAGATAACTATGTTTTTGGTGCACTATATAAATAAACAAACATAGGTACGCCATTTTGATGCATGAGGCATGTTTAGGCATATTGATTGCATTGCATCGGTAGATTTCTCATTTATTCTTAAGAGTCAAATCTAAATTGACTCGGTTCTTACCCAAGCCCACGCTCAATCAGTGACGACCACAAACAATAAACATTGCCTAGGTGTTCACACAAAAAATAGATAAACAATTTTGATCTCAGCATGGCGTTTCCATGAAGGAAGGACATTTGAGAGACCAAATGGAATGTATTCTCAGCAAAAATATCTAGTAAAAAGAAAATTATTTAAATGACTAACATTCTAAATATCAACAAGCTCATTTCAAATGATCACTTTCAGAATATAATGTGTTCTTCATAAGAATGGTACAGTTGTCCTACTGAGCAAAGCACATTTTACCTACCCACTACAACATACATTCTTTTATTACCAGAAAGGAACAGTGAACAAATAACGTAAATTATAGTTCCTGACTACTGTTCATAAAATCAATTTGTATTTTGGGAACATTAGAATGACCAAAAATCTTGATATTTGACAAATAAAGGCTGTGATATCAGGGTAGTATTCTTGAATCACTAAACACATAATGCACACCAAGCAGGTGCTGATTTTGTTTTTCACAACAGACACCTAACAATAAAAGGTGTGTAATCATGAACAAAATATATGCAACTTTACACCCTCAGAATTTGTATATGAAGTTGAAATGGATGAGACATCCGCCACTCCGTTGCGGGCCAAGCGTCAAACTGCTTGACAGGTTTGGGCTCTTGCGGATTTTTAAAAGAAGAGGGGCTGAGAGGGGAAGCAAGTTCTCATGGTGTAAGGATGTCAACGCAATTGAAAATAAAATGATTTACTGTGGCTTGAACACCTCCACAGGTCAGTCTACATTGCTCTGCATAATGAGCCAGGGGCATAAAATGGAACAACATTTTAATGTATCGGTGGTAACTCTCACCTTCGTCAAGGCTGGATGCCTAGAGGAAGACACCACTTCCCTTGCACGCAGAGGTCCATGCAGCTTTGTTATTGTCAGAAGGAAGATAGCCCTAAACCCCAAATGCTATTGGTGTGCAAAGGACCTTGGTGTGAAATACAACAAACAGCGCCTGCGATCTACCACTTCCCTTAAGAGTTGGCTTACATGACTCTAATCTCACTCTGATTTAAATATAACTTCATTGAAAGTTAGGGAAGGTGAAATGATTATAACTCCATTAGAGATTCACGTCGTTCTTTACCAATTTTTTATGTTTATTTACTTTATTGTCTTAACATGGAGCTATTTCAAAGTTCAAGGGTAAGGGAGGGGGTAATACAAAAGAGGGGATAGGGAGTGCCGTCAATCACTGCACCATACAAGACAAGTACATTAGTGGTTAACAATTGAGAAATAAATCATAAGGGCAACGAAATCACTACAGGATAGGCCTCATACCCCTCAAATCGCCCGATAGGCATGTCAAAATTGCCCTTAAATCAAAGTGGCTAGTTTACGTGTGTATGTTATCCAGCTCCTAGAACGCTATTGCGCATAGAGAGCTCTCCAGTTAGGCAACTAGAACAAACGCTGTTCAGCCAAGTAACGGGTAATACAACCTTCAACTCGATCAGCCCAACTTGCTGGTATACAGTAACATCCCTAAATACCTCTCACAGGAACACCGATTTCCAAGATTCAGGACAAATCTGAAGAACTTGTTCCTTAATTAAAAGGTACCCATCAGCTGGAGTAGCACCCTCAAAGTTCCCAGGATAGTAACATAACTTCCCCAGACTCGAAAGAGTCCAGAAGAAATGTCTCCTTAAAATGAAAGGCTTTTCCTCTTGCCAACCTTTGCAGCTCCTTTCTTGATTTCTCCAATATCCCATTGCCAGCAGTCTTGTCGCCTAGACATTGCACTCCATTAACTGTCCACCACCATCATATAGGCCAGAAGTAAATCCAGAAGGGAAGTGTTTGTGTATCATCATTTAGCATATGCCTGATTATGCTACTCCCTCTGAGGCAACGGCTATACTTCTGGATGATTTATGTATAAGACCTGTCCTATACAGGGAGGGGGATACTGGACGTATAGTTGCCCCCTGATGATCTTGTCTACTTTATTTAGAAAGTGAACTCAGTAAATGTGTACACTACATACCCACTGTACCATGCTGGTCCTTTCAAGTCATGCCTTTATGTAATACTGAAGTGATATAATCCAAAAAGTGGGGGCCAGAGGGGGTTGTGACTCTACCAGTGATTACCTGAGGCCCAAGTTAGGAGCTTGAGTGTAGCAAGGGTTCCTTAACATGGGTGGTGGGTCGTTACTGGCAGCGGTCGGTCCGCCCCTGAGAGTTATACCACCATCAGCACCTGTGTAGTTTATATGTGGGTGGTAAGGGTGAGTATTACGAAACAAAAAAGAAATCTTAACTTGAGGTGCAGCCCGCACTCCATTTTCGGAGTCTGTTTTTGTATGTTGATGACCATGACGTCATAAACAAGCAAACATTCTCTGAAAATGGAGTACAACCCCACACCGCAAAGGCAGGATTTCTTTTTTTTTTAGGTTTAACACACCATTAGCACCAATGTATGAACTACAAGGGTGCTAAGGGGGAGCAAGGAAAAGAAGGGAAGGTGCAGCGAGAAAGGGTAGGTGCAGTGGGGAAGGGAAGGGTGCACCGGCCAGCAGCACTCAGGCTGCCCAGAACACCGGATTATACCAGAGAATTCAGCCAGCGTTCCAAGCTTCCTAAAAGGATAGCACACCCTTTTAGGGTGCAAATGCAAGAATAACTTAGTTCCATTATCTTTTTATGGGCACTCGCATGTAAAAGGTCCCTCTGCCAGAAAACTCTTAACTTGAGGGATGTAATGCTTGTCGAAATACTATTTAAACCTGACATGGGGTCTAGAGATCCATTAACTTTGAATAGTTCATGAGATTAAATACATCTCGGTCTCATAAAATATATGTTTTACTCTTATATGTAGCCCCACTTCGTTTTGTTGACAGATGGAATGTGATCTTTGTGGGTCCACTTTCCAAGAATATAGGCATCGGCAGCATCCCAAAGGGGAAGATAGTATAATGTGAAGACCCTTTCTTTTATTTGAAATCATAAATGGATGAACTCATGAGTAATAACGTTCAGATAGGACAGTTTCCTAGTTTGCAGGAAAACAAATACTGAATGCTTTTTTACAAACGTCCAATCTCCAATTTGGTACATGGACCTGTGCAAGCACATGCATCCATGAGGCTAGCAGCACTTTTAGGATACTAACTTTCAATTCCAATTCTAGCATGAACTACTATTTGCCACAGGGAAAAATAAAGGATTGCTAATGTGCTATAGAAGGACATGTCAATGAATGAGAGATGCCTTGGTTAGGTGAATGAAGTCTTTTTCCTGCTAAGCAGGGAGCCAATGGGAATGAAATATTTAATTTAATGTTTGTCAAAATGAGTCTGGTTTGCTAATGCGCAAACCCCATGGACAGATTTCTCAATTCCTGTGTAACAAAGAATGTATTGTTTGTGAATATTACACATCTAAAGATGTTTGTTGCGTACAGTGATACAACATTGTCGCACCAGCCTACACATGTTTCACTCTCTGAGCTTCTTCAGGGCCTAATCTTCATCTGTGTTGTGCAAAACATCTAATCACACACATAGTACCCAGTAAAGGTGTCAGATAATATACATTTTTCAAAACATAGAAAACAAATGCCTAATTGCTCAAATAGCTATGTGTTAGTAACGAATATCTGATCTCCTCAGAAATTGTTAGATTGCTAATGTCCATTAATACCTGGTAAGGGTCAATGAGCTTGTAACAAGCAAGCTCATTGGCCCTCGCCGGGGCATTACCCAGCCAACAAGGACTTACCTGACGAGGGACGAGGTGCGTGTCCCTCCCACTTCCGTTACATTCCCCCGTCAGGCCGCCATGGAAAGGGAGAAGGGACTACAGATAGAAGGTATTAGGTGTAGTCCCTTCTCACATTCCATGGTGGACATTTTCTTTGTTTACTATGGCTGCCACAGACGGGGAGAACGGGAGAGTTTCCCCAATCGGCGGCGGCCATTTATTATTATTTTTTTTCAGTTGCGAAAAAAACACTATTTGTACCCTGGTCTAATGGGTGAGGGTTCTAATGGCAATAAGCTACGCTCAGGCCTGTATCTATCGGCCCCTGGGGCATAACCTGATGTGGTAATGCCCCACCCAACGAGGGGCTTATTGCCTAAGTAATGCCTTGCTGTGTGGTTTCCATTGTAACCAGCGTTTGTAGTTCTACTGCTGGTGGTGTAAAAACTCATGTGTGGGTACATTTCATTTGTGATGCTCATGCGGTAGTTGTGGGTTTTTAACCACACTAATCCATGTGCTGTCTAGTGATTACTTGTGAGGGTGTGGAGGTACAATCCCAGTAGTGGATTGAAAATGTTCCTTGGCATAGTTCCGGTCCGAATTCGTTTTATGTTTACTTAAGTAAATCTGACACAAATTGCCACTGCATAAGAAGATGTATCAAATGTTCTTTGAAGGATACACAGATATTCCAAAAAGGTAGAAAGCTTTCATCCGTTTCTAAATAAAGATAGGCAATTCGAATGCAAATTATTCTTTCGCAAA
Source organism: Ambystoma mexicanum (assembly GCF_040938575.1). NCBI lineage: Eukaryota > Metazoa > Chordata > Amphibia > Caudata > Ambystomatidae > Ambystoma > Ambystoma mexicanum. Next base: position 1,231,018,013 of record NC_090932.1, on the reverse strand, counting down.
GTTAATTTCACAAAAAACAGCTTTCTTAGCTATAGTTTTATCCAGTTCTGACAGAAGAATTATTAATCACAAGTACACCTTTTTATAGACGATAGTTTAAATAATAGTCTAATTGTATTTCGCCTCACTTTGTCATGCTAGCTACATGTTTTAAAATTAATCCAAATCAACGTGCTGATGCACCCCACGCTGATGGAGCTCGGATAGATCACTCTCCCAATGTTATTATGTAGCTAAAGGGGTATTTATTTAGCCTGCATAAGGAATAAAGGGTTCCTTCATTAACACCAGTGAAATCAGTCAAGGAGCCTCTGCAAACCTTATTAGGGCTACGTGGACCCAATGTGGAGGTTCCTACGAGTATAACGCAGCTTGTTGCCTTTTAGTAATGTTCACCAAATGATAAACTGCAGTCGAGCCAAATAATTGCTCCACAGATGCTACCCAAAGTTAACAAAGAGTATGTTTTTTTAGAATGTTCACTAAAATAAACAAAGATGTTGGTATTTTATTTTAAATGTGACAATAACAAAACTAAGAGCGAGCACTGGCTCCAAAGTCATACTCGGTTCTTAAAGGGCAGTTCGTATGGGATTTAAATACTGGTAACATGTAACTTCAAGATGTATTTCAAAAGAGCAACTATTCACTATATTTATTTTGTTATTTTATTGATTTATTGAATATTTTTAAGGCGCACTATACAGCAAAGTGTTTAAAGGCGCCACAAGACGAGAAAAAAGGGGATGGGGAGCAGGGGATATAAACAACAATAACGGCCCTACTAGGCCTTGTGACATTCGGATCATGCAAGTGCAGTAAAAGAAATGCAGGGGGTCAGTGAAGGGGGCATAAGTGCAGGGGCAAACATGCAGGCGAGGGGAAGAAGGAGGGCCCAGGGCTAGGCAAGTGCTGAGGGGAGTTGGGGCAAGTGCCAAGGGTTGAAGGGGGTGTACCGCTGTCTATGTGGGGGGACGTAGGTGGACCAGACTCAGGAGGGATGCTCGTCCGACCAGGCTATTCTGGGAAGGGTCCCAGAAGGGCAGTGCTGATTTGAGGCGTGCTGGCATAGACTGGTCAGGTAGGGCCTGGTGCTCTGTGTGACTCATAAGTGACCAGGCCGCCAGTCACAGCGGCAGGTGGGAAGTGTTAGCAAGGGAGGGGGAGAGAGAAGAAGGTAGAGAAGAGCAGAGTCTTGAGAAGCCTCCGGAACTTAAGGAGGTCCGGCACAAGTTTGAGAGGGTCAGGCAGCCATTCAAGAGGGAGGCACCTGCTGAAGAGAGAAATCTACCACCCACACTCTGCTTAGAAAAATACCTGGTCTACAGAGAGTTGGAGCTAGAGGACCAGAGATCTCTCACAGAGAGGTATTTTGGGAGAGAGAGTTGGATGTAGTGGGATGCCAGGCCCCAGAAGGACTTGCGGATGATGCAAAGGTTCTTGAATTTGATCCTTGCAGCCACTGAGCGCTACTGCACAGATTTGAGGGCCAGAGAGAGGCTGTCCCTGGGCTTGACGCCAAGTATAAGTCTCACAGTCCTATTCTGGATTAGTTGAAGGGTCGAAGAGAGGAAAGAGGCAGATTGAGAAAGAGGCTTTTGCAGTAGTCAAGCCTACAGAGGACCAGAGCTCTGGAGACATTGAGTTTCTCGGGGGAATGTAAAAAAGGGGGAATGCTTCTGAGGAGGTGAAGCTGAAAGTGGGCATTCTTGGCAAGGTCCGTGATGTGAGGGGTGAAGAGAGAGAGGAATCAAAGATGACACCAAGGTTTTTTGCCTCACAGGATGGAGAGGGGAGGGGACCCAAGGAGGGCAGCCAGAGAATGGGAGGGAAGCAGGGAGCAGGGGTCCCAATGAGAAGGATTTCTGTCTTACTGGCATTAAGACAGAGATCCTTATCAGTGCACCATGCCTGAATAGCAGTCAGACAATCAGGAATCAGAGAGGAGGTAGAGGAGGAAGAGGAGGGAAGCTTGACACTTGGAGATTCAAAAAGAAAGATTTTATTTTTATATAAGAGGCGAATAAAGGCCAACTTTTAACAACATTTAGGAATCAGAACAACCAGATTTGATTTTTACAAAATATGGTAAAAATGCCTGATAAAGGAAGCCATTTGCGGGCAGCACACGATTCGATTTGGTTTAGTGCAGGATAATATGCTGAAGATTGAAGCAAGATCCACATGAGGAACACATAGGATAAAAGTCTTTAAAAGTCAGGTAGCAACGTGACTGGTAGATAAGTTAATGATTTAGTGAAGGTAGATAGCAGTTGTAGTATGAACAGATCCAAGTTGGTGCGGGTGAGCTTAGGAGCAAGGCTGCTGATGTGCTGACACTCAGTCGGGCAATATTGTAGGCTATGGAAGGAGGGACCATGAGCGCAGCAGCAGCGAAGAAGAGAGGACAATGAAGCTCATGGCATGACAGGGATCAAAGGCAAGATGTAGCGTTTTGCAGAAGAATCAAGGCAGTAGTCACAGGGTCCCTCCGGTGAGAAGGAGGGGCCTTAAGGGGCTGGCAGGTACCAGGATATGCTATGGGGGCTGAGGACTCAGAGACTGGAGTGTGCACAGACGAAACAGCCTCTTTGTTGTAATCAGGAAGGGCTCTGCAGGAACGGGGCAGAAAACAGAGACCCAAGCAGCAGTGTTTCCCTTCTTACCAAAAGCTGACTCTGCAAGCAAGAGGGCACTTCGAAAGTGAACACAATTAAGTAGGAGGGGGCCAAGAGACTCCTGGGACTGTGCCCACGGCTGGATATGACAGACAGGGGTGACAAGGGGCCTTATGCGTGGGCCTTGAGCAAGGAGCCAGCTTTGTCTGCTGGCTCCCTGGTTGGGGTATTAATATCAGAGCAGCAAATCTGTGGTGTGAAGGGCAGGCTCCGGGGTACACACATGAGGCACGCAAGTGCCGAAAACGGAGGCAGCTATTTTTAAGTGGTCAAAGGCACCAGAGTGTTGAAGCAGCCCAACTGGGCCTATCCTGAGGAGGGGAGTCGGCAGCATCCGTTGGTTCATATCATGGCCAGCCAGATAGATGGTCCAAGGGCTGCTCATATATCATATGGCTCCCTCACTGTACTTAGAAAGACTTTGAAGATTGTGTCACAGAGCCTCTTTACATGTTCGGCGGCACAGGAAACGCCAAAATGTTAGCATTTTGTGCAAGCATGGGAAAGGCACTTGCCACAAACTGCTCTAGTGGTATTAACTGGGCATTGATGGTAGCAGGTGCAAAATGGTGCGAATACCTGGCCATCTAATAGTAGGGCCTGGCAAATGCCAATACTTATGCACAGGCCAATGCTTGTTTTTAACAGGACTTCAATGAAGGACAGGCATATTACCTATGAATTGAGTGTCAGAAGACAGACTTGGTTTAGACATTTTTATTACATGTGTAGCGAGTTTAAAGCACCAATTAAGTCATTAACTCTCAGAAGTCTGCTTTGAAAAACACTAGCAGGCACTTCAAGAGAAAAGATTGATGGTGAGAATCAAATAAAGCAAGATGATAGAGTCTCCATAAGGAGGTGTTTTGGGCAGGGATGGGCAGGAACTCGATGGCACTAGCTATAGAGATTAGCAATGGGTCAGCAAATAACCAAACAATACCTTCAAGCTTTGTATCCCTCCTCATATGCCATTTCTCCCTATATGTAATCTAATGCAATTGTTTTGTCTTAAAGATATCTCTGACACCTAATAGCCCAAATTAAAAAGTGGTGGTAACTCTTACCGCCAAATTTCTGGACAATAACGGCATTTTCCACCGATTTTCCTGCACCCGTGAATTATAACTTTGGAGGTGAAGTGGAGATTTACCTCCAGCATAAACCTTGCAGTGAATCCACCACTTTATTAGCATAAATCGAGAGATTTACTGCACAGTCATTTCGCCAGTGGTAAATCCACTAAAAATACCAATGGAATCCTACAGAAACAGTAATCTGGTTTCTGCCGAATTACCACCAAATGGTAATTACTTTCACTGTGTAAAATAAAGCTACTTTGGCCATAGCATTTTCTAACTAGGGTTCATTTTGTAAAAACGTAGTTAGTGATATGGTTGAGTCCAACAGATTTCCCTTCTAGGCTCCCTGGTCAGCACTTTGAAAAATGTACAAAGATGAGAAAGTGGTAGTTCTCAATCCAGCAAACAGGACAATAATGTGTTTTGCCACAGAGTCCTGAATAATTGTTTCTTTCTAGAAGATATTTTTTAATTCATACACTGCATATACATCCACGTGTCTAGTCTGAAATTAGGTCAAAATAGAGTGGCACTTTTTTCAAGCACCTAACAAAAAAACTAATCGTGGATGTCAGCGGAGTGAGAAGAAATAGTTAATGACAGAACACAAGTTAGATGCCTCTGAAGTTAACATTGTGAAGGAGAACAGAAAATAAGTGGCTCTTGAAGCATACATCCAGCTCAAGTAACATAAGAGAATTTACTTGAGCACCACCTACAGCCAACTTTACATTTCACAATGTATACTGCCCTTTTCAGAAATTACTGCACAGGTGGAACAGTTAGAGGGACCATGTCATGGGATTTGTAATTGCCTTCCTTTATCTGTTATTGTGAATGAGCTACCATAGATGCATACTTGGAAATTGTCTAAAATTACATGTTAACTTAAATGTGGAAAAAGTGTAACAATATGTCATTCTAATATGAATGTAAGATTGTAATAAAGAGTACCATTTTTGATTCCTCTTGTTTCTAAATTCAGTAAATTGAGCTTATTTTATTTTATTATTAGGTGCAAATTGGTTTAACAATAAAACCTTAGCACCTGTTCATTCTTTACATATTATGTGAGGAATCCGAGGGCATCCTTCATTCTCCAATATATCCTCCTCCCGGGTGGCCAGGGAAAGGCTGCCACTATCGTATCCTGACCCTGGGGGGGATATGCGAGGTAGGATCACCTGGGTGGAGGAAACTTAGGGAGTTAGGATGAGGCACCCTTGGGTGAGACATGGTATCTCCATTTCCCTTTCATAATGAGTCTGATATCACTGAGGCCTTTGCAGGTTATTACCAGTCCCTTCCCTATATTTCCAGTAGATCATCTCCCAGTAAACACCAGTCAGGTACCGGGACGAGAAAGAGACAAACCAGAGCCATACATTATCTCATTATTGACTCGTACACACACAGATACCACTCTGGTACTGAGATAAGGAACAGGGATGCCGTGTACCAAGATCGTTATGTAATGAATGAACCATGCCTACACCTGAAGCCAAGGGGACGGTATACATGGCCCGCTCAGGTGAGGCCTATAGAACCGTCAGTGGAATGCTTTCTGGAGAACCTGGAGGTGATGCCAGAGAGCTGTGTGCCCTTAGTGCCTATGAGCTGCAGAGTAGTTGCAGCAGAAGCTGATCGTGGCAGGCGCATTCAAGAGGTCTCTGGTAGCAGAGCTGATCTGCATACCTCCCGGAGTCAGAGAGACTCTCCCTCCATACAGCCGAGGTGGAAGAGACCCTGGAGAAGAGGCACGCTGAGCTTGGAGAAACGACAGCCACAGTGACCCTGTCATCATAGGGAAGAGCAACTGGAGGCAGCGTACCATTTGTTGGCTGTATTTGGTCTACATGAAATCATTTGCTCTGTTATTCCTCTGCGTTCCATGATCTTAATGCAGTTTTCGCCCATAGCAAGAGCGATTTAAAAGTACCTAGTAATAACACATATTGCAACTTTACAAACAAAGAACCAACTGTTGGAACCAAAAGGCTTTAATGCAGTTGCAAAATTCGCTAATCGATAATCGCCTGCATCGAGGTGATACCTAGTATGTGCCTTATTGCCGACACTGGAGTGCCCTCTGGCAAGGAGAGCACCTTGCGCAAAATCTAACCCTTCAAACTGGGACCAGAGTCCCTCATTAAAATCTGACTCCGAACCATGGATTACCCGGGGCTAAACATTTGATGATAACATTTTAGTAGTGGATGGAGAGAGAAACATCCACCTTTCTTGTCAAGTGGCCTTTACTGTGACACTGAAGGTATAACTGTAGTCTTAGTCACTGAGCATTGTTTATATAGTTTAATATTACTACAAATAAGAATTCCAAGGTATTTAAAAGATTGAACTTGCTTTAGTTTTTGATCCTTAATCTGCCACTGTGAACTTCTAAATGTCCTTCTTTCTCCTTTTAAGACAAGACTTTTTAACTTTTTTCCCCTAATTTCCAAACCTACGCTTCTAAAATATTGATAAACTACTGACAAAGCTCTCTGGACACTGACTTGCATATAGTCAAATAAAACGAAATCATCTGCATATAGAAAGAAGCTAAGGGATAAATAGATTTCCTAATTTGGGTGGATACGTATTCACACCCTGCTGGCCGGACCCCAGGTCGGCTATATAGGCATTACAAAAGCAAGGGGGCCAAAACGGGTTTGTGGCGCACACCCCTGTCACTCTTTATCCAGTCTGAGGAATTCCGGATACTATCCAACCTCACTTTCAATCTTACCTCCGAATGTAGAGCTATCAACAAATATAGCAAGGCAGAAGGACAGCCTTGGCTCTTTATCTAAATCCACAGAAGGGCCGCAATATCACAGCCAAAAGCACTTTTTTTGTGTCAAGGAAGGCCAAAAATATCTGTCTCCCTTCCTCCTGCACCTGCATTGTGAAAAGGGGTATAATGAGACAATTCAGGGAGATACTCAGAACCTTCTTGAAATCAAACTGGTATATGTCACTACAAAGGGGAAATTTCCTTTCACTAAGTAGATGTTGCAAAATCAATGATGACAAAATCTTGTATGTCCCATACAGCAATTAATTTGGATGGTAATTGGTTGGATCCTTTCTGTCGCCTGCCTTATAAATAAGTATTAATGTGGCCACTCTCCACATGGATGGAATTATCTTTGATTTTTTAACATTGTTAAAAAGCTCAAGAAGTATACATGACAATAAATCTGGATCAGATTCTAAAGTGAGATTATAAAGGCTGTCAGGTCCAGGAGCATTTGAACTTTTGGATCTAATGATACTACCAACGACATCCTCCAAAGTAATCTCAAGAAAATTCCAGTCAGATGCATCTGATTTCCAAACGTCATTTAACCAGGTAACACTAAGAGGAAATAAAGGGGCTGATTCATGGAAGTATTTGCACCGAAAAACGGCGAATTTGTGCGCCATTCTGCCCGCAAATCCCCATTTGTTAAACAGGGATTTGCGGGCAGAATGGCGCACAAATTGCCGTTTTTCGGCGCAAATAATTTCATGAATAAGCCTCAAAGTTTTTAAAAGGAATTGACCCAGATATCGGCTACACTTGGATTAGCCTGCAGAGACATTTGCAGATTCTTCTTTTTTATCATTGATCAAAAAGAGGAACCACTTTTCGAATTCAAAGATGAAAGCATTCATCTTTCCCAGCTTCCTCCTGGTACTTCACATACCTCTTTGCTTTCATCCGATTCAAATTATCTTGTTTTAGTTTTTTTCAGAATAGGGACACCCAAACTCCCCATTTTCCTAATTTACCGTAGTGGTCGTTGTGATGCTGGAAATGCCTTATGGAGGGACATGGCCTCCTGTCCTTCTCCTACCACTTCTCTGTGAGTGTTTTCTCTAGGTTTTCTGCCACTGAGGTCCCGTCTGGACCTCTGACAGTACAGCTCTTCATTCTTATCTTTTTGGGAACATAACCGAGGGATATCCTTATGGCACCCATGGGTGGGTTTACACCCTTGTACCCCTTATGAGTGTTTTTGGGTACCTGTGTGTTGCCCAGAGAGCAGAGTATGGGCTGGTGGCAGCTACATGGTGACTTGATAGTGGCTCTGAGTATCCTCCATGTTGGGATACCCATGTCCTGCCATAGGAATCAGTTGATTCCTGACACAAGGCAAGATGGCCCCTGGGCCCCTCTTGGTTTCTACTGCCTTTTAACCTTGTTCCCTAAGTCCTGGGAAGTCCTGACTATGTCCCTTCCTCATGAATGGCTGTTGGGTGGAATCACCATATATGGCTCTGGGGCTGCCTCCTGTCAGACTGACTGGATCCTTCCCAGGTGTTGTGTGTTGTGGGTACACTCTAGGGGTGGGACCTGTGTGAATGGAGTCTGAAGTGAACTCACATTCTCTGTTGTGGGTGTCTGAAACTGACATGAATGCAGTTTAGTGTGCTGAAAGGCTGGGTACTTGTTTCAATCCACATCTTTTCTAATGGGTGTCTGGGTGGAGTGAATTTGGTAACAAAGAAAGGGGTATACCCCTAGTGATGCAGCTTTTGGTGGGGTTTCTACAATGTACATACGTTAGGTTTCCAAAAAAGACTGCTTGCATAAATTATTTTGCCCAAAAGGTGAAATGAATTCTATTAATTTTTTTAATTGAGTATCTTTAGATATCCCAATAATTTTGATACCTTTGTAGTTAAAATGATTAGTCAGCCGCACAAAGACAAAAGAAAAAAGAGAAAAAGAAAATACTTTGCGTTTTATTTATTTTTATGCTAATAAAAAAGAGACTTATTATTAGATAGAATAATGCAAGTGATTTTAACAAAAATGTAAAATTGTAAAAAAGAGAAACTGTTGACGGGTAAACAGAAACATTACATGTTTAAATAACAAAAAACAATATCACCAGAAAACAATTTATGATGTTGTCTGTTCAAATTATGTATTTGAAAATGTTCAAAGTCTTTCAGAATCAGAGTATTCAAAGTCTTTCAAAGTCTTAATTATTGAGACAGATTGGGTGGAGTGAATGGCCTGAATGCCTGCAAGCCTTATTGGCTGCCTGCCTGTAAGAATGCCCTACTGTGTGATTGGCTGGCTGGGCCTGGTTCACGCAGAGTGAATGAGGGACAGATGTGTATATCTAGGGACCTCTCACCAATTTGTTCAGTAGCTGAAGTCAAAGCTTAGCAAAAAGAAGCTGCTCCTTGAAGCTCAGCGTCAAGAGAAGTCTACTGCTACATTTCTCCAACAATCCAAAAGCTGTCATGTCTCCAAGGACTTATCCAGAGAGGACCCGCTAAGGAGACCTCTCCCTGAGATAAGAGGGACCATCGTGCAAAGCTGCTACTCTTCTTCTAAGTATCCTGCAAGCCAGTCCTGTTTGCCTGCCATCCAAAGATGGGGTCTTCGAAGTCCAGATGAGGATTGCCAGACATCCCGAGCCAGAGAAGTCCATTGCTGTCGCCCAGGGCCCAGAGGTATGTTTCGTCACGGTTGGAAGCCGTTGCTGTCTACCGCCCAGAAAAGGTGATACTATGGCATAGTGCTGCTGGACACCCAGAGTTGGGAAAGTTCCAAACTGCCTTAGACCATTTGAAAGGTCATCCTTGCAGTCACCCCAGACCACTTTTTCCCGCCGGAGAGAGCCCAGAGCCATGGAGAGCCATGGAAGGTCTATTGTTAGGTTTCCCGCCACCCTAAGCTATCAAAGTCGTCACGAGGGTCCAGACTTGGTGAGGGTCCAGTGGCGAAGTTCAGCTCAACAGAAACTGTCCAGAGGTCCATGCTGTGGCTGCAGCACCGAAGAACCAAAAGTCAGAAAAAACCACAATATTCCGAAACCCAACACCAAAAGTGACCGATTCACCAGAAGTCAAAGGGTCAAAGGGGTCTTATCTTCAACCACCAAGCCTTTATGGAGACAACAGCAAGTTTCTTCTTCACAGGACTTCTAAAGTCAGAGAAATCATTGACCAAAGAGGAGCCAAACTGCTGCCTTTCTGAAAGACTTCCTTCTTAAAAAGGGAGTACATCCTCAGAGGGAATTGTTGGGTAAAGCCAAGAAACTCTGCCACTTCGCCTGCCAAGGCACCAACGGTACTGTGATGAGGAAGAGCATCTTCTAGCCTAAGGGGTCATCCAGGGGTCCCAGATTTGTCTTGGATCCTTTTCTCCTGTGGCCTCTCAGGTACTTTGGGGTGGTAGAACCTTTTAAAAGAAAGCACAACGTTATTCAACAATATTGGACTGAGCTGTAAAAGACAACATAAGTCACTCTTAACCTTTCTATTACAGGTTGCCCAGGCGGTGATCCGCATTCAGAATTACTTGTCTAGCTAAAGATAGCATCCTGCCACTGTTCATAACAAACCTGCCTTTCTTTCCAATTCTATGCTGGTTACAACTTATTTAAGAATTCACTGGCCATTTGCAACTATCTGCAGTTATTACTGAATTTAAATCGTGTGTGATACCACATGGAGTGTATACATTTGCCATTCTTTGAGTAAGTCTTTCCAAGTGCAAAGTGTTATTATTTATATGTATATTTGGTAGAGGTAGCAACCTTATTTTATATAAAGCAGCTGTGTTATCACCTAACAGTGTGTGGGAATTCCTTTGTGGGGGCTTTGGGGAAACACTGTACTTAACAACCTGCATGCATCACTGCCTGAAAGCTTAAGCCTGGCTGCTTGCCATGTTTACGAAATTGAGACCCTTGCTGGGGTTGTTCTGTGCCTTTACCCTACCATATAGGGGGCAGAATTACAGATACCCCCCTCCAGTCTTTACTGTCACCAAAACTATGTTTTCCCTTATGGGTGTCATCATCAAAAGAATGCTTATGTACTCTGTTTCACCTACTCCCAAGAAGCTCATTGTTAGGCATTAAGCCCACCAGAGTATCTTGTAAAAACGGGCCAAACCTTGGCAGAATTAACATTTCCCTATTAGCTACATTTAAACACTCTGTAATTTAGATGTTCAATCTAACAGAAAGTGTCAGCCTCCAGAGTACTCTATTATTCGCCCCTCTTATTTCAACACACATGTTGTGAATTGTGGATTCCCATTTGATTCCCAGATGTGGTGAGAGTCAAACAACAATGATCTGGAACAATCTCTGAATTTTTATTTGAACACTTCTCATTTTGATGCTGGCATCTCTGCACATCGCATACAATTAGATGTGAGGGCAAGTATAGGTTTTGGACACAGACAGACATTTGCTTTGGACATCCTGACACAGATTATCTTTAGTTCCATGAAGGTATGGACATCCCACCTTACCATAGGGCAGGTTAGGCCTTTTTTCAACCCTCTTTTTGAGTGAATAAAAGTTTATAGCTCAAACATTATTCAGTGGTCTGTGTCTACTTCATGATTCCTTCACAATACAATATTCATATACCGAAGTTACAGTAACACAAACATCCTTCACAGTAAATATCTAAAAATCCCTAGCAGAATAGATATCACATATAAATCATTATACAATTAATTATAAAATAACAATTCATCTATACAATCATAAATCACTATCCAATAATTTTCAAATATTCATTCCATATATAATATGCCGCCCCTACCACCCATAAGGGACCAGTAGAAAATAATTGTCACCAATACCGGTCCCCCTTAAAATTATCGGTGACAAATGTACTATAGCTTTTGATTTATCCATCCAAAAAAACATGCCATGAAGTGAGCACATGCCTTGCAGTTTCTACTTCCATTTTACACAAACTGCATTTCCTCAAATTATAAGGTATGTTGCTCCAGGCCCCTACATTGTCTATAGTCTGTAATGAGTTCAGTGTGGTGAATTCTATGGAGTCATCACTAAAACCTGACATGAAGTCTCCTCCCATGTGGCCTGGGGAAGACAGCCACTGCCTGATCCTGACCCTGTGGGTGGTATTAGGATGGAGGATAGCACGGGAGGAGATGGCTGTCGGGTAAATGTGGTGAATCCATTAGGAGAGGTGTGATATTCTCCCCTACTCTGTGAGGAAGACCCTATAATGCCTGAGTTCCTGATAGCATGTTCTCATTATTCAAAGCCCTCCAGTCGTGAAACCTTAAGACCCCTCCCTGTCAGACATCCTAAACAATGTAACATTAAAAGGTTTGGAACTTCTATGGACTAACTTGCATAAAGCCTCATTTACTGTGTCGAGGAAGAGGAGGAAGGAGTCAATGTGGAATAGAAGGAACATCAAGTTAAATTTATGGACTAGTTGTTATGCTAGCAATCAGCTATGCGGGGCATTTAAATCTGATGAATATTCTCAATGGAGGAGTGCTGCAGAGCAGATGAAGTGGTAAGCCAGACCCACAGCAGAAGGAAAGGCACAGAGACGAGCCATGCAGAGAGAGCAAGGCTCCTTTCACTGGTGAGACGGGACACTGGTCAAAATACAGCGGCAGGACCACTGGAAGGCAGATAGACCCAAGCAAGGCTGTAGAGGATACAGTCTTGTGAGACTTGCTCGGTTCCATTGGCGAGAAGTGGCAAAGCCAATGCAGGAACTACAAGAGGGTCTACATGACCAAGGAAGCTTTCCCCGAGACAGTGCTTCGCCGCAGCTACACGTTACACTGGTGAGTCAGCCCAGAGAAATCAGGGGTCCCAGTGCGTGTCAGCAAGCATACGATCAATTACATAGGCATTTTGAATACCGACCAGTTAGACTGACAGGGCAAAGATTGTACACGTCCCCTTATATGAAATGTCAGTTTGGGGAAAGTTGGAAGAAACATTGCCACCAGCCAAAAGATATCAATGAAGAAATTGAAAGACAAATATTGTACAAGTCTCCTTATATGAAATGGGGAAAATTGGAACACACATTGCCACAAGCCATGAGATACTAGAGAAGAGGTTGACAGAAAGAACTTTAACAAATCTCCATATATGAGATTTCAGTATGGGGGAAGTTGGAACAAGTAGTAATTGGAGTCAAAAGGTATAAACAGTGAAGGAGTTGAACTGTGGTGTACTTTGAAAAAGAGTGAACATTGTAAAAGACCTGGTGAACAAAGCACATCAGGCAGCAAACCCTTTTTGGAGAAAGATACCTGGCAGGAGAGTACACCTTGTAAGCGACTTCAATTCAACACTACAGCTAAGTCAATGCCTAGTCTGGGATGCTGATGGAAGCCCTTATTGATGTATTTTTATGTCCAGTTCATTTACTCTGGATGACAACTCTTATATAACACCCCTCTCTCAGAATCTCCCCAACCCCGCTGAGCCAGGAAGTAGGTTTGTTTTGCAAATTTAAAAGGTTTATTTGAAAATTAAACAATATATAGATATATCACACTTTTATAATAAATGAATGTTTGATAGCACACTTGTGAAGATGATAGTGATCAACAATGGATAATGTTACAGCGGTACACTCTTTTTGATGGCTTAGAAGGGATATGGAGAGGATGAAGTAGCTGAGAATGCTTTTATGGCTTCAAGGACAATGCAATGATGAATGAAAATGCAGTACAGAAAATAACTTGATATGACTTCAACAAAAGACAATCTAATCACTTTTCTTTGACAATTCACCCCCCCCCCCTTATGCAAGGTAAGGAGATGAAAGGGAGAGCATACAGTTCTCAGGAATGCAATCAAATATAATTCGGTTACCCCCTAGCAAGCTGAGAGGAAAACAGGTAGGAGTTTTAAACACAGGCAAGATACTTTGATGTGGTTGCAATTAAGTGAAAAATATGCTGAACAGGCGTTTAATTCCCTATAGGGGGTTCAGGGAAGTTGATAGATACTTTGAATCAGTTCAGGATCACTTTAGTAATGCTCTATGAATGATTGTCAGCTTGCACACGAATTTCAGCAAGGAAAGCAAGGACAAATATTTATACACATGGCTGAAATTAAGCAAAGGAGTAGGAGTAGGAAGTCGTTTCTAGGCTCGTTGGAAAGCTTAGAATCTTAGCCTTAAGATGACAGTTAAACCTCGCTCCTAGCCCAAACGGTTCCGGGGATACGGCCAATTTAGTAACGGTAGTTTTTCGGATTTGAAATTTTAAACCTTAGAATGACAGATGACAGTTTTCAGTTTTAAAAATGACAGAATGACATGATTTTAGGAGGCAGTTCTAATAGGCTAAAATAGTTTGGATTAGATTATTTTAACTAAGAGATAGGTTTTGGCACAGTCCTGACTGGGTACTCACACTATAATTTAGACAGGAATGCGGCTTCGTCACCGATCGGGTCAGGATTGGCTGGACTTCTGCTAGCAGTTCTTCACAGCAATCTGGTCTCTGGTTCTCTCTGGTTCCGGAAACAGCACTGCTTTCTGGATACTGCTACAGGTTCTTGCAAAAATTCTTGGCAAAGAATTCAAACAGCTCACCCGGCTGTTGAATAGTTTGGTTGGTTTTGAGGCCTGCTGAAGAGGATTCAGCTCTCTCTGCTACAAATTCTGGAGTTAATTTTTGGTCTCTGGAGATTGATGGATTTGAAGTCTGGATCTCTGGATGTGAAGTCTGAAGTCTCCCGGCAAAGTGTCCCGCAAGAAAGTGGAAAGTGAATGTCCCTACCTGGGTTTCAATGTTCCTTTTTATGCGTTTTGAAAATGGGTGTGTGCCTGGGCCTAGGTAAGCCTGCCCCTCTCACTTATCATTGGCCAAGCTTTCCTCTCTCCCTTGATTGGGGGAAAGAAATGGAGTGTCAGAGTGATGCTGTAGGTTTTATGGTCAGAGGAACCTCCCCTTGTCAAATTGCACACAAATCTATTTCTGACCCAAATACATATTTATCTATGTACCATTTTTCTAATATTATAGGTCCAGTTAACATATTTTCTGTAGCACCAAACCATCCGATCCCTGTCTTTGTACGATGTCGTGTCCACGCATGACAGAATTCTCCCCTTTTCATCCAGATAACGACCTCTAAACCTTTCCAGATTTTACACAAATGTGCACCAGGGATATGGGTTTCAGATGATAAAGTGTCAGATTTTTAACATGCATACATTTGGAGTAACAACCTTTTTTTCCGCTACTATCCCCAAGAACATACCACAGGGTCCTAACACCTCTTAAAATGTGCACAGAAAAATCACACGAATGATGATGTTGTTTATATAATTTTGACAAGTCCGCACTGTGAATTATCCATCTTTTTAAAATCATGCTCTGGCCCCAAAGGGGTGTGGTTTTCCAAAGCACATGGTCGAATTTCTGGTTTATCCACTTCCCCCAAGCTCAGCTTGCCCTAACAGGCACTGCCCCTCCCAGTTTCTCCCAAGAGGAAGCCACTTTACGGCCCCCCCAATATAACATTTGCCTGAGTCCAGGACAGGGCTTTGTTCAACTTGCTGCAGTCTGCAGGTACCACTCCCCTAATTCAATCAGAGAGGTGTCTCCTCCTTTTGGTGGGGGCAGCAGGATGCACCCAGGCCTGGGAAGAGTTGTTGAGCCAGTTCAACTCCTGTCGGGGGTAGTTGTCAGGCAGAATTCAGCTAAATGTCACTTTAGTTTCCAGTTTTCTACATTCAAATCCAACTTACAATTTTTGCACATGCAGCTAGAATGCTGATTCTAAGTTCAAAACTATGACATTTAAACAATTGCAACCCATGTGACACTCATAAGTAGGTCACTCATTTATTCTAAACATTTCGATTTTAGTGGCTTTAAACCCAAATTCACTTAAGCTGCTGACATCCCCAGCTATTTTTTATATATACATTAAATAATTACTTCCTTCAAGTCATTTCAGAATATAGTTTTACATTGTATCCACCTCTTAGCAAGTCTTTCCTTGGTCTGGTTTGGGTTCATTTGTTCAGTTTTACACAAAAGTCTGGTGGTTTTGAAATGCTGGCTTTCTGATAGTGGTGAGCACCAGTATTGCATCCATTTTTGACATTAAGAAAATGAATTCCCCACAGTTCTGGGTTGCTTTTGGCAATCAGCATTGCCATTCCCAATGGTTTCAGGCTACTGTGTGTGTAGCCCAATTGTGGTTTTAGGCAGTGCCCTCCTGTGCTCACAACATAGGCAAACATGGGTGGCAGCCTATTCTTCATGTTTTCCCTGTGCACTCTCTGGGGAGTTCTGGCCATCATGATGTTTTCAATGCCAGTAATGCACAGTTTTATGGTAGGGCTTGGATGCATGGGTAAAAACATCCCACAAGCTGGGGATCTGCAAGATCCAGAAGTGGGGGTATTCCTGGAAGGGGAGTTCACCAGGTAATCCATAAAGCCTATGAAAGAAAGAGCTATAGTGAAAGATACCTGGCAGGAGAGTATACCAGGAGATTTAAAGAGACAATTTATATGATATGATATGATTGGTTATTTATAACATGCTTAATACCCAGAGTTTTCTAAGCATGGACCCGGGGATCGAACCTGTGTTGCCCCGTGTCGTCTTGCTACCAAGACGAGCACGTTGCCCCTGGGCTACCCTCCAGAGACTATAGAATAATTCCTGGCAAGGGAGCATACCAGGAAGCCATTCTCAGAACAACAGTGTGAAGGAGACATTTTTGCCATCATGTCATTTGTAAAACAGTTGTAAGAAAAGACATGGGGCCTCATTACGAGTCCGGCAGTAGCCGTGCCGGAAAACCGGCAGGCTGCCCCCGGGCCCGGAATGATTTACCGTGGCATTACAGCCCCGGTGGTCCAGTAATTCCAGAGGCAGAATAACATTACTCCCCATTCCCATGGAGTACTATAGGACTCCATGGGGATGGGGACCATGGAAACACCGGCACACTAATTAACGGTACCAGTGTTTCCATTTTCATCTACAGGCGGGTGGTGTTACTCCCGCCAGGTCAGACATGGCGGGAGTAAGGCCACCCGCCTGCAAAACTTGTAGTGTGCCGGTCCGGAGACAACGGTGGCGGCGGGTCTACCGCCACTGTTGTTTCCGGACCGGCACACAGTAAATGAGGCTCATGTTTCCATCCTTTAAAGCTGAAGTGACTTCTTTTGTTATTCTCCAAAACAGTGTTGTGGGAAAAGGCATGTCCACTATTTCTGAGGATACACTGTTTGGAAAAAGACAACTAAAGTCCTTTATCAAAGAGACATTTAAGCCATCCTTAAAAACTCAGACTTTAAGAAAGACACTGGGCCTCATTGCGACCCAGACGGAATGGGTTTAATGACGCCGGTAAAGGTGCCGTGCCGTTAAACCCATTCTGCCCTATTACGAGGTTCCCTTGCGGGACCCGCTCTGGACGTCTGGTCAGACCAGATGTCCTTTGCGGGTCCCGCAAGGGGACCAGGGAGCTAACAACGGGCCCGTTATTAATGGGCCCGTTGTTAGCTCCCTCCCCAATCCCATTGAGCCCTATGGGGGCTCAAATGGGAATATGGATATGTTCCCTGAATGGGGAAATACCGGGTTCTCCAAGGTTGGAATGGCCCGGTATTTCCCCATTCGGGGAACACGGACCCGGACGCGAGTTTGGAGGCAGCCATGCCCTTCCAAACTCGTAATGAGGCCCACTGTGGTTATCATACCTGAAATAATCCAGGAGAAGGGAACCCTTCAAGGATTATATGTTGAATTTTAATACTTGTTTTCTATACACTTTAAATTAAGTAAAATTCACAACATGTATGTTATTTAATTGGTAACGCGCACCAGTGGCCCAAAGGCATATGGGCGCACAGAAACACATAGCCAGATATCACAACAATAAGGCCACAAAGACCAAAATCAGACAGCACTGCTTAAATTCAAACACTATCTAAACCTATGGGTCTTTAATCGCCTTTTGAACAGATCTCTTGATTCAATATTTCTGAGGTCAGGTGGGATCAAATTCCATGTCACGGGTGCTATTGAAAAGAATGCACGTTTCCTAACCATGGACAGCTTGGTTCTGGGAACCATGAGAAGATTGCCATTGTTTGATCTCAAGAACATTGCCTAAGGTTTCTTTTTTTGGATTTCTGAAAGCTGTGTGGGCTCCTGCCTGCAGGACAATTATGAGTTATGGAAAAGAGACGAAAAGAGATTATTGCTTCTTTAGGAAGCCAATGCAGCTTTCTTCTCGCTTCAAACACGTACGCTCTTCTATTAAATCCTACAACTACTTTAACCACGCTGTTCTGAATGGTTTGCAGCATAGAGCAATCCCCCTTGCTAATACCAACGAATAGACAACTGCAATAGTGCATTTTGGTGCTAATGATGGCTCTGGCTATTGTGGCACAGCTTTAATTCAGAAAGGAACCGGTGTGTCTGGGACAGGAGTCTAATATGATGCGCAGAGGTAGATGCAATGGTGTTAGTCTGAGCCTGCATGTTTAAAGTGTGATCTAGGAAGACTCCCAGTGTCTTCACTTTCTGTTGAATAGTGAAGTTACAGTCTGCCAGCTGTACGTGTTGGTACTCTGGGTCTAATTTATGGATTCTGATTGGGGAGCCCACTACCATACGCTTGTTTTTTTAATCATTTAGTGCAAGTCAGTTCTGTATCATCCATGACTGAATCAGTTTATATGACTTATTAATCTTTGCAATGTCCGCCATATAAACTCTGGAAAGGGTAATCATGCATTGAGTATCATCTGCGTAATTGGTAAATCAAATCCCCCTCCTCTCGAGCAGTTGGAATAATGGGGCAGTAACAATGTTATACAGGGACAAAGAGGCAGGGCCCCTATGGGAGCCCATAAAGTAAGCATTCTGGGGTTTCCTCTGCATCCCCACTGCAGACTCTCACTTGTCTATCATACAGAAAGCATTAGATCCAGGCTGCCAAGTTATAGGAGAGGTTTGTCACCTTTTGAAATCCAACAATCAAGAGGGAACGGTCTACAAAGTCAAATGCACCCGATAGATACAGCAGCATAAGTTTGACCATTTGACCTTTATCAATAGATTGGAGCATGGAAAATTTGAGATCCAGCAATGCTATTTCTGTCCCGTAACCTGGCCTAAACCCAGATTGCCATTTGTTGAGAATGTTATTATTGACCAGATGACCTAGGATCTGCTCGTATTCCACTTGATCAATACTTTTTAGCAGCATTGGGGATGGGTCTATAGTTGGTGGCCAGCAAGGGGTACATTTTAGAATTTTTCAAGAGGGCGTTGATCCATGCATTTTGTAGCTCTCTCGCTATGAAAGAAGAATTGACACATTTACTAATCGTATCTATGAGTTATGGGAGACATGCCTTGACGGTGATGGCTGGGCATACATCACTATAACAACTGGTTGGTTTTAATTTACTCACATTTATCTTGCACCTTTGATTATTTGTTTAAGTGTGAGGGTCAGATATAGTTTGGACACAAGGACTGTTTTTGTAATTCTGGCGACAAGACTCTGACTGATCTTTAGCTTCAGTTTCCTAGGTAGGGAAACTCTCTTTAGGATAGGGACAGAAAGGCCTTTATCCAACCCTTATAAGTTAATAAAATGTCTGATGCTGAATACACTACAACTTTGTGTCCATCTCTCATTTCTGACCCGTCGCATCAGACAGAGGGCCTCATTCTGAGATTGGAGGTAGCCATGGCGCTATTTGCGCCATGGCTGCCTCCAATACCGGGTCCAGCACCGGTCTGGTTCAAAGGGGACTTACCAGTGCATTACGTCTCTGGAGGGACCGGTAAGTCCTCATTGAACCAACCATTCCCCATTCCCATTTGAGCCCCCATAGGGCTCAATAGGAATGGGCAAGGCGCTAATTACGGGCCTGCTAATGGCAGGCCCGTAATTAGCGCCCTGGTCCCCTAACGGGACCCGTAAGGGAGGTGTGGTCCGACCACACGTCCCTTGCGGTTCCCGCTAAGGGACCTCGGAATTGGGTGGTAAGGGATTACCGGCACCAGTCTCCTTACCGGTGCCCGGTATCCCTTACCGCCCAACTTGTAATGACCTCCAGAGCCTCATTATAAAATTACACAATTGTCTGCTATTAGTTTTGAAAAGATAATTAAAGGGTTCAGGAAAGAAAAAGGCCTGTTTGAGATACAGTTTAAATTTACGTATGATTTCCAGACTATTAATCAGAATAAAAAGATCCTAATTCCCAGCTTTTTGCTTAAGTTCCTCCAACTGTACCCCTAGGTTACCATTAATGTCCATGTTAAAATCGTTATCTGCATGAACACTTTCCACTTCTATGACAAAATTTGTCCAAGATTTGGGATAATCCTCTCTCATATGAACGAAGAGTGATAACAATGAAGAGGAATTAGCTCCATCAAATAATATTTGTAGATAAAAAGAGCTGCATGCAATCTTCCATAATGTTAAAACTGACATGAGGCCAAGTTCTCTAGATAGACCCAAACAAAGGCGCCATCATTTGCCTTCAATTTGTCTAATCCAGCTTATTTCCTTTTCTAAAAATCGTTTAAGTACATAAAGTATAGCAGGTACAATGCTAGCTTTGTAGATTTGTAATAATCCTTAGAAAGAGTATCCCCCATTGGTACTAATAAAGGCTTTGATTAATCAAAATGTACTAAGGATTTTAGGGAAAACTGATTTCATCAAAACAAATCTACCCAATCGATTACCTGGGAAAAATCCCAAATATCAATATTCATTAACTACTTTTATGATTTGGTCATCCAATTTCCAATCAAAGTGGTTATTTCTACTTATCTTAGGGTCAATGATCATAATCTTTGTTTTTTTACATTGATGTTAAAGTTGTTAGTCTTAGAGTACTCCAGCAATGCCCCAATACCATGCTGTAACCCAACTACTGTCCTATCGACAATAATAGTATGGGACACGGGAAAACGCCCACACGAGGTGGAAAGCTGTTGACCTGTTTCAAGCTGTCAGATAAATCAGCCACATATTATATAGCAGAGGGGGCAAAAAACGCACCCCTGCTTCAATTCTACATTGGTTTTAATCTATGGTGACAACAGACCCCCTTGATTAAACCAGATGCAAACCTATGTGTCCTGCTATAGTTGCTTAATTAGGACAAGTATATTCAGTTCAAGCCCACATTTGTTCAGTTTGTCCAATAATTTACTTCAACGCACAGAATCCACCACCCGACATAGTCTATAAAGAAAATATACAGCTTTGAATATTCAGACATCAAGGTTGATTTGATAAGAAATATAAAAATCCAAACATTATGTAAAGTGTGAAAACCCTTTCGGAAATCAGTCTGTTGCAGTATAAGTAAATTATTTACTCGTAGCCATTCATGCGTAAAAGTATAATGCCTGTGGTGAAGATCTTAGAGATTGTGTCAAAACAATCCCATAATCGATAGTTATTAGGGTCATCCTTAGGACCCTGCTTGTAAATAGGAATGAATACAGATTTTTTTCCAACCATGTGGTATACAGCCAGTTCTAAGAATATCAATAAACACCACCCAAAGTAGGTTAGCCCATACATTCTGGGCCACCTTAATCACCACATTGGCCATACGATCAGGACCTGCAGCCATAGATGATTTAGGTTTAGAGATAATGTTAACAATATCCGGAATATCAATCCAAGGGGGAACTACACCTTCACGCAGATTAATCTTGAGGATGGCCGACTCATCAATATAAAATGTATCTTCTTTAGAATATAGAATAGAAAAGGAATGTTAAATGATCGTTCCATCTTTTTCTGAGATGGGATTGATCTCTCTAGTGTCCCCAGTTAACATATGTTTACAGGCAAAGTGCCAAAATGTAGGTTATCCTTCAAGCTCAGTGCAGAGAAAACTATCTGCCACTGTGCAGTACTACATGACAATCTATGGAGTTTCAGACAATTTTTAAATTTCATTTTCAACTTGTCAATTAATGGTTTCGTTTTAAAATAGCTGATATTCACCATCCTTATTTTTCTTATCCATGTCATTATACTCTTTCTTTTTGTTGCGATCACTGGGTCATAGATGTCAATTTTTTTTCTCCATATGAGACTTGTGGATTTACCACATCATTTAGTTGATTATATGTATTTTGGAAAATAGCCACTATTTTACACTTATTCAAATGATCATTATTAAATAACCCTTTAAACTGTAAACCATCATACAAATTAAAATGTAGTCTATATTGAATTCATCGATATTATCTAAATTCCCCAAAAGTCGATTCCCCAGAGTACTACACATTACATTCATCTGTAGGCATTTCCTTTCATACAAAACATCAGTTTCCAATATGCATTCTTGGATGGCATGATCACTTAATGCATTAAATGTTACTAGTAAAATCCCTAACACACATTTTAAGTTGCCAGGTAAAGAATATGTAATAAATTCTTGAAAAGGAAGACCCTCTATTCCAGGCATAAATATGACTATCAGTAGTACCTTTAGGATTTAAACAAAACAAAAACCTTCTAAAAGCATAGCCCAAACTTTGCCCCTGTGTGTTCTTGTGATACTACAGTCACAAAGACTATTCTGAGTCTTCAAACAAACATATTGAAATCTGCCATAGCAACATATTGTAACCCTCAGCATTGTATGCCCCATTCTACTAGAATAGTATAAACATATTTCCTAATAGATAAATCCTGTGCTCCTAAGGGAGGAACATACACATTAACAACTAGCATTGTGTTCATTGGTTCAGAGTTGGTAGAACATAAAGCAGCTGTTTGAGCATAACAATGATACATTTCTGGCACAAACTCCTCCAATGAGTATCAAGATTTAGCCCCAACAAAAACCCAAAGGGTCTGTCCAAGTCTTTTTTTTTAGCAACAAATAGCCATCAATTTCAATTTTATTCATCAGCCCTTTTTCCTGGAATGCAAAGAGGTCAGATTCCATTATAACATTAAAACCTCTTGTGTCTTTTAAGAAGGAACTAAAACCTCTTGTATTCCATATGAAAAATGTTGCAGACTTTTGTTTCTTTCCATTATTATCAATAGAAATAATGTAATCTTGGTCTTGCAAAGATTATGAAAATTGTTGGCCTCTAGGTTGGCTCACCAGTGGTAAACTAAGTTGACCAAAAACAGTCTTCATCAAAGAAACAAATTGTCCCTCTTTCTTCTTAGCATTACCATCACTGGATCATGTAATTGAAACTCATTTTACACAAGTGACACATAAAACTTCTAATTCAAAACCTAACTTTAGAAAAGCGTAGCTTAAGGCATATTGAACTATAAAAGAAAGGACATGACGCCTCATTACACGGTAGGCGGTAGCCATGGCGCTATTAGTCCGGGTCTGGGAGTCCGGGTTCCCGGAATAGGGACTTACCGGTCTATTCCGACCTTTGCGACCTTTGCGGGACCTTTGCGGGACCGGTAAGTCCCCATTCCGGGAACCATTCCCATTTGAGCCCCCATAGGGCTCAATGGGAATGGGGAATGAGCTAATAACGGTACTGCAATTTGCGGTACCGTTATTAGCTCTGAGGTCCCTCAGTGGGAACCGTCCATAACACCTTGGCAGACCACACGTTAAGAACGGGACCCGCTGAGGGACCTCGTAGTAGGGCGGTAGGGGATTACTGGCACCGGTGCCCTTATCGGTGCCGGTAATCCCCTACCGCCTACCATGTAATGAGGCCCATGGACCTTCACCCAATATTCAGAATTCATAAAAGGTGTAATCTCAACTGAATCAATATCATGAGTGGATATCCCACCCAACTTCGAATACAATGTAAATGTTTAAACACGTTTTGTCTATTTAAAAAATCATATTACTTACAAAGATATCCACAAATTCAAGTTTCTTGCTACCAATTTTTATTCAGTCACAAAGTAACATTGTAAGGAGTCTGAGAGCACCCCATAGTAATATCTGTTCTCACTGTATTTAAATCATCTTGCCTCATTAGATGCACAGGATATTCCCCTGTATTATTGCACATTAAAGGTTCATAGTCTAGCGTAGGGAGGCCAGATGTTGAAAATGTGACTATTTAATGCACTCAACTCCTGGCTCACTAATTGAGCCAATTTAGAAACCAAAGATTTGCCCTTCTCGGGCTCTAAACCATACGGGGGAAGAGGTACCAATTTTGCAAGTCTTACTCCTTGAGATGTGCCTTCCAGTGGGTCCAGTTCAGACTCAGAGTGCAGAGAATCTCCTGAATGCTAACACCAGAAAAAATACAACCCATTAGGGAAAAAGGCCCAGCACACATCTTGCAAGGAAAACAAAGTTTTATTTCCACAAAAATAGAAATGTGCCAAGAAAGGACTGCTGCCACTGAAAGTTTCAGCGGAAATGAGTACGACCAACACTTTATGAAGGCATAAAGTATAATCAAAGATGTAAGTTACATAGGTTACAAATCTGAAGGCTGGTTGGTGTGACCATTTATATAGACTACCTGCTCCATAAGGGAGGCCAGGCCATTGGTCCCAGCCCTGTCTGTTCATCTTCTCCTTGTGGGCTCCTCCTTGTGCGTCATAAGGCATGAAGCTGCAACTAATTGGCAATTATGTGAAGAAAAACTATACTGGCTTTATCACTAACCTGACATGCTCCTGGTACTGCAGACATAGGCTGCGAGGATACTTTCAAGCTATCACTTCTAAATAACTCCAACTCGATCCCACACACGTTGGTGCCTAACCCTCATTTTAGCTATGTTGTTTCATCCCTCTTGGCACCTCACAGCACAAATCATGTGACCTATGGTCAACTGATTCCTGTTTTCAGAACTTTTCTGATCGATTGGGGGTCTAACAGTTTTATGGTTGGTGGTCTGGAACTGACTGGTAGCTTGGAATGCTGGCGGTTTTAGGACTGGGGATTTTGGGTGCTATTATTTAGAGCTGGGACAGGAAAGGTTGGAGGCTTGAGCCCTCCTTCTTGTGAGATCACTTTTCACAGAGAGCTCTCAACCCCCTTGTGGTCTTGCAGGGTGATTTTATCGGAGATACTAAATGTTGGCAACATGAGACAATGAAGGGTCTATGAATCTCTGCAGCCCTGACCTTTCTCAACCGTGCCCAAGCTACAACCTATACATGCATGCATATGTTTTATTTCTATGCATGTGGTGGGTCTGCAGCCCTGACTGCAGCATGAGGTTATGCCTTAATTCAAATATGGCTGCTACTATGTAAGATGGTGTTTGGTTACCCATATTCGCTGGACCAAAAGAAACATCCCCCATCCTCCCTGCGATATGGTCATTGCCCCCACTCACTCCATGCCCTCCCCTCCCGGAGTCTGTACTGCACACTTTCAGGCCTCCGTCTTGTCCGAAAGCGCTGGGAGGCGGGGGACGATCATCTCTCCTTCCCAACATTCCCCCTTTCGTTAATACTACAAAAAAAAACTTCCATATGAGCCCCCTGTCCTTTTCACCACTTCTTTCCCTTTCCAATCTTTCAGCTTCCAAGTATTGATGAGACCCTTCCTTTGGTAGCCATGCCTTACATACAGACCATAAACTTTCCCCTGCTGTGCATATTGTTCAAGGGTACATGTTATATATATATATATATATATATATATATATCCTCCATCCCCTGCTAAATATATCCAGTATTCCTGTGTAGCTCTCGGGGTCACGTGGGGGGAAATGAGTTGGTACCTGGAAGTGAAGACATTGCACAATCACAACCATGCATTGCCTGTTTGAATTGTCAGTCTGAACTAAACTATCTTTTGTACCACGAGGTGCCTCCTTTACCCCAATTAAAACCATCATCATTGTGCTGCTAGGCACTTCTTTATATGGTGCCCAAGAAAAAAGGTTGTCAAACAAGTCAGTCTCTTGAATCCCCACTTCTGTTTGCATATGAGTGCAGAGAACCTGAAGGGCCCCTATTATATTGGTAAGGGACACATTTTCTGCATCATTTGGGGGTACGTAGGTACAGCAGGAATCACCAATCTTCTTGCAGACCCCTCCCTCGATGGCAGTGAGGAGGTCTAGCACATATCTATTCTGCAGCATCATCAGCCTGATTGCCCGCATTTCCATCTTGATAGCGTTGAGGCCTTGTTCTGTATCATTGTCCAGCTGGATAAGTTCCAGCGATGCTGTAGAGCCGGTATTTATCTGGAATTTCTTTTTTTGTTATTGTGAGGAATCTTGCAATAGATAATTTGATCTTCTCCTCCTCTGCAATGTTTCTCTTGTCCCCTTCTCTGACAAGATGCACAAAATAGGCTTCTGCTGTAGCACTGTGGTGAGGATCCTGGTTTAGTTGGTGGACCCGGCCACCTGGTCCCACTATTAAATGTTCTTCAGAACATGTCATGCCATGGTGTGTTGGGTAGCTAAGATGGGTGACCACCAGGAGCACTGAGTGCAATGAGGCCAGTGAGCAGGTGCCCCTCCATGATGGTGGGAGGTGCAGAAACACCTGTTGGTTGCATACTCAGCCAGTAGTTATCCATCACGGTAGCTGTCCCTTTTTAGAGATCTGGAATGTATAGTGTTTTGTTGCACCTACAATTGACCCCCACAAGGATGCTTCCTTCGTTGTAAAAGCACAGTTTGTATTATTCCTGATTTTGCACCTTCACTGGTTTCTCCATTGCCTCGACCCATGTGAGTTTTTCCAATTGTTCATTCCAGTATCCGCTGCATACACTGTTCACTGTGTCTATCACTTCCTCTCCAAATCCTATATGTACTCCAGTCATGCAGCTATTTGTAGTTTCTTGCTATCTGTTTGCCACAAACTTGACACCTTGCAACTTTAGATGTGGTCTTTGCAAGCACTGCACACTCTTGGGATTTTGGGTACATTGCAGATGAACAGGGTCCGCCACTTCTAGTCGTATGCTTTGTGCCTGAAACATGGTTCACAGCCTGCACAATATCAGATGCAATAAACATTGAGTGTCCACAATCAGAATTTCCACAGGCATTAATACCTTGGGGGCTCCCAACGCATGTGTAATCAATGAGCACACGTAACAGCTTGTATTAACTTTCACTTTCCCCACTAAGCTCATGTCTGCGTACCAACTATTACTTAACTCTAGATGGTGCACATCTTCTATCGTGTTTAACCCAAGTCCTTGATATTGATCATATTTAACCCTTGTAATTTGTCTTTTAAAACATTTCTTTCCACCAAAATGTGAAACACTAGGAAAGAAAGTGTCATTTACAATTATGTTAGAAAACACATTAGGAAATAATGATAACATGAGCACATTTGCAAAACTCCCCATACTTTGCTAGGTGACAAGAGTATCATTGAGAAATGCAACAGGCTGTGTATCATGGACCGTGGCTGCGGTATTGTTTGTGTCAGTTATATTTTCAATAACATTTGTAAAATATCCCACAGAGCCATTAGCAAACAATCTGTTAATACTAGTTGCATCGCCTATCCCCCCTTTTTATATCACTACTCCATATAAAACTACATCTTTATATATAAAGCTGAAAGTATGTGTGTGTGCATGTTTGTCCGGCTATACAAATCCACAGCGTTGAACCCACGTCTACCAAATTTTGCATGGATTCGTCTTTTGTCTGGGGTAAGATCGTAGTCTATGTTTGAATGCAAAAATCTTACATGCAATAAAAAGGTGTGTATGTGTATGTGTATGTGTATGTGTATGTTTGCCCGGCTACACAAATCCACACTCTTGAACCCACTGCTACCACATTTTGCATAGATTCCTCATTTGTCTGGGGCAAGATTGCAGTCTGTTTGGATGCAAAATAATTCTCCCTAGACACCCTCATTTACTGATGCTCACCCCGGTTCACTACAGTAGAGGCAACATTTGGAAGTGTCTGAAGCAAAGTGTTCGATATGTTGGTTATTCCTTTAACATGTATTACTACTGTATATAGTTGTAAACTGTTTATTAAAGCATTTTGAAAGAAACTAAAACATGTTTTAACATTTTGTTTTATCACACCACTCCAAATATGGGAAATGGCAAGGTTACAGTTTACTTAAGTTCATTCACAAGAAGAGAGCACAATCAAATATTTCTTGGACATTTTGTGAAATGTGCTGAAGCCATTAGTGACTGAAATATGACAAAAAACAAACATCACTTAGAAAAGCTCCATCTGATGCAAAGTGAAAATCAATATCAAGATCTTCTGAAACACAACAAACAGCAACACGACGTGCCAACCAGAGGACAAAAGCAACTTTCTCCAGGGTACATGAGACACCACAGCAAACTGAAGAAAGACTTGCCGACAAGAGGACAAGAGCAACATCCTCCAGGGCACATGAGACACCACTCGATCAGGACACTGGCAATGCCGGATACCCAAGCTAGCGCTGAATAAATTCCTAGTCCAAACATAGAAATAGCAAGTATGCCACCTACCCAATGCATATGTATGTGGGGGAAACAGTTATAAGTAAATCTTTCTGAAAGTGAGAATTTAGTTTTTTATAGATAACATTTCTGGACCCATGTACATCCATTGCAAGGTAAATAAATGAGGGAGAGAATAGAGAGGGAAACAATCTAGAGGGAGAGAGAGATAGCGGGAGAGCTATCAGTGCAGAAAATGCATAGCAGCATTTGTCGTAGAGCTATGCTCATTGTAGAACTGTTTTCTTCATTTATTATTATTCATTTTTTTATTTAAGGTCAAGAACACATTGGGGGGCACAACAGCAGTCACTCTGCAGTTGCACATGGTTCTATAGTGCTTTTACCTGGTAAAGAGGTATTACTGTCAGACGCTTCATGCTTACTGTACAGTATTTTATTGAGTTTGGGCACAGAGTGTGGCTTTGTGGGGTCTGGGACGATCATCTAAATGCACCCAGTACTGTAATTCATGCATGTGTTCTGCAAGAGGCGTAGCATAAACAACCTCAATGGGACGGTTATATCTAGGCTTGCTCCACTGGTGGACAAAGTATGTCTTTACAAAGACGTGGTCGCCAGGGAAAACCTGAAGGGGAGGCGCCATGGGTGAAGCATCAGATGCAGCACTGGTGATCTCTTAAGTCATTGGCGGTGTGATCTGCGGAGAAATACATTTTATGGCTTTGGTTAGGGCACACAAGTAGCTACACAATTCGTCCCCTATAATAGATGCAGCCCTGTGAGCATCAGATGCTCTTCTAATTGGTGATAGAGGTGTATGCATATGGTTCCCCATTAACACCTTGTGGGGGAGATAAATGATGGTCCTTACAGGGCTGTGTGTGCATGTTGAACAAAGCAAGAGGCAAGCAGTGTCCCCAATTTGTTTTTAGGGTGGGGCAATGCTTGGACAGTTTACTCTTGGGAAGAGCATTGATCCTTTCCACAACACTATTGGCCTGGGGGTGGTAAATGGTACACATAGGATGCTTGATGCCAAATGATCCATTGTTTTTTTAATGCTCTTTTAAGACGTGCATGCTGTTATCAGACCTTAAATCTTTGCACATGGCCCATTGAGGAAAGACCTCTCTCACTAAAAATGTGACCACACATTTCGCATCAGGGTGTGCACAAGGACCAGCCTCCACCCACCGTTAGAAAGGACACACAACAACTATTAGGTAGCGGGATCCATTACACCTTTTACCCATGTCAGCGTAGTCGATAAGTAACTTGCGAAATGTTAGCACCATGGTCCATGCCGGTGGCCGCCATGGCGGAATGGGGAATTACCACCCCATTCCGAGGTTGCCGGGGCGGTAATTCCCCATGCCGCCATGGCCCTTCCCCATTCCCATTTTTGCCTCATAGGGCTCAATGGGAAAGGGGAAGGTGCTAAGTACGGTGCCACAAATTGCGGCACCGTACTTAGCACAAAGGTCCCTTTGCGGGTCCCTACTTATGAGGGGCCTCGTAATTAGGCGCTAATAGGTTAAGGGGGCCACAGCCTTTTATGGCGCCGTTAACCCATTAGCGCCTGGGTCGTAATGAGGCCCTTTGTCTGTATCATTACTATGGGTGGTGCATTTCACCACCACTGTCAATTAGTTTATCTAACAGTGCTGCGTGTTGTAATAGGGAACTGTCAGTCCTTTTTAGAGGAGCAGCGGCCCCATACCTCCTGTATGTTGGAAGCCTGAGATTGTGCCTTGCTTGACACCAGCATTTGGGTACCATAAAACAGAGAATACTCGAAAGAAGGTACCCACTGAGAAAACCCCATCAAATGTATTCCCAAAGAGATACAAATCTGAGGGAGGAACTTCCTGAAGAAATATGAAAATGAGAGATAGAGGAGCTGGTGACGTCACAAGAGACAAACATGACTCACGGAGAAGACTGGCTGAAGAGAATGCATGGATCTTATAGATACTGATGACAAAGTAAAGAATCAAGTACATTTTCATGCGTGAAAAGAAGATTGCATTGTGTGACGCACTGCAGAAAATGCACATCATTCAATAACTGCTCAGATGCTGTAATGCAAGTAGAGTAAGTAATCTTAGAACCTGGCTATACGTAGAGAATAGACTGCAGGCGGAGCCGTCATTGTATAGAAACTAGACATCGGTGTCATGAATTTAGTAAGCCTGGACCCATGGAAAATAAAGGCTGAGCACAGTGTCGCTGCAAGAATTAGCTGAGATTGTAGATACAAATGGCGAGGCTGTTTGGCCTGGTATCAATGTCAAGGCAGCCAAAGGTGGTTATCTATTCTTGAAGGCAGTGAACGTGAGAAGCTGAATAACCCCTTGTTAAGGTGTAAAGAAAGAACACCAGGCATGCCAAGTTTTATTCATTTAAAACATTTAAATGCTGCAAAATAGTCAAAATCATGGTCTCTTGTCACGTGGGCCAAGGATGGAAATAGAGTTGGACACGAAGTTCTAGAACAAGCGGTGGTGTGTGCTCGCACTCCCTTATATTCTCACAAATAGGAATACACTGCAAGGCCAAGTTCAAAGACAATCTTCGTGGTAGAAGACATGGGTGATGAAGGACGTTGGGCTAACTGGGTGGGAAGGTAAAGTCAAGTTCACCTCCTGGTACCTGGGTATGAGCTTGCTTGCTGCTAAGTGAACTGAAGGTTCCAGACATGGCACAAGTGTGGAAACCAATTTTAGAGGGCCACATACTGAAGGGCCTTATAGTTTGAGAGCCAATTATATACTGTGTTCTTAACCCTTTAAGTCCCATGCGTTTTTCCCCGCAGTGGCAAGGCCTTTTTGGTGATTTCGGTATGTTGCCATTCAATGTCTTGTGACTTTTATGTTACATGATATATCTCTGGAAAATGTGGCCCCTTTTTTTCCCACTTGCAGTCATTGTTGCTAGATAATTGTGCATCTCATCATCTAATGTCTTTGCTATACTGTGGGCATCCGTTTCAACTCTAGTTGGAGGAACCAGGGGTGTTCTCATTTAGCATCCAGTCACCAACTCATGAGCAGTTAGGTGGTGATCTCAGCCAGGCTGATTTTGCAGCTCATATAGCGCAAGGGCCTAACAGTGCAACCATCCCTTCTTTAAAGTTATCTTAATCTTCGCTATCCTCGCTTTAAGGAGTGAATTTAATCTCTCACAAATTCCATTCTCCTACGGGTGATAGGCAGAAGAGAATTTATGTTTTATACTTAATAAAAGGGTTACTTGCTCCAATAGTTCATTTACAAAATGCGTAAGATTGTCAGACCCCAGCACATCACACACATCTCATCTGGGGAACACCTCACGCTAAAGGAATTTGGTGGTGCATGAGGCATCGGGGTGCATACATGGACCTGCCTCAATCCATCTAGAAATGGGACATACCACTACCAGCATGTTCCTATAACCATTGCATGTCTGCAACATATCCACATAATCTATATGTAGATGCTGAAATGGGCCATTGCTCCTAGGAATTGTTCCCCTCATTGTTTGCAAAGTGTACACTGCAGTACATTTCTGGCACACGATACAATACACAATAACCTGTGCCACATGTTTTAACAAATTTGGTAAAAACCTATCTTCTGCATTTGTAGCAGCAACACTCCCTTGAGTCATTTGCGCAGAGTAGTGAAGCTGTTCTAGCACTTCCCTCATTAATGCTAGATGGATAATTGGCTTTCCAGTTCTATCCTGCCTTCAGATTGCCCCAGTGGGGGATAAAGAACATCCCTGCTTTCTCCATAAATCTTGCTCCTCCTGTGAGGCTTGACCTTGTATTTTCATTAACTGAACAATAGACAGCATGTTAAAGCCCTCCGTTACCAACATGCATCATCCTGTCATTAGCATAACACTTCTTAGTTCGAAATCAGAAATAGTTGGGAAATAAGCTGCTTTTTTGGCCTCTACATCGGCGGCTTCATTTCCGTGAGAAATGATGTCTGTTCTTTAAGTATGCGCTGCACATTTTAAGATTATGATAGTCATGGGGAGTCTCAATGCCTCAATAAGCTTATCTAATAGGGCCACATGTTGCACTGGAGTGCCGTATGCACAGAGGAAGCTCCTCCTTTTCCAGCGTGACAAACCTGCGTGCACAGTTGACATCACATAGGCGGAGTCAGAGTACACTGTCATGTCCTCCTGGAGTGCAGCGATAAGCAACACTAATTCTGCAACCTGTGCTGAGCAATGCAAAGGCAATCTCGTGCTTGTAACTACTTCAAATTCACCCTCTCGGTTCAGCTTTACTGCTACTGACCCAGCATGCCTTTTGGCAGCAGTCTGATCAATCTGTGAAGAACCATCAATAAAAAAAGAACTCCCCCCCCCCCAAAAAGCATTTTCTCTAACACAGGAAAGGACATCATAACATTCAGAATACGTTGTGCAATCATGTATATAATCATGCTCCCCTATTGGTTCCAGCATGAATGTTTCTTGATTCACTATTCTGCATCAAACAATTTTGATTGCAGGCCTCAGAATAATTACCTCATACAGTGATGCTCTTTGTGTGGTTAATGTACTTTTGTCTTTCTCTAGAATGGCAAACAATGCATGCTCAGCGAATAATGTTACTGAACACCCCATTGTAATCCACAAAGCTTTTTCAATTGCAAATGCATCAGCAGCTAAAGCTTGTTCTAATTGTTAATGCGCTTTCATAACTGGATCTAAACTATCACTGTAATAAGCTAAGGGTTTCTGTCCATGTCATAATGCTGTTTTCTGTGTGAGAACTGCTGTCATGACTTCTCCATTTGAATGAGAAAATAAGTAACATTCTTCATGATAGTCTGGAATTCTTAGCAAAGGGGCTGTACTAATTACCTTTTTTAAGTCCTCAAATCCTTCAGCCATTAAATCTGTCCATGTTATCTTGCTTTTGTCTATTTGTGCTTCTTTAACCCTTTAAGTGCCACGGGTATTTCTCCCCAGTGCCAGGGCCTTTTTTGGTGATTTTGGTATGTGGCCATTCAATGGCTTGTAACTTTTTTGTTACATGAGATATCTCGGCCAAATTTGGCTCCTTTTTTTCTCACATTTAGGCGGTCGCAACACCACCCAGGAATCCTAGGTTGTTATACGGGGGCGAGAGAAAATAAGCAAAAAGTGCAAAAATGTTGGGTTTAAAAAGAAATTGCCAATAAAATGATGTACAAAGAAGCCTGTGGTTTTTTCCTTGTAAGAGATAGGAAAAAATGGTTTGCTGTGCTGAATTCCTCAATTTCCTGGCTTTCAAGAACAGGTTGAATGGAAAGGAAAAGAAAATATGTTGATGTGGTTATCAACCGTTTTGCGAGAGGTAGGCGATTTTTGCCATTTTTGTCAATTCGACATGCATCGACGGAAAGGAAGAAAAGGGTAGGAAAGCCGAATTGGAGGACCGAAAGCCATACATTTCTGAAAAGAAGACGAAATTCCAAGTTCAGGAAGGGGTGATTTGCGCAGGTCAGGCAATAACTAAGTAGGGGAAAATTCCATATTTTGGGGGAAAAGAGGGAAAATTACAGAAAAAAAGGTATGTGTGGACATGGTTGGCCTGGTACGGCAATGGCTTCTATGAATTTTGAGAAAAACAATGCTCCACTACATTCCCCTTACTCTTGCAGTTATGAAATCACACATGTTTTGTAATTTTTCACAAAACAAGCAATACCACAAGCCAAGAATTGGAGCCATGGTACGCAGGAGTTTTATGCTTACGGCCTGAGCAGACGTAATTAGCATGTGTAAATCAGGAAAACCAATATGGTGAGGAAGGGCAAGCATACATTTTTGAAAGACCACAGGAAGACCTTTTCAGGGGTAGGTGACCTGTGTAGTTTACAAAAGTGTATGGTGCCTAAAGCAGCTACTAAATGTAGGTATTATTTGGGAAATGAAAGGGTTGTGTGACAAAGGGCAGCAGAAAATTGATCGAAACGATATGAAAACCACGTAAACATAACAAATGTCATACCCTCCCACGTTCCCACAGGTGTCCCGATGAAAACAGTACCTTACATGTGTGGGTGCACCTACCTGGGGGCACAGGGGAGAGCCAAAAACACGGCTAACCCCAAATTTTTTCCAACAGCTGAATTTCAGAAGGGCACACCAGATATGGGCCTAGTGTGTCTGAGCCACCAAGGAAAACAGGGAACCTCATGCATTTACGAAAAGAGGACACCTGTGGGAATCCGCAGAGGTCTGATTTGCACAAATCGGCCCAGAATTTATTACCCAGAAAAGTCCAAAATGTGGCGAAAAAACCCCAATTTCTGCATTTTTCACTCTGCTCACACACCGAAACACGCTGCCAACAACACATGGCCTACCTTACTGCGTTACCACACGTGTCCCGACAAAAATGGTACCTCATAAGTGTGGTTGCACCTACCTGGTGGCAAAGGGGAGAGCCAAAAAATGCGGCTAACCCTAAGTCTTTCCGACAGCTGAATTTCAGAATTTTTTCAGAAGGGAGCACCATACAGATATGCGCCTAGGGTGTCCGAGCCACCAAGGAAAACAGGCGACCCCATGCATTTCCGAAAAGAGGACACCCGTGGAAATCTGCAGATGTCTGACAGCGCAAATAGGCCCAGAATGTATTACCTAGAAAGCCTGGCAAAGTCCGAAATGTGGCAAAAAAAGCAATTTCTGCACATTTCATTCGGCTCACCCACCGAAACATGCTGCCAACAACACATGCCCTACCTTCCTGCGTTCCCACATGTGTCCCGACGGAAACGTACCTCCCATGTGTGGGTGCACCTACCTGGGGGCAAAGGGGTGAGCCAAAAAGGTGGCTAACACCAAGTCTTTTCCGACAGCAGAATTTGATGAATTTTATGGAAGTGCATACCATACAGATTTGGGCCTAGGGTGTCCAAGCCACCAAGGAAAACTGGAAACACCATGCATTTCTGCAAAGGGGACACCCGTGGGAATCCGCAGAGTTCTAACTGTGCAAATCGGCCCAGAATTTATTACCCAGAAAGCCTGACAAAACTCTGAAATGTGATGAAAAAAAACAATTCCGCACATTTCACTCGGCTCACCCACTGAAACATGCTTCCAACAACACATGGCCTACCTTCCGGCGTTCCCACACGTGTCCCAACAAAACGGTACCTCACATGTGTGGGTGCACCTACCCAGGCGCCAAGGGGAAAGCCTAAAATACGGCTAACTCCAAGTCTTTTCCGATAGCTGAATTTCACAATTTTTTCAGAAGGGCACACCATACAGATATCGGCCTAGGATGTCCAAGCCACCAAGGAAACCAGGGAACCCCCTGCATTTCTGAAAAGAGTACACCGTGGGAATCCGCAGAGGTCTGACTTGCGCAAATTGTCCCAGAATGTATTACCCAGAAATGCAGACAAAGTGAATGTTATGTTTTATTCCCCACCAAATATCACCCTTTCTCAGGGATTGTGGCTAATAAAAACTGGGGCAATTTGCGCAAGGCAGACCTCTGTGGATTCCCAGGGGTGTCCTCTTTTCCCACGGGTGATTCCTTCGTCCGACACAACCAGACCCTGTAGATCAAAGGAAAGTATCATACCCGCCATAAAGCTCTGGGGTGATCAAGGGTTAGAAAATGAAATCTGATTGTACCTGCCAACAGGCCTTGCCAATCTGGGGCACTGCATCAAGCAATATGCCTATTCCATAGACAAACATGTCTGGGCCTATGGGCATGCCGTGGACCACCACCTCTCCTCCCCGGGCCTGAATGATGACCATTGCCCTTAAGGCACACATAGATGGGGTGGCGCATACCACCCCATTGTCCGTTAAGGAACTGGTCATGTACAGATTGCTCAATAAATCCCATCCCAAACGATTTATCACGGCGGCCTCTGAGTATAGTATGGGTGTATGCACCACTTTCCCTCCTATTTTGATAGCTACCTCTTCTGTGTAGGGCATCATTGTTACAGCCCCAGAGAATCGTTGTGTGTCGAGGGTTTCACTCTATAGCTTGAGTGGCACCTATATCGGCCATAAATCTGAATTGCTTATTATCTTTCTGAGCACCCACCAAGGGTTCCTCGTCAGGGTGGGTAGTCATGGACAGGACAGGGCATGGAAGAGCTTCCTGTGGGCTGTCCTAATTGGAATATGTATTAGTACCTGGGAATGTGAAGGGGTTTCCTCCCATGACACTGACCCCTCAGTAGGGTGCTGCCGTTCCATTCGGCACTGCATTGGGTTTGGGCATTTGGCCTTCATACAAGGTGTTCTGCTGGGCCGCTTTTGGTTGCATACTGGGCAGTGCTTGGGCATACATGTGTGGGGGGTCTGTGGGCAACTGGGTGTAGGCCTGATTTATTTCATAAGGTATGGAGGTGAACATGGGCAGCTGTGGTAGTACTGGGGCAGGTTAACTGTATGTATTATACCCTGCCCACTGCCTGCTTCTGCACTCTCTTGCAAAATGTCCCCATTTCCCATAGATCCAACACTGAGATGGTCCCATACCACCTCTGGGTCCCATCCCACCAAACCACCCTCACCCCTTCTGTTCCCTTGGAACCCTCCTGTTCCCTGCTGCTGACTTCCTTGGTGCCACTCAGGAGACTGAGGCGGGCGTCCGCGGCCCCACTGCCCCTGTTCTCCACCTGGCCAAAACACTGTTATCCTTATGTATATGCGAGCTGCAGGCTGCTGCCGTGAATTTGCCTCCGTGTTTGCTGTTGCCGCCCCTTCCAATGCTATTTTAGCTAACTTCTTCTATACTAGTATCGCTTCCTCTGCCTGCAATCCTTGAGATGTCTCCTTTTCTCGTTCTTTAATCCTTTTACAATGGTGTATTATTATAGTCTGAATCTCGGGCCATCTCTTTGCCTCTATGCCCACTATCTTGTCAAGCACTTTCTGAACTTCCTTGTGCAATCCCCTTTTAACAAAAAAATAAAAAAAGAGGAACTGATTGGTCCTACTGGTCACCTGTCTCCGCTCGCCACATCTCCTGCACAAATGTATGGAGCGGCATCTTCATCGCCCTCCACAGTGTATTGCATTAAGGATTGCAAGTCCGGTGCATCAGGGTACGCCCGCCGCAGTGCATCACACACTTCCGCCCCAATATTGTTGAAAGGTGCCCCATTGTGGGCATCATCATCTAGTTTTATTCCTGGGTACCCTGTCTTGACCCTTCTGTCCCCGGCCTGGTCTCCCAAAATTGCAACAACTAAGCATTTCATGTCTCTCACTGCCAAAGGAACCCTAGCTGTCTGTTTCTGGAAGGTGTATATCCACTTCCCAGCCCCGGCAGTAAGGGGCGGGAGCACCTTGATCAAATTATTTTTATCCATCTGCGCCCCCAGTGCACATAATGTGCCCTTCAGGGTTCCTTGTGCCATAACAGCATTTGCTTGCCTACTCCTCACCCTGCTCTCCGTATGCCACTTCCCTTTTTGCTTGTGACTGTTACCCGCCCAAACCTGCTGCTCAATCACTCACCCCACAAACGTTCTACCCTTTGCATAGTTTCTGGAGCCCCTTGTGCCTCACCTTCCTTGTCCTTGAATTCTTCCCCACTGTCCCAGTCTCCTTCCTGTACCACTTTATGTGCCCCTGTCTGATCCATAACCTGTGCTTTGTGCCCCTCGATCTCTACTACCGTGCTTCTTGACATGCACATCCTTAATAGCACTGCTATCCAGTCTAAACAAAATGTTTCCGCCCTCCACTCGTCCAACCCGCACCCTGGTTTGCTCTCCCCTTCTTTTACTTCTTTTACTGCCCTCAACTGGGCCAACTCTGCTTGTGTTGCCTCCAATGCCTCCTCTAACTATTTCTGTGATTTCGTCTCCTGCTGTGTAATGCTATTTGGGGCTGGTCAGTCTGGGGGTGGAGTGGTGGCAGGTGGGGGCACGTATGTTGGCTTGGTTTATCCTGTGGCTGGGCAGGCGGTGAGTGAATAGAGCCCCTCTTTTGGCATGTGCATCGGCACTTCCTCTGGTGCTGTTGTGATTACTACATCTGAGGGGACATTATCTTCATGTTGGGGCATACACCCGGCAGTCTCCTCTACATCCTGCACCATTTTCTCTATCTTATCCTTGTACAATGGCAACACACTACATGCACTCCAGCTGAGTCATTCCCTGCATATTAACAATGATATATTCAAAATAAGCTTCTAGTTGTATGTCCCACACAGAGCTATTATAACCATCACTAACAGTCCCCCGTTCCACCTCCCGAGTTGCCCCCTGTTCATGCCTCCCTTTGTTACACTCACTCCCACACTTCTCACACCTCACACTATTTTTTACAAGCTCTCCCTTGGCCTCCACCAAGTTCACAATGATAACTAAATAGTTCATTTACAAAATGCGTAAGATTGTCAGACCCTAGCACATCACACACATCTCATCTGGGGAACACCTCACGCTAAAGGAATCTGGTGGTGCATGAGGCATCGGGGTGCATACATGGACCTGCCTCAATCCATCTAGAAACGGGACATACCACTACCAGCATGTTCCTATAACCATTGCATGTCTGCAACATATCCACATAATCTATATGTAGATGCTGAAATGGGCCATTGCTCCTAGGAATTGTTCCCCTCATTGTTTGCAAAGTGTACACTGCAGTACATTTCTGGCACACGATACAATACACAATAACCTGTGCCACATGTTTTAACAAATTTGGTAAAAACCTATCTTCTGCATTTGTAGCAGCAACACTCCCTTGAGTCATTTGCGCAGAGTAGTGAAGCTGTTCTAGCACTTCCCTCATTAATGCTAGATGGATAATTGGCTTTCCAGTTCTATCCTGCCTTCAGATTGCCCCAGTGGGGGATAAAGAACATCCCTGCTTTCTCCATAAATCTTGCTCCTCCTGTGAGGCTTGACCTTGTATTTTCATTAACTGAACAATAGACAGCATGTTAAAGCCCTCCGTTACCAACATGCATCATCCTGTCATTAGCATAACACTTCTTAGTTCGAAATCAGAAATAGTTGGGAAATAAGCTGCTTTTTTGGCCTCTACATCGGCGGCTTCATTTCCGTGAGAAATGATGTCTGTTCTTTAAGTATGCGCTGCACATTTTAAGATTATGATAGTCATGGGGAGTCTCAATGCCTCAATAAGCTTATCTAATAGGGCCACATGTTGCACTGGAGTGCCGTATGCACAGAGGAAGCTCCTCCTTTTCCAGCGTGACAAACCTGCGTGCACAGTTGACATCACATAGGCGGAGTCAGAGTACACTGTCATGTCCTCCTGGAGTGCAGCGATAAGCAACACTAATTCTGCAACCTGTGCTGAGCAATGCAAAGGCAATCTCGTGCTTGTAACTACTTCAAATTCACCCTCTCGGTTCAGCTTTACTGCTACTGACCCAGCATGCCTTTTGGCAGCAGTCTGATCAATCTGTGAAGAACCATCAATAAAAAAAGAACTCCCCCCCCCCCCCAAAAAGCATTTTCTCTAACACAGGAAAGGACATCATAACATTCAGAATACGTTGTGCAATCATGTATATAATCATGCTCCCCTATTGGTTCCAGCATGAATGTTTCTTGATTCACTATTCTGCATCAAACAATTTTGATTGCAGGCCTCAGAATAATTACCTCATACAGTGATGCTCTTTGTGTGGTTAATGTACTTTTGTCTTTCTCTAGAATGGCAAACAATGCATGCTCAGCGAATAATGTTACTGAACACCCCATTGTAATCCACAAAGCTTTTTCAATTGCAAATGCATCAGCAGCTAAAGCTTGTTCTAATTGTTAATGCGCTTTCATAACTGGATCTAAACTATCACTGTAATAAGCTAAGGGTTTCTGTCCATGTCATAATGCTGTTTTCTGTGTGAGAACTGCTGTCATGACTTCTCCATTTGAATGAGAAAATAAGTAACATTCTTCATGATAGTCTGGAATTCTTAGCAAAGGGGCTGTACTAATTACCTTTTTTAAGTCCTCAAATCCTTCAGCCATTAAATCTGTCCATGTTATCTTGCTTTTGTCTGTTTGTGCTTCTTTAACCCTTTAAGTGCCATGGGTATTTCTCCCCAGTGCCAGGGCCTTTTTTGGTGATTTTGGTATGTGGCCATTCAATGGCTTGTAACTTTTTTGTTACATGAGATATCTCGGCCAAATCTGGCTCCTTTTTTTCTCACATTTAGGTGGTCGCAACACCACCCAGGAATCCTAGGTTGTTATACGGGGGCGAGAGAAAATAAGCAAAAAGTGCAAAAATGTTGGGTTTAAAAAGAAATTGCCAATAAAATGATGTACAAAGAAGCCTGTGGTTTTTTCCTTGTAAGAGATAGGAAAAAATGGTTTGCTGTGCTGAATTCCTCAATTTCCTGGCTTTCAAGAACAGGTTGAATGGAAAGGAAAAGAAAATATGTTGATGTGGTTATCAACCGTTTTGCGAGAGGTAGGCGATTTTTGCCATTTTTGTCAATTCGACATGCATCGACGGAAAGGAAGAAAAGGGTAGGAAAGCCGAATTGGAGGACCGAAAGCCATACATTTCTGAAAAGAAGACAAAATTCCAAGTTCAGGAAGGGGTGATTTGCGCAGGTCAGGCAATAACTAAGTAGGGGAAAATTCCATATTTTGGGGGAAAAGAGGGAAAATTACAGAAAAAAAGGTATGTGTGGACATGGTTGGCCTGGTACGGCAATGGCTTCTATGAATTTTGAGAAAAACAATGCTCCACTACATTCCCCTTACTCTTGCAGTTATGAAATCACACATGTTTTGTAATTTTTCACAAAACAAGCAATACCACAAGCCAAGAATTGGAGCCATGGTACGCAGGAGTTTTATGCTTACGGCCTGAGCAGACGTAATTAGCATGTGTAAATCAGGAAAACCAATATGGTGAGGAAGGGCAAGCATACATTTTTGAAAGACCACTGGAAGACCTTTTCAGGGGTAGGTGACCTGTGTAGTTTACAAAAGTGTATGGTGCCTAAAGCAGCTACTAAATGTAGGTATTATTTGGGAAATGAAAGGGTTGTGTGACAAAGGGCAGCAGAAAATTGATCGAAACGATATGAAAACCACGCAAACATAACAAATGTCATACCCTCCCACGTTCCCACAGGTGTCCCGATGAAAACAGTACCTTACATGTGTGGGTGCACCTACCTGGGGGCACAGGGGAGAGCCAAAAACGCGGCTAACCCCAAATTTTTTCCAACAGCTGAATTTCAGAAGGGCACACCAGATATGGGCCTAGTGTGTCTGAGCCACCAAGGAAAACAGGGAACCTCATGCATTTACGAAAAGAGGACACCTGTGGGAATCCACAGAGGTCTGATTTGCACAAATCGGCCCAGAATTTATTACCCAGAAAAGTCCAAAATGTGGCGAAAAAACCCCAATTTCTGCATTTTTCACTCTGCTCACACACCGAAACACGCTGCCAACAACACATGGCCTACCTTACTGCGTTACCACACGTGTCCCGACAAAAATGGTACCTCATAAGTGTGGTTGCACCTACCTGGTGGCAAAGGGGAGAGCCAAAAAATGCGGCTAACCCTAAGTCTTTCCGACAGCTGAATTTCAGAATTTTTTCAGAAGGGAGCACCATACAGATATGCGCCTAGGGTGTCCGAGCCACCAAGGAAAACAGGCGACCCCATGCATTTCCGAAAAGAGGACACCCGTGGAAATCTGCAGATGTCTGACAGCGCAAATAGGCCCAGAATGTATTACCTAGAAAGCCTGGCAAAGTCCGAAATGTGGCAAAAAAAGCAATTTCTGCACATTTCACTCGGCTCACCCACCGAAACATGCTGCCAACAACACATGCCCTACCTTCCTGCGTTCCCACATGTGTCCCGACGGAAACGTACCTCCCATGTGTGGGTGCACCTACCTGGGGGCAAAGGGGTGAGCCAAAAAGGTGGCTAACACCAAGTCTTTTCCGACAGCAGAATTTGATGAATTTTATGGAAGTGCATACCATACAGATTTGGGCCTAGGGTGTCCAAGCCACCAAGGAAAACTGGAAACACCATGCATTTCTGCAAAGGGGACACCCGTGGGAATCCGCAGAGTTCTAACTGTGCAAATCGGCCCAGAATTTATTACCCAGAAAGCCTGACAAAACTCTGAAATGTGATGAAAAAAAACAATTCCGCACATTTCACTCGGCTCACCCACTGAAACATGCTTCCAACAACACATGGCCTACCTTCCGGCGTTCCCACACGTGTCCCAACAAAACGGTACCTCACATGTGTGGGTGCACCTACCCAGGCGCCAAGGGGAAAGCCTAAAATACGGCTAACTCCAAGTCTTTTCCGATAGCTGAATTTCACAATTTTTTCAGAAGGGCACACCATACAGATATCGGCCTAGGATGTCCAAGCCACCAAGGAAACCAGGGAACCCCCTGCATTTCTGAAAAGAGTACACCGTGGGAATCCGCAGAGGTCTGACTTGCGCAAATTGTCCCAGAATGTATTACCCAGAAATGCAGACAAAGTGAATGTTATGTTTTATTCCCCACCAAATATCACCCTTTCTCAGGGATTGTGGCTAATAAAAACTGGGGCAATTTGCGCAAGGCAGACCTCTGTGGATTCCCAGGGGTGTCCTCTTTTCCCACGGGTGATTCCTTCGTCCGACACAACCAGACCCTGTAGATCAAAGGAAAGTATCATACCCGCCATAAAGCTCTGGGGTGATCAAGGGTTAGAAAATGAAATCTGATTGTACCTGCCAACAGGCCTTGCCAATCTGGGGCACTGCATCAAGCAATATGCCTATTCCATAGACAAACATGTCTGGGCCTATGGGCATGCCGTGGACCACCACCTCTCCTCCCCGGGCCTGAATGATGACCATTGCCCTTAA
Source organism: Ambystoma mexicanum (assembly GCF_040938575.1). Classification (NCBI taxonomy): domain Eukaryota; kingdom Metazoa; phylum Chordata; class Amphibia; order Caudata; family Ambystomatidae; genus Ambystoma; species Ambystoma mexicanum. Next base: position 1,230,975,203 of record NC_090932.1, on the reverse strand, counting down.
GGCACACATAGATGGGGTGGCGCATACCACCCCATTGTCCGTTAAGGAACTGGTCATGTACAGATTGCTCAATAAATCCCATCCCAAACGATTTATCACGGCGGCCTCTGAGTATAGTATGGGTGTATGCACCACTTTCCCTCCTATTTTGATAGCTACCTCTTCTGTGTAGGGCATCATTGTTACAGCCCCAGAGAATCGTTGTGTGTCGAGGGTTTCACTCTATAGCTTGAGTGGCACCTATATCGGCCATAAATCTGAATTGCTTATTATCTTTCTGAGCACCCACCAAGGGTTCCTCGTCAGGGTGGGTAGTCATGGACAGGACAGGGCATGGAAGAGCTTCCTGTGGGCTGTCCTAATTGGAATATGTATTAGTACCTGGGAATGTGAAGGGGTTTCCTCCCATGACACTGACCCCTCAGTAGGGTGCTGCCGTTCCATTCGGCACTGCATTGGGTTTGGGCATTTGGCCTTCATACAAGGTGTTCTGCTGGGCCGCTTTTGGTTGCATACTGGGCAGTGCTTGGGCATACATGTGTGGAGGGTCTGTGGGCAACTGGGTGTAGGCCTGATTTATTTCATAAGGTATGGAGGTGAACATGGGCAGCTGTGGTAGTACTGGGGCAGGTTAACTGTATGTATTATACCCTGCCCACTGCCTGCTTCTGCACTCTCTTGCAAAATGTCCCCATTTCCCATAGATCCAACACTGAGATGGTCCCATACCACCTCTGGGTCCCATCCCACCAAACCCCCCTCACCCCTTCTGTTCCCTTGGAACCCTCCTGTTCCCTGCTGCTGACTTCCTTGGTGCCACTCAGGAGACTGAGGCGGGCGTCCGCGGCCCCACTGCCCCTGTTCTCCACCTGGCCAAAACACTGTTATCCTTATGTATATGCGAGCTGCAGGCTGCTGCCGTGAATTTGCCTCCGTGTTTGCTGTTGCCGCCCCTTCCAATGCTATTTTAGCTAACTTCTTCTATACTAGTATCGCTTCCTCTGCCTGCAATCCTTGAGATGTCTCCTTTTCTCGTTCTTTAATCCTTTTACAATGGTGTATTATTATAGTCTGAATCTCGGGCCATCTCTTTGCCTCTATGCCCACTATCTTGTCAAGCACTTTCTGAACTTCCTTGTGCAATCCCCTTTTAACAAAAAAATAAAAAAAGAGGAACTGATTGGTCCTACTGGTCACCTGTCTCCGCTCGCCACATCTCCTGCACAAATGTATGGAGCGGCATCTTCATCGCCCTCCACAGTGTATTGCATTAAGGATTGCAAGTCCGGTGCATCAGGGTACGCCCGCCGCAGTGCATCACACACTTCCGCCCCAATATTGTTGAAAGGTGCCCCATTGTGGGCATCATCATCTAGTTTTATTCCTGGGTACCCTGTCTTGACCCTTCTGTCCCCGGCCTGGTCTCCCAAAATTGCAACAACTAAGCATTTCATGTCTCTCACTGCCAAAGGAACCCTAGCTGTCTGTTTCTGGAAGGTGTATATCCACTTCCCAGCCCCGGCAGTAAGGGGCGGGAGCACCTTGATCAAATTATTTTTATCCATCTGCGCCCCCAGTGCACATAATGTGCCCTTCAGGGTTCCTTGTGCCATAACAGCATTTGCTTGCCTACTCCTCACCCTGCTCTCCGTATGCCACTTCCCTTTTTGCTTGTGACTGTTACCCGCCCAAACCTGCTGCTCAATCACTCACCCCACAAACGTTCTACCCTTTGCATAGTTTCTGGAGCCCCTTGTGCCTCACCTTCCTTGTCCTTGAATTCTTCCCCACTGTCCCAGTCTCCTTCCTGTACCACTTTATGTGCCCCTGTCTGATCCATAACCTGTGCTTTGTGCCCCTCGATCTCTACTACCGTGCTTCTTGACATGCACATCCTTAATAGCACTGCTATCCAGTCTAAACAAAATGTTTCCGCCCTCCACTCGTCCAACCCGCACCCTGGTTTGCTCTCCCCTTCTTTTACTTCTTTTACTGCCCTCAACTGGGCCAACTCTGCTTGTGTTGCCTCCAATGCCTCCTCTAACTATTTCTGTGATTTCGTCTCCTGCTGTGTAATGCTATTTGGGGCTGGTCAGTCTGGGGGTGGAGTGGTGGCAGGTGGGGGCACGTATGTTGGCTTGGTTTATCCTGTGGCTGGGCAGGCGGTGAGTGAATAGAGCCCCTCTTTTGGCATGTGCATCGGCACTTCCTCTGGTGCTGTTGTGATTACTACATCTGAGGGGACATTATCTTCATGTTGGGGCATACACCCGGCAGTCTCCTCTACATCCTGCACCATTTTCTCTATCTTATCCTTGTACAATGGCAACACACTACATGCACTCCAGCTGAGTCATTCCCTGCATATTAACAATGATATATTCAAAATAAGCTTCTAGTTGTATGTCCCACACAGTGCTATTATAACCATCACTAACAGTCCCCCGTTCCACCTCCCGAGTTGCCCCCTGTTCATGCCTCCCTTTGTTACACTCACTCCCACACTTCTCACACCTCACACTATTTTTTACAAGCTCTCCCTTGGCCTCCACCAAGTTCACAATGATAACTAAATAGTTCATTTACAAAATGCGTAAGATTGTCAGACCCCAGCACATCACACACATCTCATCTGGGGAACACCTCACGCTAAAGGAATTTGGTGGTGCATGAGGCATCGGGGTGCATACATGGACCTGCCTCAATCCATCTAGAAACGGGACATACCACTACCAGCATGTTCCTATAACCATTGCATGTCTGCAACATATCCACATAATCTATATGTAGATGCTGAAATGGGCCATTGCTCCTAGGAATTGTTCCCCTCATTGTTTGCAAAGTGTACACTGCAGTACATTTCTGGCACACGATACAATACACAATAACCTGTGCCACATGTTTTAACAAATTTGGTAAAAACCTATCTTCTGCATTTGTAGCAGCAACACTCCCTTGAGTCATTTGCGCAGAGTAGTGAAGCTGTTCTAGCACTTCCCTCATTAATGCTAGATGGATAATTGGCTTTCCAGTTCTATCCTGCCTTCAGATTGCCCCAGTGGGGGATAAAGAACATCCCTGCTTTCTCCATAAATCTTGCTCCTCCTGTGAGGCTTGACCTTGTATTTTCATTAACTGAACAATAGACAGCATGTTAAAGCCCTCCGTTACCAACATGCATCATCCTGTCATTAGCATAACACTTCTTAGTTCGAAATCAGAAATAGTTGGGAAATAAGCTGCTTTTTTGGCCTCTACATCGGCGGCTTCATTTCCGTGAGAAATGATGTCTGTTCTTTAAGTATGCGCTGCACATTTTAAGATTATGATAGTCATGGGGAGTCTCAATGCCTCAATAAGCTTATCTAATAGGGCCACATGTTGCACTGGAGTGCCGTATGCACAGAGGAAGCTCCTCCTTTTCCAGCGTGACAAACCTGCGTGCACAGTTGACATCACATAGGCGGAGTCAGAGTACACTGTCATGTCCTCCTGGAGTGCAGCGATAAGCAACACTAATTCTGCAACCTGTGCTGAGCAATGCAAAGGCAATCTCGTGCTTGTAACTACTTCAAATTCACCCTCTCGGTTCAGCTTTACTGCTACTGACCCAGCATGCCTTTTGGCAGCAGTCTGATCAATCTGTGAAGAACCATCAATAAAAAAAGAACTCCCCCCCCCACCAAAAAGCATTTTCTCTAACACAGGAAAGGACATCATAACATTCAGAATACGTTGTGCAATCATGTATATAATCATGCTCCCCTATTGGTTCCAGCATGAATGTTTCTTGATTCACTATTCTGCATCAAACAATTTTGATTGCAGGCCTCAGAATAATTACCTCATACAGTGATGCTCTTTGTGTGGTTAATGTACTTTTGTCTTTCTCTAGAATGGCAAACAATGCATGCTCAGCGAATAATGTTACTGAACACCCCATTGTAATCCACAAAGCTTTTTCAATTGCAAATGCATCAGCAGCTAAAGCTTGTTCTAATTGTTAATGCGCTTTCATAACTGGATCTAAACTATCACTGTAATAAGCTAAGGGTTTCTGTCCATGTCATAATGCTGTTTTCTGTGTGAGAACTGCTGTCATGACTTCTCCATTTGAATGAGAAAATAAGTAACATTCTTCATGATAGTCTGGAATTCTTAGCAAAGGGGCTGTACTAATTACCTTTTTTAAGTCCTCAAATCCTTCAGCCATTAAATCTGTCCATGTTATCTTGCTTTTGTCTATTTGTGCTTCTTTAACCCTTTAAGTGCCATGGGTATTTCTCCCCAGTGCCAGGGCCTTTTTTGGTGATTTTGGTATGTGGCCATTCAATGGCTTGTAACTTTTTTGTTACATGAGATATCTCGGCCAAATTTGGCTCCTTTTTTTCTCACATTTAGGTGGTCGCAACACCACCCAGGAATCCTAGGTTGTTATACAGGGGCGAGAGAAAATAAGCAAAAAGTGCAAAAATGTTGGGTTTAAAAAGAAATTGCCAATAAAATGATGTACAAAGAAGCCTGTGGTTTTTTCCTTGTAAGAGATAGGAAAAAATGGTTTGCTGTGCTGAATTCCTCAATTTCCTGGCTTTCAAGAACAGGTTGAATGGAAAGGAAAAGAAAATATGTTGATGTGGTTATCAACCGTTTTGCGAGAGGTAGGCGATTTTTGCCATTTTTGTCAATTCGACATGCTTCGACGGAAAGGAAGAAAAGGGTAGGAAAGCCGAATTGGAGGACCGAAAGCCATACATTTCTGAAAAGAAGACAAAATTCCAAGTTCAGGAAGGGGTGATTTGCGCAGGTCAGGCAATAACTAAGTAGGGGAAAATTCCATATTTTGGGGGAAAAGAGGGAAATTACAGAAAAAAAGGTATGTGTGGACATGGTTGGCCTGGTACGGCAATGGCTTCTATGAATTTTGAGAAAAACAATGCTCCACTACATTCCCCTTACTCTTGCAGTTAAGAAAACACACATGTTTTGTAATTTTTCACAAAACAAGCAATACCACAAGCCAAGAATTGGAGCCATGGTACGCAGGAGTTTTATGCTTACGGCCTGAGCAGACGTAATTAGCATGTGTAAATCAGGAAAACCAATATGGTGAGGAAGGGCAAGCATACATTTTTGAAAGACCACAGGAAGACCTTTTCAGGGGTAGGTGACCTGTGTAGTTTACAAAAGTGTATGGTGCCTAAAGCAGCTACTAAATGTAGGTATTATTTGGGAAATTAAAGGGTTGTGTGACAAAGGGCAGCAGAAAATTGATCGAAACGATATGAAAACCACGCAAACATAACAAATGTCATACCCTCCCACGTTCCCACAGGTGTCCCGATGAAAACAGTACCTTACATGTGTGGGTGCACCTACCTGGGGGCACAGGGGAGAGCCAAAAACGCGGCTAACCCCAAATTTTTTCCAACAGCTGAATTTCAGAAGGGCACACCAGATATGGGCCTAGTGTGTCTGAGCCACCAAGGAAAACAGGGAACCTCATGCATTTACGAAAAGAGGACACCTGTGGGAATCCACAGAGGTCTGATTTGCACAAATCGGCCCAGAATTTATTACCCAGAAAAGTCCAAAATGTGGCGAAAAAACCCCAATTTCTGCATTTTTCACTCTGCTCACACACCGAAACACGCTGCCAACAACACATGGCCTACCTTACTGCGTTACCACACGTGTCCCGACAAAAATGGTACCTCATAAGTGTGGTTGCACCTACCTGGTGGCAAAGGGGAGAGCCAAAAAATGCGGCTAACCCTAAGTCTTTCCGACAGCTGAATTTCAGAATTTTTTCAGAAGGGAGCACCATACAGATATGCGCCTAGGGTGTCCGAGCCACCAAGGAAAACAGGCGACCCCATGCATTTCCGAAAAGAGGACACCCGTGGAAATCTGCAGATGTCTGACAGCGCAAATAGGCCCAGAATGTATTACCTAGAAAGCCTGGCAAAGTCCGAAATGTGGCAAAAAAAGCAATTTCTGCACATTTCACTCGGCTCACCCACCGAAACATGCTGCCAACAACACATGCCCTACCTTCCTGCGTTCCCACATGTGTCCCGACGGAAACGTACCTCCCATGTGTGGGTGCACCTACCTGGGGGCAAAGGGGTGAGCCAAAAAGGTGGCTAACACCAAGTCTTTTCCGACAGCAGAATTTGATGAATTTTATGGAAGTGCATACCATACAGATTTGGGCCTAGGGTGTCCAAGCCACCAAGGAAAACTGGAAACACCATGCATTTCTGCAAAGGGGACACCCGTGGGAATCCGCAGAGTTCTAACTGTGCAAATCGGCCCAGAATTTATTACCCAGAAAGCCTGACAAAACTCTGAAATGTGATGAAAAAAAACAATTCCGCACATTTCACTCGGCTCACCCACTGAAACATGCTTCCAACAACACATGGCCTACCTTCCGGCGTTCCCACACGTGTCCCAACAAAACGGTACCTCACATGTGTGGGTGCACCTACCCAGGCGCCAAGGGGAAAGCCTAAAATACGGCTAACTCCAAGTCTTTTCCGATAGCTGAATTTCACAATTTTTTCAGAAGGGCACACCATACAGATATCGGCCTAGGATGTCCAAGCCACCAAGGAAACCAGGGAACCCCCTGCATTTCTGAAAAGAGTACACCGTGGGAATCCGCAGAGGTCTGACTTGCGCAAATTGTCCCAGAATGTATTACCCAGAAATGCAGACAAAGTGAATGTTATGTTTTATTCCCCACCAAATATCACCCTTTCTCAGGGATTGTGGCTAATAAAAACTGGGGCAATTTGCGCAAGGCAGACCTCTGTGGATTCCCAGGGGTGTCCTCTTTTCCCACGGGTGATTCCTTCGTCCGACACAACCAGACCCTGTAGATCAAAGGAAAGTATCATACCCGCCATAAAGCTCTGGGGTGATCAAGGGTTAGAAAATGAAATCTGATTGTACCTGCCAACAGGCCTTGCCAATCTGGGGCACTGCATCAAGCAATATGCCTATTCCATAGACAAACATGTCTGGGCCTATGGGCATGCCGTGGACCACCACCTCTCCTCCCCGGGCCTGAATGATGACCATTGCCCTTAAGGCACACATAGATGGGGTGGCGCATACCACCCCATTGTCCGTTAAGGAACTGGTCATGTACAGATTGCTCAATAAATCCCATCCCAAACGATTTATCACGGCGGCCTCTGAGTATAGTATGGGTGTATGCACCACTTTCCCTCCTATTTTGATAGCTACCTCTTCTGTGTAGGGCATCATTGTTACAGCCCCAGAGAATCGTTGTGTGTCGAGGGTTTCACTCTATAGCTTGAGTGGCACCTATATCGGCCATAAATCTGAATTGCTTATTATCTTTCTGAGCACCCACCAAGGGTTCCTCGTCAGGGTGGGTAGTCATGGACAGGACAGGGCATGGAAGAGCTTCCTGTGGGCTGTCCTAATTGGAATATGTATTAGTACCTGGGAATGTGAAGGGGTTTCCTCCCATGACACTGACCCCTCAGTAGGGTGCTGCCGTTCCATTCGGCACTGCATTGGGTTTGGGCATTTGGCCTTCATACAAGGTGTTCTGCTGGGCCGCTTTTGGTTGCATACTGGGCAGTGCTTGGGCATACATGTGTGGAGGGTCTGTGGGCAACTGGGTGTAGGCCTGATTTATTTCATAAGGTATGGAGGTGAACATGGGCAGCTGTGGTAGTACTGGGGCAGGTTAACTGTATGTATTATACCCTGCCCACTGCCTGCTTCTGCACTCTCTTGCAAAATGTCCCCATTTCCCATAGATCCAACACTGAGATGGTCCCATACCACCTCTGGGTCCCATCCCACCAAACCCCCCTCACCCCTTCTGTTCCCTTGGAACCCTCCTGTTCCCTGCTGCTGACTTCCTTGGTGCCACTCAGGAGACTGAGGCGGGCGTCCGCGGCCCCACTGCCCCTGTTCTCCACCTGGCCAAAACACTGTTATCCTTATGTATATGCGAGCTGCAGGCTGCTGCCGTGAATTTGCCTCCATGTTTGCTGTTGCCGCCCCTTCCAATGCTATTTTAGCTAACTTCTTCTATACTAGTATCGCTTCCTCTGCCTGCAATCCTTGAGATGTCTCCTTTTCTCGTTCTTTAATCCTTTTACAATGGTGTATTATTATAGTCTGAATCTCGGGCCATCTCTTTGCCTCTATGCCCACTATCTTGTCAAGCACTTTCTGAACTTCCTTGTGCAATCCCCTTTTAACAAAAAAATAAAAAAAGAGGAACTGATTGGTCCTACTGGTCACCTGTCTCCGCTCGCCACATCTCCTGCACAAATGTATGGAGCGGCATCTTCATCGCCCTCCACAGTGTATTGCATTAAGGATTGCAAGTCCGGTGCATCAGGGTACGCCCGCCGCAGTGCATCACACACTTCCGCCCCAATATTGTTGAAAGGTGCCCCATTGTGGGCATCATCATCTAGTTTTATTCCTGGGTACCCTGTCTTGACCCTTCTGTCCCCGGCCTGGTCTCCCAAAATTGCAACAACTAAGCATTTCATGTCTCTCACTGCCAAAGGAACCCTAGCTGTCTGTTTCTGGAAGGTGTATATCCACTTCCCAGCCCCGGCAGTAAGGGGCGGGAGCACCTTGATCAAATTATTTTTATCCATCTGCGCCCCCAGTGCACATAATGTGCCCTTCAGGGTTCCTTGTGCCATAACAGCATTTGCTTGCCTACTCCTCACCCTGCTCTCCGTATGCCACTTCCCTTTTTGCTTGTGACTGTTACCCGCCCAAACCTGCTGCTCAATCACTCACCCCACAAACGTTCTACCCTTTGCATAGTTTCTGGAGCCCCTTGTGCCTCACCTTCCTTGTCCTTGAATTCTTCCCCACTGTCCCAGTCTCCTTCCTGTACCACTTTATGTGCCCCTGTCTGATCCATAACCTGTGCTTTGTGCCCCTCAATCTCTACTACCGTGCTTCTTGACATGCACATCCTTAATAGCACTGCTATCCAGTCTAAACAAAATGTTTCCGCCCTCCACTCGTCCAACCCGCACCCTGGTTTGCTCTCCCCTTCTTTTACTTCTTTTACTGCCCTCAACTGGGCCAACTCTGCTTGTGTTGCCTCCAATGCCTCCTCTAACTATTTCTGTGATTTCGTCTCCTGCTGTGTAATGCTATTTGGGGCTGGTCAGTCTGGGGGTGGAGTGGTGGCAGGTGGGGGCACGTATGTTGGCTTGGTTTATCCTGTGGCTGGGCAGGCGGTGAGTGAATAGAGCCCCTCTTTTGGCATGTGCATCGGCACTTCCTCTGGTGCTGTTGTGATTACTACATCTGAGGGGACATTATCTTCATGTTGGGGCATACACCCGGCAGTCTCCTCTACATCCTGCACCATTTTCTCTATCTTATCCTTGTACAATGGCAACACACTACATGCACTCCAGCTGAGTCATTCCCTGCATATTAACAATGATATATTCAAAATAAGCTTCTAGTTGTATGTCCCACACAGTGCTATTATAACCATCACTAACAGTCCCCCGTTCCACCTCCCGAGTTGCCCCCTGTTCATGCCTCCCTTTGTTACACTCACTCCCACACTTCTCACACCTCACACTATTTTTTACAAGCTCTCCCTTGGCCTCCACCAAGTTCACAATGATAACTAAATAGTTCATTTACAAAATGCGTAAGATTGTCAGACCCCAGCACATCACACACATCTCATCTGGGGAACACCTCACGCTAAAGGAATTTGGTGGTGCATGAGGCATCGGGGTGCATACATGGACCTGCCTCAATCCATCTAGAAACGGGACATACCACTACCAGCATGTTCCTATAACCATTGCATGTCTGCAACATATCCACATAATCTATATGTAGATGCTGAAATGGGCCATTGCTCCTAGGAATTGTTCCCCTCATTGTTTGCAAAGTGTACACTGCAGTACATTTCTGGCACACGATACAATACACAATAACCTGTGCCACATGTTTTAACAAATTTGGTAAAAACCTATCTTCTGCATTTGTAGCAGCAACACTCCCTTGAGTCATTTGCGCAGAGTAGTGAAGCTGTTCTAGCACTTCCCTCATTAATGCTAGATGGATAATTGGCTTTCCAGTTCTATCCTGCCTTCAGATTGCCCCAGTGGGGGATAAAGAACATCCCTGCTTTCTCCATAAATCTTGCTCCTCCTGTGAGGCTTGACCTTGTATTTTCATTAACTGAACAATAGACAGCATGTTAAAGCCCTCCGTTACCAACATGCATCATCCTGTCATTAGCATAACACTTCTTAGTTCGAAATCAGAAATAGTTGGGAAATAAGCTGCTTTTTTGGCCTCTACATCGGCGGCTTCATTTCCGTGAGAAATGATGTCTGTTCTTTAAGTATGCGCTGCACATTTTAAGATTATGATAGTCATGGGGAGTCTCAATGCCTCAATAAGCTTATCTAATAGGGCCACATGTTGCACTGGAGTGCCGTATGCACAGAGGAAGCTCCTCCTTTTCCAGCGTGACAAACCTGCGTGCACAGTTGACATCACATAGGCGGAGTCAGAGTACACTGTCATGTCCTCCTGGAGTGCAGCGATAAGCAACACTAATTCTGCAACCTGTGCTGAGCAATGCAAAGGCAATCTCGTGCTTGTAACTACTTCAAATTCACCCTCTCGGTTCAGCTTTACTGCTACTGACCCAGCATGCCTTTTGGCAGCAGTCTGATCAATCTGTGAAGAACCATCAATAAAAAAAGAACTCCCCCCCCCACCAAAAAGCATTTTCTCTAACACAGGAAAGGACATCATAACATTCAGAATACGTTGTGCAATCATGTATATAATCATGCTCCCCTATTGGTTCCAGCATGAATGTTTCTTGATTCACTATTCTGCATCAAACAATTTTGATTGCAGGCCTCAGAATAATTACCTCATACAGTGATGCTCTTTGTGTGGTTAATGTACTTTTGTCTTTCTCTAGAATGGCAAACAATGCATGCTCAGCGAATAATGTTACTGAACACCCCATTGTAATCCACAAAGCTTTTTCAATTGCAAATGCATCAGCAGCTAAAGCTTGTTCTAATTGTTAATGCGCTTTCATAACTGGATCTAAACTATCACTGTAATAAGCTAAGGGTTTCTGTCCATGTCATAATGCTGTTTTCTGTGTGAGAACTGCTGTCATGACTTCTCCATTTGAATGAGAAAATAAGTAACATTCTTCATGATAGTCTGGAATTCTTAGCAAAGGGGCTGTACTAATTACCTTTTTTAAGTCCTCAAATCCTTCAGCCATTAAATCTGTCCATGTTATCTTGCTTTTGTCTATTTGTGCTTCTTTAACCCTTTAAGTGCCATGGGTATTTCTCCCCAGTGCCAGGGCCTTTTTTGGTGATTTTGGTATGTGGCCATTCAATGGCTTGTAACTTTTTTGTTACATGAGATATCTCGGCCAAATTTGGCTCCTTTTTTTCTCACATTTAGGTGGTCGCAACACCACCCAGGAATCCTAGGTTGTTATACAGGGGCGAGAGAAAATAAGCAAAAAGTGCAAAAATGTTGGGTTTAAAAAGAAATTGCCAATAAAATGATGTACAAAGAAGCCTGTGGTTTTTTCCTTGTAAGAGATAGGAAAAAATGGTTTGCTGTGCTGAATTCCTCAATTTCCTGGCTTTCAAGAACAGGTTGAATGGAAAGGAAAAGAAAATATGTTGATGTGGTTATCAACCGTTTTGCGAGAGGTAGGCGATTTTTGCCATTTTTGTCAATTCGACATGCTTCGACGGAAAGGAAGAAAAGGGTAGGAAAGCCGAATTGGAGGACCGAAAGCCATACATTTCTGAAAAGAAGACAAAATTCCAAGTTCAGGAAGGGGTGATTTGCGCAGGTCAGGCAATAACTAAGTAGGGGAAAATTCCATATTTTGGGGGAAAAGAGGGAAAATTACAGAAAAAAAGGTATGTGTGGACATGGTTGGCCTGGTACGGCAATGGCTTCTATGAATTTTGAGAAAAACAATGCTCCACTACATTCCCCTTACTCTTGCAGTTAAGAAAACACACATGTTTTGTAATTTTTCACAAAACAAGCAATACCACAAGCCAAGAATTGGAGCCATGGTACGCAGGAGTTTTATGCTTACGGCCTGAGCAGACGTAATTAGCATGTGTAAATCAGGAAAACCAATATGGTGAGGAAGGGCAAGCATACATTTTTGAAAGACCACAGGAAGACCTTTTCAGGGGTAGGTGACCTGTGTAGTTTACAAAAGTGTATGGTGCCTAAAGCAGCTACTAAATGTAGGTATTATTTGGGAAATTAAAGGGTTGTGTGACAAAGGGTAGCAGAAAATTGATCGAAACGATATGAAAACCACGCAAACATAACAAATGTCATACCCTCCCACGTTCCCACAGGTGTCCCGATGAAAACAGTACCTTACATGTGTGGGTGCACCTACCTGGGGGCACAGGGGAGAGCCAAAAACGCGGCTAACCCCAAATTTTTTCCAACAGCTGAATTTCAGAAGGGCACACCAGATATGGGCCTAGTGTGTCTGAGCCACCAAGGAAAACAGGGAACCTCATGCATTTACGAAAAGAGGACACCTGTGGGAATCCGCAGAGGTCTGATTTGCACAAATCGGCCCAGAATTTATTACCCAGAAAAGTCCAAAATGTGGCGAAAAAACCCCAATTTCTGCATTTTTCACTCTGCTCACACACCGAAACACGCTGCCAACAACACATGGCCTACCTTACTGCGTTACCACACGTGTCCCGACAAAAATGGTACCTCATAAGTGTGGTTGCACCTACCTGGTGGCAAAGGGGAGAGCCAAAAAATGCGGCTAACCCTAAGTCTTTCCGACAGCTGAATTTCAGAATTTTTTCAGAAGGGAGCACCATACAGATATGCGCCTAGGGTGTCCGAGCCACCAAGGAAAACAGGCGACCCCATGCATTTCCGAAAAGAGGACACCCGTGGAAATCTGCAGATGTCTGACAGCGCAAATAGGCCCAGAATGTATTACCTAGAAAGCCTGGCAAAGTCCGAAATGTGGCAAAAAAAGCAATTTCTGCACATTTCACTCGGCTCACCCACCGAAACATGCTGCCAACAACACATGCCCTACCTTCCTGCGTTCCCACATGTGTCCCGACGGAAACGTACCTCCCATGTGTGGGTGCACCTACCTGGGGGCAAAGGGGTGAGCCAAAAAGGTGGCTAACACCAAGTCTTTTCCGACAGCAGAATTTGATGAATTTTATGGAAGTGCATACCATACAGATTTGGGCCTAGGGTGTCCAAGCCACCAAGGAAAACTGGAAACACCATGCATTTCTGCAAAGGGGACACCCGTGGGAATCCGCAGAGTTCTAACTGTGCAAATCGGCCCAGAATTTATTACCCAGAAAGCCTGACAAAACTCTGAAATGTGATGAAAAAAAACAATTCCGCACATTTCACTCGGCTCACCCACTGAAACATGCTTCCAACAACACATGGCCTACCTTCCGGCGTTCCCACACGTGTCCCAACAAAACGGTACCTCACATGTGTGGGTGCACCTACCCAGGCGCCAAGGGGAAAGCCTAAAATACGGCTAACTCCAAGTCTTTTCCGATAGCTGAATTTCACAATTTTTTCAGAAGGGCACACCATACAGATATCGGCCTAGGATGTCCAAGCCACCAAGGAAACCAGGGAACCCCCTGCATTTCTGAAAAGAGTACACCGTGGGAATCCGCAGAGGTCTGACTTGCGCAAATTGTCCCAGAATGTATTACCCAGAAATGCAGACAAAGTGAATGTTATGTTTTATTCCCCACCAAATATCACCCTTTCTCAGGGATTGTGGCTAATAAAAACTGGGGCAATTTGCGCAAGGCAGACCTCTGTGGATTCCCAGGGGTGTCCTCTTTTCCCACGGGTGATTCCTTCGTCCGACACAACCAGACCCTGTAGATCAAAGGAAAGTATCATACCCGCCATAAAGCTCTGGGGTGATCAAGGGTTAGAAAATGAAATCTGATTGTACCTGCCAACAGGCCTTGCCAATCTGGGGCACTGCATCAAGCAATATGCCTATTCCATAGACAAACATGTCTGGGCCTATGGGCATGCCGTGGACCACCACCTCTCCTCCCCGGGCCTGAATGATGACCATTGCCCTTAAGGCACACATAGATGGGGTGGCGCATACCACCCCATTGTCCGTTAAGGAACTGGTCATGTACAGATTGCTCAATAAATCCCATCCCAAACGATTTATCACAGCGGCCTCTGAGTATAGTATGGGTGTATGCACCACTTTCCCTCCTATTTTGATAGCTACCTCTTCTGTGTAGGGCATCATTGTTACAGCCCCAGAGAATCGTTGTGTGTCGAGGGTTTCACTCTATAGCTTGAGTGGCACCTATATCGGCCATAAATCTGAATTGCTTATTATCTTTCTGAGCACCCACCAAGGGTTCCTCGTCAGGGTGGGTAGTCATGGACAGGACAGGGCATGGAAGAGCTTCCTGTGGGCTGTCCTAATTGGAATATGTATTAGTACCTGGGAATGTGAAGGGGTTTCCTCCCATGACACTGACCCCTCAGTAGGGTGCTGCCGTTCCATTCGGCACTGCATTGGGTTTGGGCATTTGGCCTTCATACAAGGTGTTCTGCTGGGCCGCTTTTGGTTGCATACTGGGCAGTGCTTGGGCATACATGTGTGGGGGGTCTGTGGGCAACTGGGTGTAGGCCTGATTTATTTCATAAGGTATGGAGGTGAACATGGGCAGCTGTGGTAGTACTGGGGCAGGTTAACTGTATGTATTATACCCTGCCCACTGCCTGCTTCTGCACTCTCTTGCAAAATGTCCCCATTTCCCATAGATCCAACACTGAGATGGTCCCATACCACCTCTGGGTCCCATCCCACCAAACCCCCCTCACCCCTTCTGTTCCCTTGGAACCCTCCTGTTCCCTGCTGCTGACTTCCTTGGTGCCACTCAGGAGACTGAGGCGGGCGTCCGCGGCCCCACTGCCCCTGTTCTCCACCTGGCCAAAACACTGTTATCCTTATGTATATGCGAGCTGCAGGCTGCTGCCGTGAATTTGCCTCCGTGTTTGCTGTTGCCGCCCCTTCCAATGCTATTTTAGCTAACTTCTTCTATACTAGTATCGCTTCCTCTGCCTGCAATCCTTGAGATGTCTCCTTTTCTCGTTCTTTAATCCTTTTACAATGGTGTATTATTATAGTCTGAATCTCGGGCCATCTCTTTGCCTCTATGCCCACTATCTTGTCAAGCACTTTCTGAACTTCCTTGTGCAATCCCCTTTTAACAAAAAAATAAAAAAAGAGGAACTGATTGGTCCTACTGGTCACCTGTCTCCGCTCGCCACATCTCCTGCACAAATGTATGGAGCGGCATCTTCATCGCCCTCCACAGTGTATTGCATTAAGGATTGCAAGTCCGGTGCATCAGGGTACGCCCGCCGCAGTGCATCACACACTTCCGCCCCAATATTGTTGAAAGGTGCCCCATTGTGGGCATCATCATCTAGTTTTATTCCTGGGTACCCTGTCTTGACCCTTCTGTCCCCGGCCTGGTCTCCCAAAATTGCAACAACTAAGCATTTCATGTCTCTCACTGCCAAAGGAACCCTAGCTGTCTGTTTCTGGAAGGTGTATATCCACTTCCCAGCCCCGGCAGTAAGGGGCGGGAGCACCTTGATCAAATTATTTTTATCCATCTGCGCCCCCAGTGCACATAATGTGCCCTTCAGGGTTCCTTGTGCCATAACAGCATTTGCTTGCCTACTCCTCACCCTGCTCTCCGTATGCCACTTCCCTTTTTGCTTGTGACTGTTACCCGCCCAAACCTGCTGCTCAATCACTCACCCCACAAACGTTCTACCCTTTGCATAGTTTCTGGAGCCCCTTGTGCCTCACCTTCCTTGTCCTTGAATTCTTCCCCACTGTCCCAGTCTCCTTCCTGTACCACTTTATGTGCCCCTGTCTGATCCATAACCTGTGCTTTGTGCCCCTCGATCTCTACTACCGTGCTTCTTGACATGCACATCCTTAATAGCACTGCTATCCAGTCTAAACAAAATGTTTCCGCCCTCCACTCGTCCAACCCGCACCCTGGTTTGCTCTCCCCTTCTTTTACTTCTTTTACTGCCCTCAACTGGGCCAACTCCGCTTGTGTTGCCTCCAATGCCTCCTCTAACTATTTCTGTGATTTCGTCTCCTGCTGTGTAATGCTATTTGGGGCTGGTCAGTCTGGGGGTGGAGTGGTGGCAGGTGGGGGCACGTATGTTGG
Source organism: Ambystoma mexicanum (assembly GCF_040938575.1). Classification (NCBI taxonomy): domain Eukaryota; kingdom Metazoa; phylum Chordata; class Amphibia; order Caudata; family Ambystomatidae; genus Ambystoma; species Ambystoma mexicanum. The sequence continues at coordinate 1,230,958,875 of NC_090932.1, read as the reverse complement.
CTTGGTTTATCCTGTGGCTGGGCAGGCGGTGAGTGAATAGAGCCCCTCTTTTGGCATGTGCATCGGCACTTCCTCTGGTGCTGTTGTGATTACTACATCTGAGGGGACATTATCTTCATGTTGGGGCATACACCCGGCAGTCTCCTCTACATCCTGCACCATTTTCTCTATCTTATCCTTGTACAATGGCAACACACTACATGCACTCCAGCTGAGTCATTCCCTGCATATTAACAATGATATATTCAAAATAAGCTTCTAGTTGTATGTCCCACACAGTGCTATTATAACCATCACTAACAGTCCCCCGTTCCACCTCCCGAGTTGCCCCCTGTTCATGCCTCCCTTTGTTACACTCACTCCCACACTTCTCACACCTCACACTATTTTTTACAAGCTCTCCCTTGGCCTCCACCAAGTTCACAATGATAACTAAATACACTAAAACAATAAACTAAAATAATAAGCTAAAACAACCACCACTACATTTCCTCTTTCCCCCACCCAGAATATATTGGGCACAGGGAGCTGAGCCCTCTAACTCTAACTATATGGAGCGCCTACCTTTGTATCCTCCTCACCACAGTACAAATGGCACCACCTTCTCCCCTTAGTCAGAGAGGATCCTGCAATCCTTTTTTCCTCATCGTAATCTCCTTAATAATAATCTAAAAAATACAAAAACACACTTCACTTCCCCACTCACTCTTACATCCCTTGTTGTCACTCGCAAGAGGTGTACTTACATTTGGTGTTCACCCCAGCATCTCCATCACGGGGTCCCAACTACAGCCTGCACCCTCCTAGGAACCTCACCCTGCTTCAAAAAAGCAGAAAGGAATTCTGTGAAGATGGCTCCTGTACACTGCTGGGGGTTGCATGCTTGGGACTGGTCACTGTAGGTGGGCGTGGCCCCTCCAGAGATGCATCCTGGAAACCTCTGTCTTTGCGGGGGCTGCTGGGATCATGTTGGGGTCACCAAAATATAGATAAGCCCCTGAATGCTCACACCAGAAAAAATACAACCCACTAGGGAACAAGGCACAGCACACCTCTTGCAAGGAAGGCAACATTTTATTTCCACAAAAATAGAAATGTGCCAGCAAAGGATTCTGCTGCCATGGAATGTTCTGCCGAAATCAGTGCAAATAACACTTTATGAAGGCGTACAGTATCATCAGTGACGTAAATTACATAGGTTATGATTCCGAATGGCTTGTTGGTGTGACCCTGAATGAACAAAACACAATTTTTCAGGGTGAGAGGTCCCTCTACTCCCAAATCTCAGAATGTATACATGTGACTACATATACATTGTTTCACAATGGTATATTTTAATAATCTTGAGATAGAGTACCAAAGGGTATTCTGAAGAAACAATACAAATGAGTATGATCCACACGAAAAGAGGATCTTAATGTACAAACATACAACAGCACAAAATTATTATCGGAGCAGTTGTGCAATGAAGACAGAAATCAACAATCATTAACATAATATAAAAAGATCACAATAACAACAGTGTTTGAACTGTACACTGTTCATGTGAAGTCGTCGACACAACAGTGTTTCGGCCTAAAACAGCTGTAAAGTGCAGCTAGGTGAGCAGGCCTTCATCAGGACGTGTGGTGAAATGATAGTAGTCCCGGGGTATCTATCAAGGGTTAATCCATAGCCAAGGTAAGACCGGTCCATACTGAATACAGGAACCAAACAGCCATTTTGCTGTGCTGTAGAAAACCAATGAGTGTCTGTGGACCCTCAAGTGGTAATGAGTGTCATTTGCGTGACACTGGAGAAATGGACTCAATCAGCATAGCTTGTCCACCTTGTGTGTCAATGCACGACTTTCACAGGAGTCGCTGTTGCTAGCGTCGGCATTCCGATGCTAGCAACAGCGACTCCTGTGAAAGTCGTGCATTGACACACCAGGAGGACAACCTATGCTGATTGATTCCATTTCTCCAGTGTCACGCAAAGGACACTCATTACCACTTGAGGGTCCACAGACACTCATTGGTTTTCTACAGCACAGCAAAATGGCTGTTCGGTTCCTGTATTCAGTATGGACCAGTCTTACCTTAGCTATGGATTAACCCTTGATAGATACCCCGGGACTACTATCATTTCACCACACGTCCTGATGAAGGCCTGCTCACCTAGCTGCACTTTAAAGCTGTTTTAGGCCGAAACACTGTTGTGTCGACGACTTCACATGAACAGTGTACAGTTCAAACACTGTTGTTATTGTGATCTTTTTATATTATGTTAATGATTGTTGATTTCTGTCTTCATTGCACAACTGCTCTGATAATAATTTTGTGCTGTTGTATGTTTGTACATTAAGATCCTCTTTTCGCGTGGATCATACTCATTTGTATTGTTTCTTCAGAATACCCTTTGGTACTCTATCTCAAGATTATTAAAATATACCATTGTGAAACAATGTATATGTAGTCACATGTATACATTCTGTGATTTGGGAGTAGAGGGCCCTCTCACCCTGAAAAATTGTGTTTTGTTCATTCAAGTTTACCTACCTGGGTCTTTCAGGGCTTTGCCAGGTACCCTTACATTTAAATCATGGTTGGTGTGACCCTACAGGTTACCTGCTCCATAAGGGATGTCAGGCCATTGGTCCCAGCCCCGTCTGTCCATCTTCTTCCATGTGGGCTCCTCCTTGCGTGTCATCAGGCATAAAGCTGCAACTAATTGACAATAATGTCAAAAAAACACAACTGGCTCCATCTCTAACTTGACACGCAACTGGAACTGCAGACATGGGCTAAGAGGATGCTTTGAGGCCATCGCTTCTAACAAACTATAGCTCGGTTCCAGACAAATTGGAGCCCAAACAAAATACCCCACCCTCATTTTAGCTATGTTGTTTTATCCCTCCCAGCACCTCACAGCACAAATCATGTGACCTATGGTGAAGGCAACTGATCCTTGTTTTCAGATCTTTTCTGATTGATTGGAGGTCTAACAGTTTTATGTTTGGTGGTCTGGAATTAACTGGTACCCTGGAATGCTGGGGTTCTTGGGTCTGGGGCTTTGGGTGCTCATACTTAAAGCTGGAACAGGAAAGGTTGGAGGCTCATGCCCTCCTTCTCGTGGGATCAGTTTTCACGGAGAGCTCTCAACCCCCTCGTGGCCTTGCAGGGCGCATTCCTTCGGGGATATGAAATGTTGGCAGCATGACACAATGTAGGGTCCATGAATCTCTGCAGCCATGGCCTTTCTCACTGGTGCCCAAGCTACAACCTATCCCTCCATGCATATGCTTTATTTCTATGTGTGTGGCTCAGGCTGTGGACCTGGCTGCAGCACAAAGTTAGACCTTGAATCCAAAGATGGCTGGTACTATGTAAGATGGTGTTTGGTTCCAAATATTCACTGCACCAAAATAAACATCCCCCATCCTCCCACACTATGTTCCTTGCCACCATCCTCACTCCCCTGTTCCCAATGCAAGTCCCTACTGCACACAACCAGGCCTCTGTCTCATCTGAAAGTGCTGGGGGGCCTGGGACTATCATCCCTCTTTCACATTGGGAAATACTACTTTCTAAGAATATAGAATCCTTTAGTGAGTTGTTTGGCACAGAACTCTTTACCCACTTATCCAAAGGGCCAATTCAGTCAACCCCATCAGCATTTTTCAATTTCTGTTTCTTTTTAGAACCACATGGTAATTCAGATTTGTTAACCACCGATATACATTCAGTGTCACTTGGAGAGATCCTTGCAAGATCTGAGCAGTTCTTCTCGACTACGCTGTTAATTAATGTCACTTTTGGTATAGGCTGAACCTTTCTTCTTCTCCTCTTACTTCTTTCCCTACTCCTTTTACTCATCCCACCTATACAATTCAAAGAGTTATCATTGTCACTTCCCTCCAATAAAGCACCAGAGGGAGACAATAGGAGAACATGATTTGCCATGCCAGAGTTACCATCAGTTTCCTTAATCTGTGGATCACTTTGTCAGACCAGCGGCACCTCAATTACAACCAAATTATTGATGGCTTCTTCATCCAAACCATTAACACACTCACCCAAGATCTTATCGAAGTTGGGTATAGTATCAAGCCAACAGTTAGCAAAAATAACATCCGAAATTTTACCAACAGCATTACATTCCTCCTCCTGCTTACTTGCCATATTCATACATAATGTAAAAAGGGCTTTCATAATGATCAGAGATTCTCTCTCCTCATTGTCATTATCCAACTCAGAGCTAGAAGAAGAATCACAGCCTGGTTCCTGATCAGTGACACCTTTTGTAATGGCGACAAGATTGGGGGTGCAAGGTAGATCATACGCATTATTACTGGAAGGGAAAAGCTGATTAACTGAAAAACACGGCAATTCATAATTATTGCTCATGGTAGGAGCATGATGTGTTGGAGGACCCAACGAGCCAATGATATTAGACATTGGGATAATATTATGAGACAAAGATCATGGCAATGGGAAACCCATTGACTCACGTTGTAAATTGAGACAGAGGTTTAGTAAGGAGTTATATATAGGCTGTAACTGAAGCAAAACGCCCTCTGCATTATTAGCAATCACTGTGTCGTCCTTGCACGCATGAAAGTAGTCAACCATCTTGCTTTTATCAGGCATGCAGACCCCCTTTGCATGTTTATTGGCAGTTTAGGGCAGCCATTACTCCGTAATGCATATCCTTTGCCTTTGCACGGCATGAGGTAGGTTTTTAGTAGACAGGGTTATAAAATGAAAACACACAGAAGCATGTAGACACACAAAAAGGTGCTATTTTAAATCAATCACACCACCCAAGGGTACTTCTGAATGACAGAGACAACTCGATATACCTGTTTACAATCAGGCAAGAGATGTTGTTCAAAGAGGCAGTTTCGGAACTGGAGGGGTGGGAATGTAGGAACCTGATTACTCGCAGGGGGTGGGGTAGCAAAGCTGGCCTTCAGGCCTCAAGGCAGCTCACCAGACCCCGCGCCCACCCTAGGACCCTCTCCTGCCAATTGCTGCCTCCTCTGCTGCACCGCTGTCTGCCGCTGCTCTTGAATATCTCAACACAGTCGTAGAGTTCAGTGGTGTCACAGAGTCATGATCTCGGGTCTCCGGCAGCAGTCCAGGCCCCAGCTTGGCTTAGAGAAAAGCACCTCCAAGCATCCTAACGTCCTAACGCTCAGAACATTCAAAGTGTCACGCTGCACTGATCTGAACAGCCGCTTTTCACTCTCCTCCTTTTTAATTCAGCGCTCTTTTACCGAATCTAATAGTACTCAGTTAATAGACCTCAGAAGGATGAAGGGCTAAGTTAGCCCTACCATGGTATAATGTGTGACCTGCAGGCTGACCCCAGATGCCCAAGGGGAGTGATTCATTTTTTTAGCCATCTTTAGTAAATAATGGGACTGTGAAGCAACAAATGTCATCAATGCACTAGTATAAAATCATCAGTAATGAATAAGTGTCAACTAGAAATGGTATTATAAAGCTATAAGTCAAGGTGCAAGTCTATGGGTGCCAAACAAAATAAAGAGTTGGAATGATTTACATTGGGTGTTCAGGGTGTGCAGTGACATCAAGGGAATCCATTCAAAGAAGGCTACACCAGGCCCCTACTCTGAGATGAGACAGAATCCTTTGCAATAGAAGAGGAATTTCACCTCATCCAACGGAGTTTATGGCTCTGCAGCAGCCATCTTTAAACTGGGATTCCTTGATGTCGCTGCACTGAATACATTGTGCTGTTGAGTTATGTTTCTGCACTAAAATACAACCAATGTGTTTTGATGTTACGCATTAGAGGGAATATCTAATAGTGAGTACCAGTTTAATTCCTGAGTGGGTGAAGGAGGAGGTGGGGAATATTTCTGAATGGTATTCATTGTTTCGGCTCAGGGGGTCAATTACTGTACTAAGAACACATTCTAGCATACCTGTGACAACCCAAAAAATTATATTGATTAGACGAGACTTGGGAAGTAGTATAGAGAGAAAAGGCAAGAGGAATGATGTGATCAAATTGGTAAATGCCCCTGTTCTTTCAATAGATCGGGCAGTGTTGTTTGTGCAATTCTTCTCATGGTCTCTACTGAAGGGGAAAGGGCAATAAGTGTATGTAGGAATAATAGTCTTGCAATGATGTTTACTAGATCTCTGGGACCACGCACAACCACCATCCAATGTTCCTCTAGTTAAGGACTACAATAGCCACCACATTAAACTTGTAAATATTCTTAATTCATCTTTCGTTTGCTAAGAACAATGAGGAGGACTGTTCTCCGGACATAACAGGTATACCCCTTTGCATATGTATTTCGAAACTAAAGTTGCGTTATGGATGCTTCTGATAATTTCATTCATATTTCAGATGATATACATTTGTTAAACAACTATTCTGCCATATTTGAATGCCATTATGGGCTTTAGAGTTATAATTATGAAATGGTATCAAGGACTGCATGTCTGAAAATTATACTCATGCAATTTTATTTTTCAATAGGCCTTTCAACATACATAATTTTTAGTAATAACTCCCTATAGTAGAGTGGTAGTGTAAAGATGAGTAAAGCAAATATTAAGAATGCTGCAAAATAGTAGGATATATACAGATTTCTGCAGCCTATGTCCAAAAGCTCATGCCAATTTTGGATATTGATTAAGTTGATGTTGACTGGAAGACCGGACATAGTACTCATCACAAATAATGCATGCCAATTCATACTTTAAATTTAATAAGGGATGGTGGATACATGACATGCTCTTAGCACGTCCACTCTCACGGTGTGCCCCGTTATACTCTATTATTACAGCTTTGATCCCTGCAAGCCGCCTGAACCATCTGCTGATTCACAAATGCGCGTGCTGTCAAGGGCTCCCGCTTACTCACATCTCCTGCCAATAATGAATTGTTATCACTGAGAAGAGCATTCCGCACTTAATGTATAGATATTAATAACATTATTGACTTTTATGCTCACTGTCATTATCAGGATTTATATGCCCTCCTGGACTAATATTGATTGAGGAAGACATTACACTCAAAGGTCAATCAATCGTGATAATGTGCCTGACATGAGCTCCATCTCCAGTTTATTAAATGATGGATGGAGCTGGTTTCAAGTAATATTAAGAACTGTTCCGAACAGAAAATGAATGGATTGAAGGAGAAATCTACTGAATGGATGGTTTGACAGTAACGTGATGTGTAATGGTAGAATGGTGATCGGACAAAGAGAGTTGGGTAACTCAATGGATTTGCAATGAGAGTGAACGTAGATTTCCGTCGGGGTCAGGATTATCTGATGGAGTCGTTATCTGACTGCCATCCATGATTTATGTGAAATAAAGTACACAGAAGCAGTGCACTTAGTGAAGTTAACAATACTAGTGAAACTGCATAAGAAGAACACTTGTGATATTAAAAGGAAAGTATTAGTACCTAAATTTCCCATACTAGAAGTACGGATAACTAACTATGTGTGCCGTGCATGAATTTATGAATTGCATTTAAAAAGAAAGGCTGCCTTCTGAAAAGCCCCAACTTCAAAATATCTAGAAAGCTATCAGCCTCTCAAAGAGCATAACTCAATGTATGTTTTAATTTAGTATCCCATGACCTTAACAACTACTGTATTTACAATACATCCGTCAACCCAGTGGCCCACTCACCCATTATGGAGGAGACGAGGAGCCACACCAGCGAAACACTGAGTACTCCTTCAGCTGCTTTTTCCAGCTGAGGGAGTGCTCCTGGGCTGGCTGATCAAAGGGAAACACCATTTCCGTTTGAAAGCACAGTACCATAGCTGCACATGCTCACTGAGCTATGCAAGGCTGGGGGCGTTCTGCTTTGCCAGCATTACATAGCTCATTGGAAATGCTGGCTGGGGCACTGCATGTCTGTATGTGTGAGGGGGAGCTCCTGCACCTCCACGCACATACAGACAGAGCAACCTGGAGTGGGGCATTTCAGCACACACGCGCAGGTCCCTGCAGAAGGTACATTTATGTTCATTTATTTTTTTATTTAAATAGTGTATGGATGCATGTATGCTTGTGTTATGAAAGAGTGTATGGTGATGGGTGCTCATATGAATGATAGTGATTGCTGTGTGAAGGTGTGTGTGTTTGTTTTGGTCAGTTGAGCTGATTTTCTTTATCTGTCATAGATGTCCAGTCAAAAATACCATGCTTTCCCCCTTCGCCCCCACCAGCGCCAATTGTAAACTGTTTGGCTTTTTACCAATTTTATTTTAAACGTATGCTAAGAAATGCAACATTTTAATCCATTTAACCCATTATTTAAAAAATAAAATCACAGTGGAAAACCCCTCCAACCGCACTTGATTGGTTCGGGCTCCCTTGCTGCGTTCGGTCGCTAAGCCATTTTTGTGGGAAATGTTTATTCCCCTCCACTTAAAAAATTCACCAGCTCCCACTGGCTCTCTGACTGTGCTGGGAACAGGGTGGGAGGAGCCCAGGGTCTGTGATGGGGTGGAGAGAGCCCAGGGACTGGGTAGGAGTGGGATGAGGGAGCCCAACGACTGTGATGGGAGCAGGTGGGGGAGCCCAGGGACTATACTGGGAGTAGGGTGCGGTGACAGCGCAAAATAGTTCATAGCCGATTGTACATACTGTCCATTTGGAATTTTTGGGGGGGCCCGGCCTGCTCAAATTTTGCTCAGGGGTGCCCAGGCCAACAAAGTTTGAAGACCACTGCATTATACTGATGCAACGTAATGGGAAAGACAGAGAAGACGGCATGGCTTATGGGGCTCTACAAAGGTGTGCCCAAGGATACGATACCACATTGGGTGAATTGGGAATCCTTGTGATAAGATATTTTATCGGTGAGCGCAGAGTAATTTTACAAAGAATATATCTAAACAATGTTAATGAACCCTAGCTGGTACTTCATTACCACCTCAGAATGCCTTAAAATGAAAGACCACCTCCTCTGCAGTGCACATTGGTGCCAGGAAAAGGCCTACAACCGAGGCCAGCTGATGAGAGCCAGTGCCAGAGGCATTGCTGGAGGCGTGGGGGGGATGGAGGGGCTATAGCCCAAGATCTTTTGGTTGTAGCCCTGGGTAGAAGCTCAGGGGCTACAAAGGAGAGTGCACAGGGGCTTGACGTAGATACTAAACACTGGTAATAAACAGGTTCCCAGAGGCACACCACATAGGATGGAAGAAAATGAAGAGAAAGCATCACTGCAGCGTATTCTTGACACACAATTTGTAAGGAAGGATTCAAACCATTCAATTGTTTCTTATAGAGTCAAGTGTGCTCAAGAGGCGCTGATGGTCTAGCACATCAAAAGGTGCAGAGAGAAGTACCAGGAGGCCCGTCTTGCCTTTTTCCATGATCCCAAGCATGTGACATGGCAAATCCACAAGACCAGTCTCCATACTGTAGCCAGGTCTAAAGCCAGATTACCTATTGTGAAGTATGTTGTTAACCTCTACAAAAGACTGAAATTGAAGATTTGCGACTTTATCTAAGATTTTTGACAGGAAGTTACTATTCATGATTGGTCTGAGGTACTTTGGGTAGTTGGGGTCACCTCCTGTTTTCTTTGGGAGGGACACAGTGACTGCCTTAATGGACAAGGGGATATGCTTGTCACGAAAGGAGCAGTTGACTATGCAAGTAAGAATTAGTGCAAAAGCAGTTCTATCTTTGAGGATGACTTTTATAGGAAGGATGTTTTCTGCACATGACGTGGGTTTCATTGACAAAAGTAGTTTCTCCATGTCTGAGATAGAGATTGATGGTAAAGAAAATTGTGGATGGGAGGAGTGACCTTGTAGGGATGTCATAGTTGAAACATTTAGCATTAATATGCATGCACTGTGGAGGAACAATCATGGGTGTTGGCAGAAGTGGGCCGGTAGGTGCTCATCCTTTGTGTCCCAGGTGCGCTAGAAAATATTTGGACCTTGGCTCTTATTTATTTACAAATTAAGCACTGTGGTGCTGTCTGAGCATTGCATGGTAATATCCACTAAGTTATAGGAATCTTCTGATTTGAACAGAGGTCGAAGAGGGACGCAGCGGTCGAGAGCGGTGCTCCTATACTTTTATTTTTAAGTTTCACTGTTCCTATACTTTCATTTTAAAAAGAAACCGTTCTGGAATGGTTTAGTTTTAAAATAAAAGTATAGGACGAAGTTGAAGCTTGCACTTCAGTGCACTGCACTGAACGTGCCCTTAAACAGCAAGTGTGTTTGTTTGGGGTTTTGGATTGTGTGTGGGAGGGGGCACAACGATGGGGTTTGTGGAGAGTGGGGCAGGGAACATAGTTCTGCTACTTCTTTTCGCATACTTCGACCACTGGATTTGAAAACTTGGTATTGGGGGACCTGTCTTTTGATGGCAATATCTAGCATATGATGTGAGAAATTGTATCTGATAATATATGCAACCCTGGATAGATGATAACAATAGCGAATATGATCATTTCACTATAAGTAGTTGGTAACGGTATGAACGTTGGTTTTGCTGTTAATCCCACAAACACAAAGGTGTTCACCTTGGATATCTACACCAGTTTGTAACTCCCTCCTTTTCATATATGGACCTCAATGTATACTATTAAATACAATTATATTGTACACTTGTGCTACAATCATAAAAATACACACTGTCTTCCATTTTTACAAATATTTCTGAACTTTTGCAGTTAGAATATCACTTCTTATCTGCCTATATCCATTCTAATAACTTGTGTGGCATATCAATCCATGGGATAAGGCTATAAACACTCAGTCGGACTTTCGCCAAGAGTATATTTGGACGGTAGAGTTTCCTGTTAATGAGCTTTATTCTCAGATCAGAAAGAGGATGGGTGGGTCAGCTCTATGCTCAGTCTGGCATGTTTCATTCCTGAATGTTGATGATGCAATTTATTTTTGAGGCGATTGATGGTATGGATAAGTCTAGTACACACACTCTGATTAAAATGTGATGTTTATTTAGAGCACATGGGGTAGCCCGCCACCAAGAACCACGCTGAAACAGATAGCGAATTCAAGGGTGTTTATTGAAATACAAAGGGTCAGAATGGCTTCAGTTTTCAAGGTTCTTGAGTGCCTACCAGGGTCCTCTTGGGAGATTTGGCACTAGGGCCCTCCCTCTCTGTCTCAACTTTCCCGCCCTTATGCCCACCTCCCTACCCAGACATCCATAATGGGGGCATAGGTTGCAGTTTATCGGTGCCACCTATGATCTTCTCTAACTGGAACTACGGATGTTTTCCCTAAGATGATTGGCTACCTGTCTCCCTAGGGATCTACTAGGCTTTTACTAACCTATCCCATTTCGGAATCTTTAGGTAGTAAAGAATTATGCCTTCTTTTGCCCAGTGCCACGCTTATTCCTTTCACACCCTTGCATGCCTGATCCTTCGCTATATTGATCCCTCAGGCTTTTCTCATCCCACCACTTCACTGTCCCTTCAATCTCTCACTCCACCTCAACCCTTTGTTCTTACTCCTCGTTCTACTCCAGTTACTACTATTGCTTGCCCTTCCAACTATCCTTCTGTCCCAGTTATCATCTCTTGCCTCCTTCCTACCATTCCACTTCCCCGCTTCCTACTGTTCCTCTAGCTACAATCTCTATTTCACTCTATGCCAATAGATACGCCTGTTCACTCACTCACTGTCGCTCTTAACCCTCTCCCCATACTAGTGTTCCTATTCTGCTACTACCAACATCCCTTTACTACCTTTACTTCTCCAAGACACTCAGGGATATATGCCCTGCTCAGCCTTCTACTACCGACTACCACTTATTTCCACTTATTTCCTTCACTCGCTACTCCCACAACCTACTATCGTTACTCGCAACTACTACTACCTCCACCACTACCCCACTCCACTACTCTTACTCTAACTCTACTATTCACACCCTCCCCTCTCTCACACAAACACTCCACAAACCCCCTATTATAGCATCTGCACACCTTTCCTTCCCACCTCGACTGGTGTCTTGGGTGTCCCCCACTGCCTCCTGTCCTCACCCAACTAACCCACACTTGCACACTCACAAACACCTCCTTAACTACCTCACAGCCTCCCAGGATTGGATACTTACCCTGTCCAATAGCTTACCTGGCTGAAGGGGGTGGGACAGGGAAGGCAATGGGGGGGTGGGCTTAAAAGGGCTTATAAGCTGCGCCCCTTTCCCCAGCTGCATTTCGAACCTGGAGCCTGTACTGGCTCCCATAGACCTGTTGCCCTCTCAGGACTCCCTCTCCTATTGCCAAAACCTTCCCTGGTGTGTTAGTGGTTCTATTATGGCCCCCATAGAGGACTTCCTTTAAACAATATCATTTGGCCTGGTGGGTTGGTGACGGCTCCCTCTGGGTGTTGGTAGTCATGCAGCACCCCTTGGTTTTCTTTCGCCACTGATGCGTTCTCTGGTCAGTGTTCTTGTGCTTGCGGCACACCTTGACAGGGATGCTGCCACAGTCTCCTATATCTCTTTGGATGTGCCATGGCTCTCCCTGGCACCGCTGACAGCATCCTCTTTGTCCTGGGACAGCTTCCCCACTTCAGCCAAGCTGTCCTCTCTATGGATAAGGAGGGATGGAGAGGGGGCCTGCCTGCACTCTGGCACCTCTGTTGGGCTGGGCTGTGCTCCCACCCCTCCACCTTGGGGAGGACCACAACGCTGGCCCTGCAGGAGGGTCCCTCGGTTGTTGATTCCTTGTAGGGTATTAGGCCTGTCTTGAAAATGATGCAGACCAGGAGGGGTACTCTGTGCAGTGAAGTGGCTGAATGTGTTCATACCTCTGATGAGTTCAGAGAAGGCCACAACTTTGGCTTTCAAAGAGGCATGGGTAGAGACAGGGATACCTGCGAGGGTGGGGTTTCCACTGTTCAGGCGGAAGAGGATAAGTGATTATACACTGGCTTTGCAATATTGAATTCAATTGTTGTTTATTTGTATAGCGCATATACACAATGTGTTTCAATATGATATGATGTGGAAATGAAGGGCTTGATTCTGCAAATAAGTCAGCAGGTCACGGGCAGGGGGTCTCCTCTTTCTCAGCAACATCAACCTTGCAGCAGGGGGGATAAGTGATGTTGACTCTGAAGCACTTAATGTAGCAGATAAGTTGGGGTGTGAATCAACTGAGATTTATTTCTGTAATCCATTCTTGGGATGACTGGAGTACCTGCTTAGCTGGATTCACTCAGTCAATGTGGAATTCAGTAAAAATTATGCAACTGATAGAACACTTTTAAGAGGGGGTCTAACGATGATCCCAGGTGTTACTGCCTTATTTCCCTAGTGGATTGAGCAGAGAAACCTTTAGTAAGGCGCCATTTAGAAATCATGAAACAAAGGGGGCAATTTCTGCATGCCAAACCTGTTTGATAGTCTTTATGATTCCCACTTAGCAGTGCTACATTGTGGTCCATCTGGTATGCTGAAACATTATTCGACCAATACAGCCATTTTTATCTATGCAATTCTTACTACATGGCTACTTACTTCAGTAAATCATGAAAGGGTGTGGTCAGATTTGGTCTGTATGGGTATTTAATCCTTCCCTGTTGCAATTCTTGCTCGACTTTCACAAGAGGAGAAGGACATACATTTGCAACCCTGATAATCGCAGTCTTATCAATAAATATAAGGCTTATGATAGCCTAAAGAAGAGTTGCCTCTCTGTGGTCAGTTTTTTTTTTCATTCATGTCTGACACTTCTCCGAGGTACATTAGTCTGAGAGAGATTTGCACTTTTCCTCCAATGTTGATATTGAAATATTGGCTCTCCTAGATGTGGCGATTTTATCTTGTTATCACCAATTGGTCTACTATGACTAATTGAGCCTTTGGTTAGTTATTCTAAGAATAAAAATAAATGCCTATAAAATCAAAATTACTATTTGCTGGAAAAGACAAATAAATAATAAAAAAATGAAAAAGCAGCAGTTACAGAATTCTTATACCTGGTGGTTAAAGTCACCAAATCAGGTTCCTGAAAGGCACATCTAATTGCCCAGTTTTTTAAGATCGCAGAATTCAATGGTATGGTTTAACTGCAAAGATGTTAGATTACTTCTTCATGGGTTGTTTAATACACATTAAATTCGTCTGTATGGAGCAATATTATGGGGTGAGAGTTCAAAAGTGTAATAAAAATAGAGAGGAATTTCTGGAGGGAGTACTGGATATTTTTACTAGTACCCCAAAGCAGGAAATGCACCTGATATACCAGAGCTAAAGTCTAATGACAGATCCTTGTTATGTCTTTTGACTGCTCGGATTTCAAGCCATAGAGGCTGAAGTTAACCTCCTTTAATGAGTAATAATGGAGTCTTTTGTTATTAGCCTGCAAGAGTGTCAACACATTATAACACTTTTGAAGAAAGATGGAGACAAGACATACTGGCATTTTGAAAGAGGAAGATTGTCAAAGCTATAACACTGTACCTGTTAAATTTAACATTATATTCAATGATTTGTCACAGATGGCCTTAAGAACATATCAACTCTCAAAGATGGCTCAAGGGTTTTTATTTTATGTTTACACTTGTGTATAGGCATGTAATAAATACCATATCATTTCAATTAGGGTCTCACTAAGAGCCATCACTCTCATCTTCCCCTGGACTTCCTCGACCCAGCCCAGACTGCCATGAATTCCAAGATGATTACTAGAGTATCTGTAACCCCTACTATCCAACATCTGATTGGCTAGTGGTGAGGGCCTAAAGGCAATCGCTGTATCCTGCTGACTCCCTCGAGATCTTAACATGTGGTCCCACAAGAAAAAGGAGCTTCAATATTGGTGCCTTCCAACCGTCCAGGTCTTTATAACCCTAACGCTCTTGTACTCCTTGCACTGATGTTCTTTCCTTCCATTCCCTTCCTCCTACTCCCCTCCATTCTCTTCCTTCCAGTCTCCTCTTCCTCTCCCACTCTGTCCCTTTATCCTCTTATGACTACTGCTGCTCTCCCTACTACTCCCTCTTCCTTCTCTCAACTACTTCTCTCTTACTCTCAAATTCACTCTCCCACCACTAGTCTCAACTACACTTTCCTCCCACTACTCCCAACTACACTCTTCTCTCACTACTCTCAAGTACAGTATCCTCCCACTACTGTCAACTACACTCTCCTGCCACTACTCTCAAGTACGCTCTCCTTCCACGTCCATTCTCCTCTCCAATACACCCCTCCTTCTCTCACAATCCGCCTCCTTTCACCTTGTTCTTTCACCTTCACTTACACAGTACACTTTTGCACTTAACCTCAGTCACTCTATCCACTTACCATACACACTCTCATACTCAAGTATCAATTTCTCACCATTCACATGGTCTCTGTAATTCTCCTACATACTTCGGTGCACTATCATTCCTCTGACTGATTTCTCAGTCTGCCTTCTTCTCTATTGAGTTTGCCCAAACAACCCACACTGCTCTGTTAGCTGGATCACCTTTTATCTCCTGTGCTCCCTCCCATTGTTTCTGGTGCCCCTCTGGTCCTCGAGGCCAATTTCACTCTCTTTCCCTAGGGTTGTGTCATACAGATGCAAGGGTTTAACGTGTATCTTAAACCCTGCCCCTTCTCAAATCCGAACCCGCCAGAGTTTTGCAATGGATGTCCACAACAAAGGTGGTCAATTTCAAAGTTCTTAATCAGGCGGTCATAAGCGTCATGTTCGTCGATTCGCAATTTGTTGCCTTCGCTCCAGCAAGTGGGCTGTGCATTCCCTCTTCTGCCACAAGGCTTTATGGGCTCTGCAGTCCTGAAATTGAAGGAAGAAAATGCTGGCAGATATGTGGTGATAAGTCGCTCGCAACAATTGTTGCCATGCATATGTAGGGGGGCTAGAGACTGGGGCCCTCCCAACTCCCTCCCAACTACTGGGACAGGACTGTATCTGGTACACTACCTGGTAGGCCTCCTGCCTAAGATTGAAAGGGGACCTGATGCCCCCCTTGGCAGGGCCAGCTCACTGACCCTGTTTGATAGTTTAAAATAGAAATAGGTCATTTGACAGTTACGATGTGATATCAAAGATAAGATTGGACCCTGGCTGAGAATTCTTCAAATGTGTTCTACTGACAGGTATTGTGATTCATGACAGATTCCCCTGGCTCATAAGGTCTGTAGCATGTGTTAATATTTCATCAGCATGTGTTCTTTATTCAGCAAATTAGCCATAAAAGCGCACATAAATAGACAGACTGAACATTCTCGAAATGACCATGTTCCGGGTGAAGTAGAATGCATAAGCAAGTTATTGTAATGAACTGTTTAAGGATAATTGTACATCTAAATCAATCAGGGATATATATCCTACGTTCGTTGCTATCAAAAGTAACATACAGTGTTCTAAAGAAACGTGCGTTATTGTAAATACTTCATGTTTATACCAATTTAGAGTTTGACGAGTACTTTCTCGAAATACAAGACTATCACACATTTAAAACACATCATAAGCACACACTGAAATACAATAGACTGTCTTAAAACAAAGACAGATCATCAATCATTAAAAGCATAATGACCTCGAAGTGCATGTGCAAAGGTAATGAACACTAAAACTTGGGACCTCCCATAAATTGCATGTATCATACATCACTAATGCTCATTGAAATAAAACAAAAAGTAAAAGATAGTCATCATTAAAATTATTATTATTATGGTATTTATTCAGCAGGGACCTAGCATTCTCTTAGTAAAATGTAATAAAACTTTAGATCCTTCAACAAATGGTCTCTTGCAGGTGTCAACTCCAAGAATGCACCAAATAAGTGCCACTAAAACATGTACGATAAGGTGACAATCAAATGGTATTAGCAGAAGAGATTTTAAAGCATTTCCCAGAGCAATTCTATCAAACCTTTTACTAAATATGTTATCAAAAATGCATACTCGTACTCCCTTAGCTCTTGGGTAAACATGTCTTTACATTGTATTTTCAGATCCAAGGAGCCCATAAGACATTTGGCCCCAGAACAGCCTTCGATCCTACACCTACAGTCAGGGTAACCCATGTGTATCACTGTTTTGATTGTAGTTTTATACTGCATGCACCCAGAGACATAGGAGTAAGGTGGAAGAGCCCTTGAATCTTAGGGATGAACATACGCCAATCCGTGGGTGAAGTGAATGAAGGAATGACAAAGTAGCAACCTCTAAGGTAAAGAGAATGGGCACCCATCTTACCACGTACATGCGCGTGATACAACTCCCCGAATAGCCTAGGGAGACTGCTACCAGCCATTAGTAATAAAGGTAAACAACCTGAAAGAAAACGAGTGACAAGCCTTCACTTCTCTAACATTATGTGCGTGTGTTTTACGCAGGAATCCAGAGAGGCCTGACCCCAGTGATGCTCACTGGCTAAGGACTCACTATCCCCT
Organism: Ambystoma mexicanum; assembly: GCF_040938575.1. NCBI lineage: Eukaryota > Metazoa > Chordata > Amphibia > Caudata > Ambystomatidae > Ambystoma > Ambystoma mexicanum. The sequence continues at coordinate 1,230,941,474 of NC_090932.1, read as the reverse complement.
TTTTAGGGCATAAATGAAACAATAATATCCTTCCAAATATCTCCTGTGGATATATAAATGTTAGTGGCAAAACGAGGGTAAAAGAATTTACTGACAGCAAAATTCTTGTGATCAGGCAATACTTTATAAGAAATATTAAATAAATAAATAAATATGAAAGACATGCGAACCTTAGATCCATGAATTCCTTTATCCTTTCGCTCAACAAAACCACCCCGTACACATGTATTAGGGCAGTACCTGAAGCTCCCAATATGACCGTAAAATACCATTGCATATTCCTGTTCATGCGCTGCTGACACTTTTCCAACTGCCACCTATAATTTGCAGTGCAGCATGAACTAGCTTACACTGCAGAGCAGTGTTATTAGCGTTCTAACAGCAAGGACATATATATATATATATATATATCTTTTAGCACATGAATGGGTACTAGTCATGGCCTTCAGTTATGGACAGTGGTCACTGTTAGGAAAGATTTCGTAATTGTAGGTAATTTTCCTTCCATGTGGCAACCCCTAAACTTTTTGCTGTTGTTTTCACCTTGTTCTTGACTTTGCCAGAGAAGTGCAGCCTTCTGCTGCACTCCTCTGGGCTTTCGCTCCTTTTCTTACGGGGAAACTGACATGCCCTTAAGACAGTCAGTACCGGGGAACGCCGTTTCCCGTAGTTTCTTTTATCATGCTGCGGCTTTAGTGCAACATGACACAAGAGGGCACTGTAAGCTAAGTTACAGCTCTCTTGGGTCTCTAGCCTTCTACAGGCCCTAGATACTCGTTTAGGATGGTATTTGATCGGTGCAAGTCATTCAGGGACTGGAATGGTGGCAGCGATCGATTTGTGTATTTTGAGCTCCTTTTGGCGTTCTGAGCGCGTTTTTCGCACTGAACCCAAAATGGTGGCCTGGCTCCCAAAATGGCCAGTCCACGAGGCTCCTTTGTCTTGTCCACTGACCGTCTTGCTCCCTTCACCTTCCCCGGGTCGAGCGACCCGGGGCCTTCCTTATTTGGGCATGTACTTTCCCGCGAAACGTGGTTGCTTTCGCGGGCTTCTACATGTCTTTTGTGTGCCTCCAGGGTGTGGGCTGGGATGTCTGGTCCCAATACACATCCTGGGTGCCAGAGAGTCTAGGGTAGTGTGAATGCCTGGGACCACCGTGGTCCGTGATTGGTCCACGTATGGTATGTGTGTTGATGAGCAGATCTCCCATTGGCTCCCCTCCGTTTTGGCGCGAAGGGAACCGTGGATAAGAGGGGGCTGGAAACACCACTACCATGTCGATCTCCTGAGTTCTCACGAACGAAGGAATACCGGAGCCAAGTATCCTGCAACCACGAAGCTGGACCGAGGAATCGCTGGTGACCCGCTGAAGGACTCCTCCTTTGCACTGCTGTCGTCCTGTGAAACCCTTTCCTCCTTTGATCGAACCAGAAGGCCTGTACTGGTGCTTCGACCTTTGGAATAGCAGGAACAGCTATTCTCGGCGACTTCATCATCTCCTGCCAGTAAGCCTTCGGAAGCGTCTCTGGGCCATCCAGTTGACTGACCAGCTTACAAGGGAGCCTTGCTCTGTAACCGCCGCCAGGTTGTGTTGTATTTTGAGTCCTTGTCACTCTCACACGCTTAGTACACTTGGCGTTCCCAAGTCTGAAGTGAGTAGTGTACATTTGGCTCGAATACACACGGCCGCTCCGTTGCCCTGCGGTGGTGACAAAACTGTGCAGGTTTCTTCGATTGGGACGTCTTTTTTCTCTACACGACGACGAGGCATTCTCGGCTCTTCTGAACCTGCCAGCTGCTGAAACTAACGTGGAGAAGCCTGGGTCTGCTTGCATCGGGGACCGGTGAGTAGTATAGCTAGGATCTGGTCGCCCTCCTGCAGTAGCCCATTGCTTTTCCCCGCTGTGTAAAAACAGCACCCTTTTGTCCGTACTCGCGCTCTGCTTCTGCTCACTGTGGAGGCTGCGCTTGAGTCGCGGAACCTGTTCTTCTTCTGTTGTGCACTAACCCGAACTGCCTGACTTCCTCCGAAGAGCTTCTCCTTTTGCCCGTTGGCACCAGCGTGTGCAGGTACTTTGAGCACAAGGCTCCACTCTTCGCAGGGCTCGGACTTCCATCTAGTTAGGTGCCTCTGAAGGCGAACTGAGTCTAAAGCATTATCGCACTGCCTGTTTTCCTTCCCTTGCAGGTGGACTACACATTTCGTGCCTCTAATGCTTGAGACTGTCGTATTGGTATATATATTGTGTTGATATGGTATGTGTTGGCTTAATATTGTGATATTGTGATTTTCTCGCTACGGTCATTATTTTAAAGGCCTTAAAATAAATGTGTATATATTTTTGATATAACAACTGTTTGGAGTAGTTTGTAAGCGCTCTTGCTTTGTGTGCTCATTGCGGGCTTTCAGTCACCCTCACCCCTCTTGAGACCTAGTCTTGACCGCCGCGATCGCTACCTTGATTGGTCTGGCTCGTCCAGAGGTTACCCTGTTCCAAGTAATTAGGTTGGCCTTCTGAACTTCTGCGCCACCAGGACAGAGTTCAGAAATCCGTCTTAACAGTCACAACCTTCACCCAAGTGCACTGAATATTTTAAAATACTGACAGGCTACCAACCATAGATTTTGGCCTTTACTTGTGTATACAGCTTTCAACCACGTCCACTAGCCATGGTCTTCAACACAATAGCCAGTGGCCACAGCCTATGGCTGTGCCAACTGTATATTCTAACATATTAATGGGCACTAGCTATGGCCTTTAGCCATGGCCACTGGCTACAGCTTCCATTGTTGCCCATTGTATATTTTATTTTAAAACAGTGATGGGCTACTAGACATGGCTTTCAGCCATGCACATTGGGTTATTGGAATAATAACTGTGCACTAGCTATGGCCTTTGAGGCTGGCCAGTGACCACAGCATTTGTCATGGCAAAGTCCACAGTCTAAATTGTTATTAAGGTAATCAAGGTTTTCATGAGCCAACATATAAATAATGTTATGTCTAATTCCGTTATTGATGTAATCAGGTATATACAATGTAATTAGTGTTGTCACCAGTGATGTGATCAGTGATATAATCATTGTGTTCATAGGCTTCACAACAGGGTGCGCAAAGTTAAGATAGCTTTTGCTGAATTTCAGGGCATTTTGTTGCGTTACATTCTCACCTTAACGTCCCTGCAACTACATTTTGTTGCTTGAATTTCAAGGGTTTTGTTATTCCATAGATTTTTAGAACACCTCCAGACCACTAGCATGGCCACTCTATATTGAAAAACACTTGCAACCCATCGCCCAAAGAAGAAACTCAATCACAAACTGATTTTGTCCTGTTTTGACAGTGCTATTGTTATGCATAAAAGATTGCAGGCTTTGGGAACTCACAATGTTTTCAGGCAATGCGCAGTGAGATAAAATTATTTGCCATGGACAACACACTTTGGTTAAGCAGAATGCTCCAAGGCCGTTGTTTTATGGCAAGTCTCTTGCCCAGGTACTTTCTTCCACCCTAGTAGAAATCAAAACCTGGCACCCATGAATATTTGCACAGTAAGTGAACATGTATCTTAAAGTGAAATATACAAATGTAGTTCATTTGACCTTCCCCTTAGAAGAAAGTGCGCAAGACAAAATAGCATTGGCCGTTTAAAGTAATGAACACCAGAAAAATAACCTGAGAGAGGAAATCTGCCAATGACTATGCTGGCAAAGAATAAAAGGTGCTCACCTTTTAAACCCAGCAATCTGTCATGAAATATTTCCTGGTAAACAAAATCCCAATACGAAACAAGTGCTTGTGTTCTTGTGCGTAAGCGTCTGCACTGGGAACATTACAACCTGAGTAAAATCCTCGTAGCCAATTATTTGAACAGGGGTTGCGTCCGCACTCTGAAAGAATGTTACGCTGTTCACCCACATGTGTCCATTACTGATGCGCTGAAAAGCAGCCACAATCAGATCAGGGGAAAATCACTGCACCAGTGTGCAGGATTGCAAACTCTCTTGTCACATCGTGGGCAAATACTCATTACTTACTTGCCCTCTTCTCATCTCCACTCCTCACCCCCATGTCTGGCTTTCAACAATACTCTGCTTTATGAAGCTAACTTGAATAAGTACACATTCAAAGTGTCACCCTCGCCCCATTCCTCACTGCCTTCATCAATTCGTCCTTCCAGTCGTCCCATGTACCGACTGCCCTCAAGGAAGCCTAGGTTTGACTGCTCCTAAAAAAACCTTCTCTTGACCCAGTGGTCCCAGGGAACTACAGACCCATCACCACTGTCCCCTTCTTGCTAAAGATCATGGACAAAGCAAGTTCAAGTTAAAAAATTCCTTGAGGACAACCACCTCCTTGGTCTACGCCAGTCTGGCTTCCGGCCACGACATGGCTCCGAAACAGCACTACTTGACCTAAAATATCAAATTGATGACCTGAGAGACAATTGATGACCTGAGAGACACAGGCAAACCTGCGCTCCTCCTCCTCCTAGACCTCTTAGCGACCTTTGATCTAGTAGATCATAAAACCCCTTGTCACCATCTGTCCTCCGCAACCAACTTCTCCCCGAAGGCCTATGAGTGGATAACCTCCTTCCTGGTGATGAAGGTTTTCTCTGACTCCTCTAGTGCCTTTCCCAGTCCAATCAAATGTGGGGTCCCACAGGGATCCTGCATAGCCCCCACTCTCTATAACCTCTTCACCAGGCCGCTGTTCAGAATCCTTGATGCCTTGGGCATCTCATATACCAACTATGCAGACGACACCCAGGTGCTCATCTCACTCTCGGGTGACTATCCAACTGATATGAACACCCTCAACTTTATCTACTCTACAATTCAATCCTGGATGGCAGAAAACTGGTTATGCCTCAATAGTGAGAAAACAGAACTTCTGCTGGTTGGACTCCCCCCTCCACATTGAGTAAATTGGTTAAGGAGTATTGTTCATTCACCATTGACAACATTCCCATCACAGTGTCTCAAGTTATCAAGTCACTGGGCGTCTATTTCGAACCTAGCCTTACCATGGATAGGCAGGTCAATGCCATTGCATCCTCTGCAGCCCATCATTCTAAACTGATCAATGCGGTTAAGCCATTTCTCTCCCAACAGAACTGCATCACCATCGCTAGGGCCATCATTGGCTCTAGGTTGGACTACTGCAATGCCCTCTTTGTTGGGACGTCCCAAAAGAACCTGACTAAACTCCAGATAGCTCATAATAATGCCTTAAGGGCCGCAACAAGCATCTCACGCAGGGACCACATTTCTGGGGTCAGGAGGCCCGTTAAGGAAAGAATTGTCTTCAAAACACTTGCCCTTATACATAAATGTTTTCACGGCTTGGCACCCTTGTACCTAGCACAAAGGATCACCAAACAGACCACATCCAGACCCTCTAGGTCTGCATATGGTAATCGTATTACTGTTCCTCACACATGCAGAATGCGTGCTGGAGGTTCCAGTTTCCCAACCATGGCCGCGACCTTCTGGAACACCCTCCCAGCCCAGATCAGGACTAACGACTCTCAAGCAGTCTTCCGCAAGGCCATAAAAACTAGGCTATTTGTTTGAAAGGGCACGTCCCACCGCGTTATGTATTATATATGTAACTATCCCTTCGCCCCGCTACTGTATTATGAATGGGCATATGGGCCTGTCCCACTCTGCTGTGCAATGTATATGTTACCATTAATTTGCCCATCCACTGAACTATACAATGTAACCTCCGAGCATGTAACCAACCCTACTGTAACCAAGCAAACTGTATTAAGCATCTGTCCATGGGCCGCTTCATGTAACCCTCAAGCAAGCGCTCGTAAATATCCTTATAGCACCTTGATGCCTGTGGGCTGTAGTGCACTCTAAAAATCCAAAATAAATAAATATAAATCCTTATAGAACTATGTTAGGCAAAAAGTGTACAATTGTGGCATTATTCCCCCCATCGTGACTGAGAAACTACAAATACCAGAATGCAAGTCAGCAACAGGCAAAAAAAAATTGTCTCTGGGTGCAAAACCTTTGAGGACTGACCGTAGCACGGTTTTAAAAAAAATGCGGAAGCCCATTCGGAATTACACGGAATAAGCCCAAACCACTCATAGATCGTGAGTCAACGCTTCATGCACAAGTTGTTTGAGCTTGGTCCAAATCCGTCCAGCGGTTTGGGCCATGCGCTTTGGAAAAAATTGACCTTTTTTGTCTATGGGAAAATGAATGCACACTTTTGGAGGAAAAAAAATGTTTGTCTTTTTAATAACTTTTTATTTTTATTGTTTAAGGAATACTTATGAAACTCTGGAGTCTCGGGGGGAGTGGGGTGCAAGTCCTTAATCAATTTAGGTCACACCTGTTACTCGAATCCAAAGTTATTCATGATAGACTTTTGAGGGTTTCAGACTAACTATACTATAGGGCGGTGACAGGATATAGAACAGGGCCTGCAGTAGCAGCCTTGTAGTTATGGTTAAGTTGGTCAACCCATAGCAAGAGCACATTTTGGGCGGCTTATAACTTTGCCCCCAGTAGGCGAATCCTCACAGAAATTTGCAAAAGAAGTATATGGCCCGGTCAGATTGATTGTGCGAAATTTGGTGAGGTTTCGTGCAGGGGGAGGTAAAGTTATAAGGGGGGTCCCACAATGTGTGGTTTTTGCCATAGATGCAATGGAAAAAAAGAATTTGCTCACGCCTACAGCCCAAACCGCTGGACGGATTTTCACCGAATATGTGGCAGGAGCGGTGTCCCGAAAAGCGTGCTTTTGTAACTTTAGTGTAAATACGTCCAGTAGTTTTTTTAAATGGCCGACAAGTAGGTAAAAAAGAAATGTGTGATATCTGGGTTCAGTCCGCAGACTCACTTCTCTGTTTGGTCATAAGACACACCCGCTGATTGGATGGTGAAAAGCGTGAGGTGAGTCAGATTTTTGCATACGCCCGCCATGATGGATTCGCGGACACTGGTCTTTGTCCGCGAACATAGCAGTGAAATCATATTAAAAAAACACAACATTGCACTTGTCAAAAAAATTAAGCAATGTCTGGGGAGGTGATGGGTGATGAAGATGGGATGGGATACTACCTTAAAAAGCACCAACAACAGGCGTCTTTTCCAACTCTGATGTCCGTGAACAGTCTGGATGTCTGTGGCAGTCCTGTGACGAGTACAACATTGCACTCAGTGCTATTCACTTTGGTCGCTTTAGCCTTTGGTACATTTCCAACAGTGATAAAGAACTGCCACACTGATGATTCTCTCTGGGTGCTACATGTAGGCACTTCCTCTACCTCTACCTCATCTTCTTGGTCCTCTTCATTGTCTTTGGAAGTATTGTGCTTTTTATTTTGTGTAGGTCCTCCAGCTGGTGGTGGTGGCTCTTGGGGAGGAGGGATGACAATAGCTGATGCCATTTTTAAGATAAATAGCAGTTTTGCTATGTCCTCTGTGATGTATTGTTAATGTATAAGGAGTAAGAATAAATGTAGGTGCTGTGCAAGGGTACATTTCAAGCTTGAAAGTTCTGAGATCAGTAGAAAATGCAGATCGAAACTATCTGCGAAGCACGGACCCGTTCGTGAAGTGCAGATGCGTTCGCGGACAAGTCATCATGCAAAGCACGTGAGGTCACGTGACGCTGTCCAAACATCCGACGTTTGCGGATTACGATGCACACAAAAACAGTAGAAAAAGTTGCAAGAAGTGTTAAAATTATGCTAAAAGGTGGGAAATGCAGTTTTAAGGTGACATTTTGTAAAGTGGACACAAATGTTGCTATATTGGTGCAAGTATGATATTAGTAAGTTGTAGGAAATCAGCGTGCACTGGTAAAAACGCCTGGAATTCACTCAAAACACTTTGTTAAAGGGGCGGTATTGTTAAGTTGCACTAATAAAAACCTATGAAATTCACTGAAAAAATGTTGTTAATGGACGTTAAAACCGGAAAACCTCAGAAATTCGCTAGTTATAGAAAGCTAAACCACCACCGTGCACTGCTAACACACCCAGGACATCAAAGATGACATCATAAATGTCATTTATGTCATCTCTGAAGACATCACATATCTGGGCCACTTGTTTTGTTTACTGACATGATTAGGCTAGTTTTTTGTTTTTACTGACAATAAGAATTTCCAAAATTTGGAAGGGAGAAGGTGGGTGAGGAGGGGGAGAATGTGGCTACCAATCTGGAGGAGGTTGTGTTAGAGGAAGAGCCATTCAAGGAATACCTGCAGAAGATGGGCGAGAATCATGAACCTGGACTTGGTGGACAAGTAGATCTCCAGGATCAGTAGAGAGAGATAGCCATTAAGGTGTAGGGAGACGAGGGTGTGAGAAACCTGAAGGTGCCACACCCTCTAGTCCCCGGAGATCTGTCGTTGAGGTGGCTAAAACCCAGCCATCGATATTGGATCCAGTTATTGGGGGTGGACCAGTGGGAGAGGATCACCTGGATGAGGAATCTCCGGGGAGTGGAAGTGAGACACCGAAGGTTGAGACGCGTTACTCCCTTCCCATTAACACTGGTACACCATCCTACCACATATAATATATAGAAGCTCTAGCTCCCCCCCTTTCTGACACAAACACTTTCCTATACTGTGACACACAACAGACGAACAACAGAGCCGTTTACGTGACATGTCCCAACACCAGGGTCAGGCAGAGTCAGGCAATTAATAATAACTATGCACACCTGACGGCCCTTTCCCTTCCCCACAGGGATAAAAGGCAGAGCACAAAAGCATACTTTGAGCAATGCCAAACACACAAGGAGGAAGCTATTACGGACCAGCAGGTCAAACGGAAAAGAAAGGCAGCGAGACCGGAGAGAACGACAAGTAGGGAGGTGCCCTTGCCCTTTTCGACCAAGACCCGGGAAGCCGCCGTAAAAAGAATCACCAGCTGGCGGGTGATGCAACTAATGTCAACGGTGCACGGGGGCCTCCCGCATTGATAACTCAGGTGGGGAGGCATGGTTGCTATCGTGGTACCATCCTTGACTCGAGAGGCAAGACAAGCCAATGGGTTTAGCATAACCAGTGAGTCAGAGAGAGCTTATAGCAAAACGGACTGTGTTGAGCCCAAGGTTGCAAACGGCAACATTGTATGAACTTGTGAACAAAGAATTTGTGTTTTTGAGCTTGGAAGAAAGTACACTGAAGGACCATCCACAGAGTGGTCAGGTGCCACGTGAGCACTCATTGGAAGGACTCCAGCTGGTCCCCTTTGATGAAACTGCAAGTGCCAAGAGGCCCTAGGAGAGGCTGGTATGAGGAGTCACATGGGTGATACAAGGGTCGAGTCAAACCCCTTGTACAATCGAAAGTCTCTGACACATTCACAAGATGGAAATCCAAGTAAGGTGTGTTAACAGAACTGTGTGTAACCTGGCTGGGGGCTTTAACAAAAGCCTGACTGGGTGGTAAGACCTGATCTTAGGTAAGAAGGAAACCTAAGAAGTCTAAAGTCAACATTGTGAACAGTCGCAAGTGTGAACCCGACACAGGGATGCCGAAAGAAATCTAGGGGAAGGGAACCCCGCTTTCTGATGAGAATAAGCACATCATATGTTAGAATGGTATGTGAACCCAATAGAGGGATGCCAAGGGGAAAGCTAAGGAGAGTGAATCACGCATTTTGATAAAGCAAAGTGAACTGTGCGTTTGGCATATGAGAACCTGGCTCAGGGATGCCTGCAAATCAAGGCGAATAGGAATACACCCATGAACATTGTGCTCACTAGAGTGAACCTGGCTGGGGGGTTGTCCGCAGTGAATACTTGTTTAAAAAGACCTTAAGACTCTTGAATGTTAAATGGTGAATGAAAGGCCAAAGTGAATCTGATGGAGGGATGCCCACATTGTATGTGGAATCGGAGCCTGGCAGAGGGGGACCCTAAGGAGAAGAGTGATCTCCCCATGAAGATTTATTGAAGGAACTTTTACTTTTGTTGAGTGTAACACGTCAGGCCTTCTGAGGCAAGAGATTTTTTGTGAAGGACTTGGCCACAGAAGTCCCTGATATTTTGGAAACAAACTGTAACCTCATGCTGGCGAGGCCCAGGAGTGTGCTGTGCTTGGGAGTCCCGCCTTGTCCTGTGATAAAAACATGGGGAAGGGAGACCCAGCCGTGGCACCCTGACTTATTTTGAGAACACTTCTTTCTTTTCTGATGAGTATTATCCTACGCCATTTTGTAATTTAGCAGTATAGATTGGCAACGTTTTTTTGGTATAGGCCCTTTTTATTTCACAAGATGCCACTAGGGCTGGCTTATTATTATTTGATGGTCGTAGATTGCTCCCTTCTCAGGTTTAGGTTTAGATTATGCATTTTTCTCAGCCATACAGTTTAATAAACACCCTTGAACTGTGATCTCTTGCATACGTCTTTACTATTGCCTCCATTAGTTCCTTACAAGGGGCAGAGGAGGGGTGCTGCAGGAGACCAAAGAGTATCAAGTGGAGGAGGCAGAGATGTCCCCCCCCCCCGGCGATGGCTGCGGAGGAGGAGAACAGGGTTACTGCAGCATTTAATGCCCACGTGCATGGGGGAAGGTGGGCTAAGGCTTCTTTGAAGAGGGTCACGTCAGGTCAGACGACTCCCGCCATGGCATCATCATGCATCTCATCACAGGTGTGCGATTTCAGCATTCCGTAGGGTGTGACTATCAAGGAGGGGCAGGCACTTTATTATACAACCACTGCCAGATGTCAGTTAATCAGGGTAACCCAGGGAAGAGTGCCTTGGCACAGCTTCAATGCACATGCATTGTGTAATGTGGCACAATGATGTGTTCCAGGAGCACACATGTGCCAAAGTTGCAGCTAGTGCAACACCCTCCTGCACTAGCTGACGCTGACTGTAAGGGAGTGCCCAATGGCATTCCATCTGGCCATTGGATAAACTCAAGCAAGCAACCTCCAACTGCCCTGACACTGGGCTAGCACAACCATCTTCCTAACCCTCCATGTTTGGTACATAATATCATGTCCCACTGGCATCAGCTAAAATGGCCATTTTAATTGTATAACCACTAGCAGTACAGCCACCTGTTGGTGGTGGTAGAATTCACAATGTGGTGCTGTTCAGGCAGGACGTGTGAGAGATGAGGAATGCAAGTACATATTGTTGCATTGCGTGTTCTCTTTCAGTCGATGTGAGCTGGAAGAAAAGCCAGTAGTGGATGCCAATGAGCAGTCATGCCCCTTCACCATGCTATCCTCTTCTAGATGACTGGGAAAGAGTGTGCTAATAAGCAGAATATGATGCACCTGGTGAGCGCTGCAAAAAGCAATGAGTGCCTCTGCTGGTTTGTAGAGTCAAATAAATGGAGGTGGAACTACACTGGTTTGCGAAAATAGTACTAGGGCTTGGAGTGTGGTTCAGTAGTTGGTAGATCCAAATAAATGTACAGTGATGGCTTTTGTACTGCACTCATCTATTAGTCCCAGAGTCTGAGTATCCACAAGCTTTCCACCCAGGGCTCCATCCACATGGCTGTAGCTAGCTTGCACAAAAACCTTTAACATGTGCACATCTGTGTCATTGAGGCATCTCCTGTGTCTCTGGCAATTAGACCAGAAGCCTTAAAAACTTTTTGACACTCACAATAGCAAGAGGGGTCAGCAGCCTGGGCATTACACAGCTAACTGAAAACATATAGTTGCCCATAGTGACTGCTTGCCAACCCAGAAATGCAGTGGATCATCATTGGTAACAAGTTGGCATGTGTCAAGACCATGGCAATCAACCACCTGGTCCACAGGGCCCAGCTGATTTTTTGATGGGGTCCCTGATGCACATAGCAAGCCAGACTGGGTGAAGAGTCCATCCCACAGCCTCTAACTGTTTACTACTCTTTAGACGCTTGACTTGGTGAGGATGTAACTAGTCTCCGGAGTTGTGAGAATGAGTGTGCTCTGTCAAATGAACCTCTTTACAGTGGTGGAGTAACACACAGGTTGTCGATCTCTGGCCTTTGGCTCCCTCTTCAGATTGTGTAAACATCTCTTTAGTGAATCCTTGCTCATGAATATTCCCCGTCGTCAGGCTGGGAATCCTCAGTAAAGAAAAAACCAGTATCAGTTTAGTTTCTGATCTGTCTTTCGTAGTAATAACCAATCACTGGTCTCTGCGTCATACTGACCACAGCCAATGACTGCCCTCTACCTAAGCACCGCCTCTGGCAGCCATCTTCAGATTTGGAAGCACGTGAAGTGGCAGTATGACCAAGTGAAGAGCCGCAGAGGGGTAGGCGGGAGGGTTCGCATGTGAATCCATGCCAGACCCATGCTGGAGAACAACAGTTACAGGTAAGTAACTTGTTCCTTCTCCAGCATGGGGTCTGGCATGGATTCACATGCTCATGAATAAAGAATACATAGCAGTACACACATGCACAACCACGGGAGGTGGCAAAGGCTCAACATTAAGCATTACATCAAACTCAACATTAAGCATCTTACCTCCTCACCAGGCTCACCTCAGGCGAACAGGTTGCGCAGCACTGCTTGGCCGACCCTGGACTCCTCCCTGGAATCCCGATCGACGCAGTAGAATTTCGTGAAGGTGTGCGTCGACCTCCACGTAGCAGCCCTGCATATGTCCAGCAGGGGCACACCAGAAAGGAACGCCGTGGTAGCTGCGATCGCTCTGGTGGAATGGGCTCTCGGACGGCCAGGCAGCGGTCGGTTTGCCAACCGATGACAGAACATGATACAGCCGGAGAGCCATCTGGAAATGGAAGCCTTCGAGAGAGCCTTCCCCTGATTGACAGGTCCAAAGTTCACAAAGAGTTGTGACGTCTTCCGAAAACACTTCGTGCGGTCCACGTAGAACTTCAGCGCTCTAGCCACATCCAGCGAGTGCAAAGTCCTCTCAGCCGGCGACGAAGGCGACAGGAAGAACACAGGCAACACCAAGGGTTCGTTGAGATGGAAGTCCGACGGTACCTTGGGCATGAAGGAGGGGTGCGTCCTGAGCACTACCCTCGTGTCGTGAAAAGTCAAGTACGGGGCCTTGCAGGAAAGGGCCTGGATCTCTCCCACCCGTTGTGCGGAGGTGGTGGCCACAAGACACGCTGTTTTCCACGACAGAAACTTCAACGGGGCCGAGTGCAGAGGCTCGAACGGAGGTCCCATGAGCTTGGTCAGCACCACGTTGAGCTCCCACGCCGGGGCCGGCGCCTTCACCGGCGGGATTGATCTGAACAGTCCCTTCATGAACTCTTTCACCAGACGATGAGACCACAGGGACGTCCGGCCCGTGGTTCTGGTGTATCGGGAGATCGCAGCAAGATGAATCTTGATGGACGCGTGTGCCAGTCCAGCTTTGGCCAGCGTCAGCAGGTACGGCAGTACCTGGGGAGCGGTAATCCGTAGAGGGTTAATCTTCTGTGCGTGGCACCAGACAGAGAACCTCTTCCATTTGTGTCCGTAGCATTTAAGAGTCGAGGACGCCCTGGCCTTTGCAAGAACCTCTCTGCAGTCGGCCGGTATGTCGTAACCTCCAAACTCAAGCGCTGCAGGAGCCAGGCCTGCAAGTTCAGCGATTTCGGGTCGTGGTGGAGGATGGCGCCTCCTTCCCTGGAGAGTAGATCCGCGTCCACCGGCAGCTTGATTGGCGGGGACGCTGACAAGTCCAGAAGGTCCGGGAACCATATCTGCCTCGGCCACGCAGGTGCGACGAGGATCATCCTGCACCGTGACCTCTTGAGCTGTTTGACGAGCCGGATTAGCAGTGGCAAAGGAGGGAACGCGTAGAGGAACAGGCCCTCCCAGGGGAACGAGAAAGCATCGCCCATGCTCCTCGCCTGGGGAAACCTGCTGGCGAACCTCCGGCACTTGGAGTTCGTCGCCGTCGCGACCAGGTCGATCTGGGGTGTGCCCCACCGTCGGAAGAGGTGATCCACTAGATCCTGCCGTAGTTCCCACTCGTGGCACGAGCGTAGCTCCCTGCTGAGTGAGTCGGCGATGGTGTTTTTTTATCCCTGCCATATGAAACGGTACCAGAAACATCCTTTGGGCGACTGCCCAATGCCACAGGTCCTGCGCCTCCTTGGACAGTGCTGGGGACCTGGTTCCGCCCAGTTTCCTGATGTAAAACATGGTGGTGGTGTTGTCGGTGAAGATCCTCACCACCTTGCCCTTGAGGGACGGAAGGAAGGACCTGAGGGCCCAGAACACTGCACGGAGCTCCAGGACGTTGATATGGAGGGACTTCTCCGTCGGGAGCCAGAGGCCTCTCGCGTGCAGATTTTCGGTGTGCGCTCCCCACCCTTCCAGGGAGGCATCCGTGGTCACTGTCTCCTGGTGGTCTGGGGTCTGGAAGTCCATGCCTGCCGTCAGATGCGCGCGGGTGCCCCACCACCGGACCGCTCGGCGGAAACTCTCGTCGAGTGTGATCCTCTCCTCGAAGCCGCCCGTCGTTTGGATCCAGCGCGCGTCCAGGAACTCCTGCAAAGGGCGCATCCGGAGCCTGCACATGGGAATGAGGTAGATGCAAGAGGACATCATTCCGAGGAGGGACTTGATGGACCTCACCTTGGCCGCTTCCGAAACCAACAACCGCTGTACCTTGCCCAGGATGGACCTGGTCCTTTCCTCTGACGGGGAGGCCAGAAGGGACACTGTGTCGAGCTTCGCTCCCAGAAACAGTGCGTTTTGCGCGGGTACCAGGTGGGACTTAGCGTAGTTCACGGAGAATCCCAGGTCCGTGAGAAGTTGGACGGTCCTTGCCGTGTGCTCCACGGCGAGCTCCCTCGACTTGGCTCGGATGAGCCAGTCGTCCAGGTAGGGGTAGACGTGGATCCCCTCGCGGCGCAGCTGCGCCGCCACCGGTGCAAGGCACTTGGTAAATACCCTGGGTGCCGACCGTAGTCCGAAGGGGAGGGCTTTGAACTGGTAGTGACGCCCTTGGACCACAAACCTGAGGAATTTTCGGTGCCCCTTTAGGATGGGAATATGGAAGTAGGCATCCTCCAAATCCAACAACGACAGGAAGTCTCCTTCCTCCAGCTGACCCAGGACGTGCTGGAGGGTGACCATCCGGAACTTCTGCGCCTTGATGAACTTGTTCAGACGTCGCAGGTCTAGGATGGGGCGCCATCCTCCCGTCTTCTTCTTCACAAGGAAGTATCTCGAGTAAACTCCGGAGCCCCGAAGCCTCTTTGGGACGAGTTCGATGGTGCCCTTCCTGAGCAACGCCTTTACCTCCAGGAGAAGCTGAGGGATGTGAAGCTCTCTCCTGGCCACGGGGGGGACGCGCGGGCACCTTCTTTTAAACTCGAGCGCGTGGCCCCGGGCCAAGGCGTCCAGCACCCAACGGTCGGTGGAGATGGACTCCCACACGCTGACGAAGCTCGCCAGCCGGCCTCCCACCGGGGTGCTTCGGTGGGGGCCCGACCCCACAGCCAGTTCAATCCTGTTTCGACAAGGCTTTGCCGCCTTGACCTCCTTGGCGACGACGGCGGGGTCCTCCAGACTTGCCTCGTCCTCTGTAGGCCCTTGAGACGACAAGCGGGCCGCTTGACGGTAGGTAGAGAAACCGCCGCCGGAACCTTTGGAGGCGCCCTTGCCTCCGCTGCTCCGAAAGGGCGTCCGTCGTTGCTGTAGAACCCCAAGGGCCCGGGCCGTCTCAGTGTCCGCTTTAATTGCCTGAAGGGAATCGTCCACTGTTTTCCCAAACAGGTTGTTCCCATCGAACGGCATGTCCAGGACTCTGGTCTGTACGTCTTGACGGAAGTCCGTAGCCTTGAGCCATCCACGCCGCCTAAGGCACACGCCGTTGCCCAACTGGCGAAAACCAGTGTCGGCGATGTCCGTCGCAATAGTGATGGCGTGGTCCGATGCCACCTCACCTTCCTGTAGGATCTCCAGGGCATCCGCCCTCTTGTCGTCCGGTAGGAAGTCCAGCAGGGGAGCCAGTTTGTACCATAGCTCCCTGTCGTAGCGGGCCACGATAGCCAAGGCGTTGGCCGCTTTAATCGTCGTCGCTGCAGACGAGATGACCCTGCGTCCCATAGCGTCCAATTTCTTTCCCTCGCCGTCCGGTGGGGAAGTCGATTTGGAGGCCGCACCCCCCCCGCTTTCTTCCTGGCCGCCGCGGAGACGACGGAGTCCGGGGTAGGCTGCGCCCGGAGGCACAGGGGGGCCGCGTCCGGGACCCGGTGCTTCTTTTCGTACCGGTCTCTTCTAGCTGGCGTCGTGGAAGGGTTCTTGAGGAGGGCAAGGCCCTCATCCCAAATGTCTTCCAGTAGAGGCACCGCGAGGATCGTCTTCCTCTTGGCCTCGCGCCGTTGATAAAGGAATCCTTCCTTTTTCTTCTCCTCAGGGCAGAGTTGGAAAAGCTCGGATGCCCTGGCGATCATGGAGTGGAACGATCCAATCTCGTCGGGCGGAGAGGCCCTGGTGGGAGGTGACGACGGGAGATCCTCGTCGTATACCTCGTCGTCCGTACCCGTCGCTGCCGTGTCAGTCCCCGTATCATCCCCTCGGGTGGACGGGGAGGAGGGCTGGACGGGTCGCGACGGCTGAAAAGGAGGTGGAGGGTGAATCCTTCTTTTCTTGGGAGGGGGAACACCCGAAGGTCCCGGTTCAGGATCCCCCGACGGGAGAGGCTCCTCCGTCGGCAACGGTAGTCTTGTCCTTATCTCTGAGCATAAGGACTGTATAGCCAACAAAATGGCCGCCGAGTTGTCTTGCGGCGCTGGCAGAGGGGAATCCGACGGGCGATCAGGGGCCCCGTCGGCACCCTCGACGCTGTCGTCGTCACCTGCGTCGGGCTCCATCCCGACGGGCCGGTCTTCATCCACGCCAAGGCCGTTGCTTAAGACCTCGATCAGCTCTTCCTCTGAAGCCGAATCTACGACGACGCCCTGCCCCCCTTTTTGTTCCCCGCCGGGGATTTCACGGGGGTCCTATCGATGGGCACAAAAGAGGACTCCCTCCGAGGTGGCAGGGAGACTCTGAGCCCCGAGGTCGCCACCACTGGTGTAGCCTCCACAGGCTGAGCCAGGGCCGCCGCGACAGTATCGATAGAGGACTTGGCCGGATGTATTAAGGCCTTCACCACCTTAGGTGTGCTCACCACCTTATCCTTGAGGGGGGGGACACTGCCTCGCTCCCCCTCCGATGGGGCCTTCAAGCTCGACCGGGGCCTCTCCAAGAGCTTCGCCGGGTGCTCGCCCTTCCTCTTACCCGACCCAGAGCGTTGCCTCGTGGCTGAAGGTGCCGGGGAGGGTGCGCCCTGCCTGGCACCCGTAGAGCCCGACCGTTCGGCGCTCCCGGTGCCAGCGGACTCGCGGTGCTTGACCTTGTGTTGGACCCCCGTCGCCGGGGCGTCCTCAAAGGTCTTAGAAGACCGCTCGGATTTCTTCCTCTTCTTCTCGCCTGACGGGCTCTTCCCTTCCAGCCAGTTGGCGAGGCGTTGGTGGCGGTCCTTCATGGTCCGCTCCGACATATTGCCGCAAAACGCAGAGTCCTTCTCCGGTGCGTCTCCGCGTGCGTCTTGTCCTCATGTAAGCAGTAGAGACAAAAGGAGTGTTTGTCCTCCTTAAAGATGTTCTGCAGCTGGCATCCAGGGCAGACCCTGAACAGCTTTCTGGGCGTCGAGCTTCCCTTCTCCTGGGCCATGTCCGGGCCTGAGAAGCTTCTGGAGTCCTCCAAACGTAGCTCGACGAAATCTTCACCCTTGAGGGGCGCAGACGAATCCAACACGGGTCCCCGTTGATCGGATGGAGAGTCGGTGGAGCTTGAGGCTCTTTTGACCGGAAAAAACGAAGTTTTGAGAAAAAAACGTGAAAAAATAGCACTAACGCTCGAGAGCAATAGCACGAGGATCCCAACACATGAACGTGCGGTAAAAATCTGAAGATGGCTGCCAGAGGCGGTGCTTAGGTAGAGGGCAGTCATTGGCTGTGGTCAGTATGACGCAGAGACCAGTGATTGGTTATTACTACGAAAGACAGATCAGAAACGAAACTGATACTGGTTTTTTCTTTACCGAGGTTTCCCAGCCTGACGACGGGGAATATTCATGAGCATGTGAATCCATGCCAGACCCCATGCTGGAGAATATTTTCCTTATCCTTAAGCACATGGGGCCAGATTCTCAAAAAGTAGAGCAAATGAAAGATGTGCAGAGGAAGCACTCATTTCATTTCCGCTACTTACATAAATGTCCAGGTCACTTTACTTTCGAAGGTAACCTGAGCATTTCTGTAACATCGTCCTGTTCAAAAGACGTGCAGAACGTGGAGTTGCAGAAGCCCAGGAGCTCCGGCGGTGTCTGCGGCGCAATCCAGGAAGGAGAAGAAAACAAAGTAGCAGCTCGGCGCGGGGAGGCGCGGTTTTCTACAAATTTCAAGTAAGTCGAGCCCCCAGCCCGGGTTGCACAGCAACATGCAACACGCTGGCCATGTATGCACTCTCAACATACAACGAGCAGCATGCCAGATCAGCGCATGTATATATAAACCCCTCCTCCCGACCTCGGCACAGAGAACAGTGTGACAGACAAGGCGCGTACTATGTAAAGGTTGCAATAGTTGAAAGCAATGGCTTGGAAACACAACGCAAACAAAAATATTAACGGATAGTATAAATAACAAGCAAACTGCACAGAGCATGGACCGCACCCATTAAATCAAGTACGGTGCCACGCATCTCAACTCAACAGGGGTTTTTTCTTGTAGAAAAACAACAGTATGTTTTACTCGATCATAAATCAACTGCAACACTTTCATCTTTGGAAGCAAGACGACACAAAGCAACACAGGGCTGCAGCCTGTGAGCCGCATAGCGCAAAACAAAGCGCAGTGCACAATGAAGGAAGGTTGGCAAAAACCTTTACAAAGCACAAGTCCTTCTTTAAAAAGCACGCCCCTGTTTTTACAAGAAAAATTGGTTTCAATGCACAGAAACAAGCCTAACAGTTACGAGGGACTTAAATCTTGTACACAGAATAAAAATAGTTTTTCCTCCATTTGACAGGCAGATGGCTCCCAAACGAAAGATGCAGGGAACTGCAAGCCCACCACCAAAAACCAAATCACCCAACCTGCTTGCAGCAATCGAGGCAGCTGAACACTACGTTGGGCCTGGTTCAGGGAAAACCTATACGGCCTACCTAAAGAAGGGATGCCCATGCCATCTTTCCAAACAAAATCTTGAACAGATACAAAAGATGCCTCGCATGGAACATAGACACCACAATCAAAGAAGCCATATGGGCAAAATGATTTATCGAAATCTTCTCACTAATTGAAGCCCAAAGAAAAGGGAGGGACGATTTTAGGGATCCGAAGAAAATAGAAGAAATAGCAATAGCTAGAAATGCCCAAGTAGAACAGAACTGGGACAACTGGCTAAAATCCTTTGCCATTTTAGCTACCATATATTTGGAAAACATCCCTGGGGATGCGGCCAAACTATGGGCCTACATGGATAAAGTCAGAGAGGTAAAAATCACCCAAAAAGGCAGAATCTGGTTGGCCTACGGCATCAGATTCAGACGGAGTATGTCAGAGAGGCCTGCCATAGAATGGGATGAGGTACAAAATGACATACATTTTTAACGTCGAACTTCCATCTGAGGAAGAAGTCACACAAACAACAACCAGACCCAACAAACTATCTCAGGGCAACAGGGGCACAGATAATGAGAAAAACAAAAAAGGGGAGCAGGCCTTTCGGAAAAACCAGCCCTGGGTGGCTAAATCTAATGCCCACGGACAGAACAAAAACCTACACGGTCCCAAAGACAATATTCCATGCAGGAACTTTGCAAAAAACCCATGCACGTGGGGCAAAGAGTGTTGGTACAAACACAACTGTACAAACTGCACTGGCGACCACCCGGTCAGCAACTGCACCAGACTCCCCGGAAAAAGTACAAAGGATTAACAAACACCCAGGCCAGCCAGAAGAACAAGCAATATTAGCACCAGGCAGAACACCCATCAACCCAGCAATTTCAGCAAAGCACTACGGGATTTCCCGGACTAGGAAACAAGCGCAGCAATTGTACAAGGTTTCAAAAAAGGTTTTATCATACCATTTAAAGGAACAGGGTCTCCCAACATCCCAAAAAACCTAAGATCCGCCAGGGACAACCCAGAAGAAGTGAAATGCAAGTTGAAGAAAGAGCTAAACCTGGGCAGAATAACGGGCCCCTGGGATGCCATGCCATTCCATGACTACCTAGTTTCACCGCTAGGCCTGGTTCCCAAAAAGGAACCAGGCAAAATGAGGCTAATTCACCACCTGTCCTATCCAAAGGGCCATTCGCTGAATGACGGCTTTCCGCATAATGAATCAGCGGTTTCATATACCCAATTGCAAGAGGCAGTAAGACTCATACAAGAATGCAGCAAGAATGCTCTATTGGCCAAGTTGGACATCAAATCCACGTTCAGACTCTTGCCAGTCTATCCTAAATCCCAACAATGGCTGGGCTTTACTTTTGAAAGCAAATTTTATGTTGATAGATGCCTCCCAGTGGGTTGCGCAGTCTCCTGCGCCCTATTCGAACAGTTCAGCTCCCTTTTTCAATGGGCTTTTCAGAGGCAATACCCGGGGCAAAAATAGTGCACTACACGATTTCATGGTCATGGACCCTCCAGAGTCAGGAGAATGTAAACTGTCATTAGCCGAGCTGGAACAGATGGCGACCATATGGGGCATCCCTCTGGCCAAGGAAAAGACAACCAAGCCATCCACCAAAATAATCTTCCTGGGCATTGAGATAGACTCAGCCAGGGGTATTTGTAGAATCCCCAACACAAAAATAGCTGAACTTCTAGAAATAATCTGAACTTTAAGCGCAAAAGACAAGGGCACAATAAAAGAATTACAATCACTGACAGACAGCCTCAATTTCACAGCCAGAATCATCCCACAAGGGAAGGTTTTTTCCAGGAGTCTCGAGTTCAAAACCAAATGCTGAACCAAACCCCATCAACATATCCGGCTAGGCAAAGAAGTGAAAGAGGACCTAAAAATCTGGGAGAACTTCCTTAAACATTTTAATGGGAGCATCCTGTGGTGCACAACAATGAATGCATGGGCCAAGAGAACCCTTTTCACAGACGCAGCCGGGAGCAAAGGTTTTGGAGCCATCCTGGACACAGAATGGGTGGCCGGGCAATGGCCAAAAACATGGCAGTTGGCAGGATGGACAAAAAACATCACACTTTTAGAAATATTTCCCATCTGGCTAACAATACACATCTGCGGCAGGCAGCTAGCTAACACGGAAGTCTTGGTTTGGTGTGACAACATGGCAACATGGCAGTGGTAGGCATCATAAACAGAGGAAGCACCAAATGTCAGCTGGTACTAAAAATCCTAAGAGCCATTACCACGGTCTCGCTACAACAGAACATCATGGTAAAAGCCAAACACATCATCGGAATGGATAATAACATTGCAGATGCTTTATCTCATTTTCAGTGGACAAGATTCCAGGAGCCAGCGCTGCACGCCCAAGAATGGATGACGTTAATACCAGCGGACTTCTCGGAAATAATGGGAAAATAAAAGAAATTACATCAACGCCCCGCCAGAGAACCAAGGCCGGGATGTACAAAAATAATCAGGCACCTCAAATACGGATGCCAACTACACTCTGCTCTCAGAGATCACGAACATTGGTACGGGGTTCCTTACAGAAATGGCAGAGAAAGCGCTGGCCAGCACTACCACAGCACTGTACAGTAAGTGCTTACAAAATGTGTTTAAAACAACAGGTTTAAACCACGTGGAATTAATAACAGTAAAGGAGATAGAAATGTTTTTTAAATGGGCACATGACAAAGGGTACAAAAGGGATTGGGCAAGAAGACACCTAGTGGCAATATCCTACTACTTCAAACTCTGGGGGCGGGACACAGACCCCACCCAGAGCATACGTATCACGTATGCCAGGAAGGGCTGGGGCAAAATAGAGGGACCCCAGGTAGACACCCGCCGCCCGCTTGATTTTGACAAATTAGTAAAAATAACAAGCCAATTGGAAAACATTTGCCATCATTTGAGGGCCTGTTATTTAGAATTGCCTTCTCCTTGGCATATTTTGGGGCTTTCCGCATTGGAGAGCTCATTGTCTCCACCACCAAAGCCAGCAATGGGCTAGGCATAATGGAAACCAGGGTTAGACAGGACAGTGTCACCATAGAGATATAACAGTCCAAAACGGGAGCCAGAAGAACCATCAGCATTTGCTGCATTGATGATGCAACAAACTGCCAAGTGTGCATCACCAACCTATACTATGCACAGAGCCCAAACGTAGGAGGGAGGTTCCTAATTCACAGGGATGCTTCGGCACTAAGCCGGTATCAATTCAAAGGGGTTCTGTCAAAAGCCATCAGCAAGGCAGGATGGGACCCCAATGAATTCGGGACCCACTCGTTTAGAATCGGGTCCGCAACCGCAGCATGGCAAGGGGGACTCGCCCTCCAACAGGTAAAAAACATAGGGGGATGCAAGTCAGACTGTTACAAAAGATACACCAGACCAGAACTAATATAGCCCTCCCAGCCCACCCCCCTTTTTCTTCCAACAGAACCTCCAGCCAAGTGGACCAACCCCCTCTGGTCAGCAGGGATAGTCGGCCACACATTTGTTTTCAGAACAGGGCGTTGGCAGAAGAAACCAAGGAGGGCCCACGATTTAAGAATACCACCGCATCCTGATGGGGTTACAGAGGCCTCCATTGGGCAGACATACACGACAAGTTAGCTGACCTGGTCGCCTACAGGGATTTTTGAAAATACATTTAGGCGGAAATTATCTGGTGTCCACAGGAAGAAGAAGCTTACTCGAGGAAATGTGCACCTCTCTAGCAGGCATCTCCCATAACTGCAAAGATACTGAAATCTATTTTTCAGCCATCCTGCCAGACGAAAATGGCAGGGGGCCACTTGTTACAAATCTATAGACATTTCCAGAAGAAAACTCGATAGAGGGATAGAAATATTCTGCATAGCCTGGGGCATATGGTTCATAAAACACCCGGCCTGGTGTTAGGAGATCCTGACCTATTTCTTAAGGACGACTCAGACCTGTCAGGACCAGGCATGGAACATTTCTTCAGAGAAATCTCCTCCACTCTGGCCAACAGGGGATGCAGATAATCACTTTTGGGGAAACACGGGCAGCCGAGAACCTGCCCGTGTGTGGCGGCACGGGCCAGAGGGGGCTACCTCTGTACCCGGTGCCCAAAAGTATGATATCATATGGATATGTGATTATTGTTATTGTTTCCATAACTATATCTGTAACAATAAAATCCCACTGTCTTTTATTGCCAACACTTGCAAATTGTGTGGTCTAACTCACTATCCAGGGTGAGTGGGTTGGTTATGGCATTTGCATGCATACAGGTCCAGCAGTTATGGGCAATGCTGTAGGACCCCCCAAAGCGAGGCAGGGTAACTGCTGGTACCATCCAGCAAGCCTGGGAGAGGGCCAGCACCCCCCACTATCCAGACCTGGCCCCTCTCCACTCCACCATTTGGACAGGAGACAGCAGTCTCCCTCCAGTACAAAGCAAAGGAAGGGTGAGGTGAGAAAATCACCTCACCCTTGCAATAAGCAGCAGGGTGCTAAGCGCCCTAAGGATCTAATATAGGCAGGCAGAGAGAGCAGGAACACCCGCTGCCCCTGCCTGGGGGACCAGACAGTCAGCTCTGCCGGCCTGGGTGCTGGGTCAGCCCCCAACAGATACACTTCAAAGACCCAGGGCTTGCCCTGGGTCTTATAAAAAAGAGCTTCCAGCTCAACAGAAAAACACAATCTGTTTGTAGACCCTGAACGGGGACTCACACAGGCTGGAGGTACACTGTGAACTCAGTGGCCTCCATTTCTTCCTCCTTTTCCGGAAAACCCTCCCACCCTAGAATAAAAGGGAGAAGAACAAAGGAAAAGAGGTACTGGGCACTGTGGGACAGGAAGGGCGGCAAGGGCCAGAGGGGGCTACCTGATATCATATGTATATGTGATTATTGTTATTGTTTCCATAACTATATATGTAACAAAAAAATACTACAGCCTTTTATTGCCAACACTTGCAAACTGTGTGTTCTAGCTCACTATGCAGGGTGGGTGTGTCGTTTATGACATTTGCATGCATTTGGGTCCAGCAGTTACAGTTAGACAAGACATTAAAGGGCCAGTCCCTGTGAAATGCTCAACAAACAAAATAGCATTTCCATCCTTGTTTGGGGGAAGGAAATGTAAGTGTGACAGTCGCTATTTAAACCCTGACAGTCACACTTCAAAAACAAAATCAAGACAGGGGCAGAAATGACCTTGCCATGATTGGCTCCTCATCCGTACCTGTTCTCATAGGCACAGGGGGATGGCCCCCATTTCTGTCATTTAAAAGTGCATATCATGTGTGAATTTGGCCCAGAAACGCCCCCTGATCTGCTCAAAGGGGTGTAAAACAGGACATCTGAATAGGTGTACCTAGAATTGGCTCTTTCAGATGCCATTTGAGAATGGGCCTGCTTCTTTAATTGGTGCAATTGATTAGATGTGCTAGTACATCTCATCACTTGCGCCAAAGAAAGTTTTGAAAATCTGGCACACAATGTTTAAATGTTGCCACTGTCACTTTAAACAGTGCGTCAATAAAACACGTACCCTAAGCACGTCATATTGCCTTTCTTGCCATCAATGCATAGATCATGTTGGAAGGCTCAGAGCAGAATAGCCACTTGCCCTGCTTCTTCATCACCAGATGGTACATGTCAAGGTTGGGTAATTCTAATTCCAACAGATAAACCAGTGACGGTGCCTCGCTCAGTGATGCAGCATAGAGGTTAACCCAGTGGGTGACCTCTGCAAATGACTGCAGTAAAGGTCAATACTTTTCAATATTTACCATTGTGTCAGTGTTCAGTAGGCACGATTCAGTAACTGTTCTGGCTATTGCATAAGGTGGTCACTGCATTGAACCTTTCTCACAAACATGCCAACATATGGAGGGTTGATTTCCACAGTGGTATTTGCAAATTCAGCTGCTTCTAAGAACTCGTTGTGCAATTGCATTTTTTGTAACTTTTACCAGTCACAGTAGTAGCAGCTAAAGTGGATCTATCTGATCACTGCGCCGCCTGTGACTGCAATGGCCGAAATGCCGACGCCAGTTACGGTGCGGCGCAGTGATCATATAGTTCACTGTGCCCGCTTCCCCAGCCAGCATTACCTCTCCCAACCCCCCCACCCCACTCACCTTTAGGGTGGCACACTTCTGCGTGTGCCTCCCGCACTCTGCGATCCCTGCAGTGTCAGCTCTTCCCACTAACGTGGGTTAGAGCTGATGCTGCAGGGTGCTTTTCTTTTTTTTTCTTACGTGTCCCCCGCTTTCCAAAATGGTAAGCTGGGGACACCCCCGCAACCCCTGACGCCCATTACTACGCCCATGTAGAGCGGGGGACACTGCAGGGGATTGCTGTTGGTATTCTTGTTCAAAGGAGCTTTGCCTGGCATTTCAGTGCTGAACTGCCCTTGTGGGTGGGACAAAGACTGATATGCAAATGGTAATTCCTTCTTTGAGAAAAGTACAGTAAGCAAAAAGCAATGGCTGCAGACTCTCAAAGTGGAATAAAACTACAGAACAGGTTATCATGCAATGTTCTTTCTAGAGAGGGGGGCCTGCTATTTTTTTAGCAGTAAATAAGAGGTCGAAAATGACTAATTTGCAGTCTCTTCACACGTGGTTCAGAAGTTGAAAACAAGGGCTATTCATTAAGTCTTGGATGAAGATAGTGATGTGCTTACGCTCCCTTAAATGTCCCAGAACAGAGAGCGAGCTACAAGGTCAACTACAGATGGGAAACTTATGCTCATGGTCAGACTAATGAGAAATGATTGACTAATTGCGAAAGTAGGGAGTAATCTGACATGACTCAAGCACCTGGGTTTCATTTTTCTTACGTGCTGGTAGCAGAGCCGAAAGTCCAGTGTGGGAATGCCAACCAATCAGTGGGTTTATTGGGCAGCCTGCTATACAAATTTGCATAGACCAATCTGCTGCCATTCTGTTCGCTATAACCAGTATTATACATATGTAGAGGTAGTTTGAGGCGTGCCTTATAGATAAGAGAGAGCCAATGTTGTACTAACCCACATGTATTATATAAGTAGATCTGTTCCCCTAACCAATCCCTCCCGTCAATAGGTTTTAAAGTTTGCCATGTAGGACAACATCATAATTGACGCATATGGGGTATAAGACTTTACCATATTTCTTTGAGTCTGTCTGGTTATTTAGTCTGAGATCTTTATTGGTAATTCCATCTAGCACAAGAGACGCTTCAACGTGCTAGAGCACACCTCTATCTAGATAGGATCGCTTGACTGTCCTTCAACCACTTTTGAATCCCAACTGGTTAAGGTTACACAATATGATGTGTATGGGGAGTACATTACTGTGATACGACTTTGATATCTGAATGTACCACAGGAACCAAGCAATGCTATAGCTAAGCTGTTTACGTGGCTTCCATTATTTCCTGAGCCCCCATGGCCACCTTGTAGCATGATAGCTACTTATATCACACGTGTGAATAGCACATGTAAAGCCTTTTCAGCAAAGTAATTGAGATCAAGCAAAGTACAAATTGCTAGAAGCAAAGGGAATGCAACTCTAGGGGTGGATTGTGAGGATTACATCTGGACTGAGATTTGCATTCTGACAAAATGGAGCTTTCTAAACCGAAAGCAGACTCGTGCATTTCAAATTCATACACCAAATGTATTACAACTCATTTAAAATCAACAAGATTGAAACGCGAACATGCAGATTTTCTTCACCTAGTCTGGAGCTATCCAACAGTTTTGTTGTATTGGTCGCAAGCAGCTCAAAAGCTAATAACTGTAATGTGTTTATTGGTCTTGACACGTAATTTAAACCATTCATCAGGTCGGTTTGCTCTTGCATTACTGGTAGATTGTAAACAAGTGGTTTTACATTGGATATGATAGACTTCTCCCCAGCCTATCAGGAAAGGTCAAAGAATTGATGTGGGTTAACGGAATGGATAGACACAGAGCAAGACCATTCACCATAGAGTCGCCTTCCCAAAGGTATCTGGTCCTGGTCTTGTTTTATACCTGGGCTGGTTACCCATGTTTTAGTTGATGGAAATGTGATGTAACCTTCCACTGTTCAGATTGTGATACTGATACTGTCAGCTGACGTTGCTCCATGTCCCCACAGTGCATATTTTCTGAGATCCTCTACACGGAAAGGTCATGTATGCATAATAGTATTCTAGTAGTCTACCCCTTCATACTCGTCTTTTCTTTTACTTAGATGTTATATGCTGTTATGAGAACATTTTAACGAATAGATTTTGAAAAACCATACTAAATATTTTGTCAAGATATGCACAGAAGCCAGAGCAATAACTTTGCTGAAAACACATAAAAGCTGCTTTGGGTATGGTAGAATGAGCTGAAAGGCCTCCAGGAATAGGCTTCCTGAATTTTTAGCAGATGGCAATGAAATTGCTTAACCCGGGAGACACTGATTTATGAGTGACAACATTTCCTAAACTATTTTGGCCAAAAGCCCTGAATAGGCATAGGACCTCACTGAAACGTTTTCCCCTTTTTTAATATCAAAGAGTAAATCACATCCAGCATTCAGCTTGCGGGACATATCTTCCTCTAACGATAAAGGAAAAAAACTGCAAAAAACTGCAAGAGTTATGCTTTGGTTAATTGGGACGTGTGACATCACACATGATGCATGGTTGGTTACCTTTGCCCCGTTTCCTACACGTGGGTGCGACACACCAATGAACTGCACACTGTTGAACTGCTTACGAGTAGGGAAAACCTGCTGGCACTCGGGTAAACAATCATGCGGAATGTGGGGTGTAAAATGCTGCTTTTGACCCCGTAAACAGATCTGCTCTTCTCTTTGGAGTTGTGCTCCAGAACGCAATTTAGCTGCAGCCCCATAATCCTCACAGTCCCTTCTCCACATTCCTTCGGTAGTACAGAGCAGTGCAGTCTGGTTGCCTACGTTCCTTCTGTGTATTTAGAAAACATGTGATTTACCTTGACACAGGGCCTCATTACAAATCAGGCGGTCCGGAAATAACGGTGGCGGTAAACCCGCCACCACCGTTGTTTCCGGACCGCCTGATCCCGACTCCTGCAGGCAGGAGGTGATGTTCCCGCCAGGTTTGACCCCCATAGGACTCAATGGGAATGGGGATTAACACCATTCCGCCTCCGTGATTCCCGGGAAACCATGGTTGTAATGCCCCGGTAATTCCGGGAATCACGAAGGCGGAATGGTAATACGAGTCTGGCGGTAACCAGGCGGTTTTACCGCCTCGGTTACCGCCGGACTCGTAATGAGGCCCACAGTCTTTAGAATGAAAACAAGGAAATCAAAAAGTTACCTAGCTGTAACTACAGTAATCTTTTATAGAGTCACATGCTGTTGAATATTCACCGGCATCAACGTACACTAACAAAGCTTTTTAATGTATTGTGTATTTATAGACACGTAGAGACAATGTTCTTTTGATCACAAAAATACGTACAATAAATAGAGGGGTTTTTCACCTCCTGCATCCTGGGCGTGTGCGTCACCTTCTCCCTGCTCCACCGCTCTCTGCCCTCAGCTGAAATTTGAGCTTACTGAAGAAATCCATCTGTTCTTTTTTCTAAAGCATTTCTTCCAGCCAGCGCAATCTGCATTCTACACAGTTCGGACCTTGGAGGCGAGTGGGACGTTTCACTTTGTGGGGGTGCGCTGCAGTCATTGTTGCTGCGCTTTCACCTTCAGGCTTCTCGTGTTGGGGACTTTTAGCTCATTGCTGCTGTAATGGCCGTCCTCTTCCTCAGCACTGGAGTGCCTCTGAGGGTTGCCATGGAGCTCCGTACACAAGGCTGTTGATTGGCCAGTTTCCTCTACATCTGGCCAATGAGACGCCGGCAGGTGAGGAAGCAGGTCTAGAACCCAAGGCCCACACATCAAGGCCCGGTCTGTTCCTTGGTGCAGCATTTCCCCTCCTGCATCCTGAGCACATCTCTGCTCCACCACCCTCTGCCCTCAGCAGAACCTTGAGCTCACTGAAGAAACCCATCTGCTCTTTTTTCTAAAGCATTTCTTCCGACCAGTGCCAGCCCGGTCGGCTGTGCATTCTGCACAGTTTGGACCTTGGTGGTGATTGGCCTATTTCTTCTACATCTGGCCAATGAGAGGAAGCTGGCCCCCAACCCGAGGGCCACACCTCATGGCCATGTCTGTTCCTGTCCATACCTGGCCATCTGCCGAGCCCAATCACTGTTTGCTACCTTCAATGGAAATTCTCCATGCTGTTTCATTTATACTCACTGCCCCTCGTGACTGTGTCATCCCTACTTCACCACCACGTGAGTATTGCTAAATAGTGGCTGCCTCTGCACCACCAAATTTATCGCTTCTGCCTCCAAGTCATCAACCCCCAAGATGCCCCAGGCTCTCTCAGTGACTCTGCATGCTGCCTTTCACTCTGTGACGCATTCCCACTGCCAACAACTTCTTTACTGCTGCGCTTCACTTGCTGTGCTATTCCCCCAAGTCTTGCACCTGTTTCCCTGAAAATCGTTTCTAGCTGTACTTTCCACCCTGCCCTAAAAGTGCCTGTTGGCCTGAAATTCGTTTCTAGCTGTGTCTCCAACCAGCTTGTAAGTGCCTATTTGCCTGAAAATTGTTTCTAGCTGTGCTTCCAATCTGCTTTTGCAGCGCCTGTTTGCCTGAAATTCATTTCTGGCAGTGCTGCATCCTGCTGCTAAGTTCCTGTTTGCCTGAAATCCGGTTCTAGCTGTGCCTCCATCCTCCATACCTTGTATTCAGTGCCCCTCTCTCATATCTTCTTGTGCCACCTCCCCTTGTGTCCTTTGCCCCAGACCACCTCTCGTCCCCCCTCCCAGGTACCTCAGGATATCAGCCTGGTAAATGTCCTCCTCACCACTGCAGCTTGCCATGTCACTATCTCTCCTATCTTCTCTAACTGCTTTTCTATTTCCTATCCCTCTCCAAAAACTATCACTTCCTATTGCAGACACCCATGCCACGGCTTCCGCCAGAGATACTCTCAATGACATCCTCTTTGTGGTTACCTCACCCGATCTATGGACCCGGCACATGGTCACCTTTCTGTCTCCTGTTGCCTCTTCCCCCATTAATGGTGGTACCAGCTGGGAGGTCCTCCTCGACCTCTTCGCCATTTCCAGGGACATCACCATCATGGTTCAGGGTCCTGAGCCCAATCTTCTTCTCTTTGACAGGCTCCTACCTTGCTTCTCAAACCTCACCTCTCATCCTGAGCAGGCTCCCTTGCCTGCTGTGCCTTCCTCCTCCTCTGCACAGGCACCCCTTGCCTGCTGTGCCTGCCTCCTCTTCCTCGTCCTCTGCACAGGCTCCCTTGCCTGCTGTGCCTTCCTCCTCCTTTGCACAGGCGCCCCTGCCTGCAGTGCCTTCCTCCTCCTCTCCACAGGCACCCTTGCCCTGCTGCACTGTCCCGGCTCCCGTTGTCGGCCTTGGCACCTCTGCCATCTTCCACTATCTGGCTGGCTCTCTAACTACCCTCGGGAAGGACCACTGTCCCCTGCGCCCCCTCGGAAGACGTTCAAAGATGGCAAGCTACTCCATATTGCCACGCTTAACTCTCGCACTGCTGTCAAACACTTGTCTGACACCTGCAACCTCCTTGAACGGATGGCTCTAGATAGGCTGGCCATCACAGAGACATGGTTCAAGGACAGCTCTGTCATGAGCTTTGACACACTCCTCCATGAAGGATACAAGATCCTCTCTGTACCCAGACCCAGGGGGTAGGGAGGGGAGGGGCGATGATCTTCCCAGAATGCATATGTGTGTCTATCATACCCACTCAAACCTATTCCTCCTTTGAATCCTTAGTATGTAGCTTTCACTCTCTCCTAAATCTTCTCTCCTCATGGCCACCTTCTATTGGCCACCAGGACCGTCCACTCTCTTCCTCTCTGAATGGTCTGACCTGTCCTCCTCTTTACTCTCCTCCAACCCCCCCCGCCCCAACTACTCCTGCTGGGTGACCTCAACATACATCTTGACTCTCCTGACTCCTCAGGACCTTTCCACAACCTTTGTGATTTTCTCTCCCTCTCCATCCTACATTCTGGCCCCACACATACAGCGGCCCACACTTTGGATGCTATAATCTGTACCAACATCCCTCTCTCTATCCCACTCATAACCACTCTCTCCTGGACTGACCACTCTCCGCTCTCTTCACACTTAAAGATCTCCTCTCCCCTTTCATCGGCACACCCGGGGCGGCCACTCGGTTTCAAAGTCACCAGACCCATGTAAAGAGTGAGAGTGTCTACCTTTGGCTACACTTACACTCTGCCTCCTACCCCTGTGGCTAACTCCCACCCTGACACAGCCCTTGCTAACTTCAATCTCTCTCTCTCTCTAACACACTTGATACTCTTGCCCCTGTTTTGAGGGTCTGACAGAAGCCTTCCAAAAAGTGCAACTCTTGGTATGACTCTGATCTGGTGGCCCTTAAATACAAGTGTAGGGCAGCTGAGCGGAAATGGAATGCGTCAGGTGGAACCTCTGACAAACTGGCCTGCCACCTCCTTCAAAGGCAATATCGACCCTGCATCCACACCAAAGAGTCTATATTCAAGCCTGCATCTCCGCAACATCAAAAAACATGGTTAACTTTTTAAAGTCTGAAAGGAACTGGCCAATCCTGCAGCAGCCCTTTGTCACACCCACCCAGGACCTTGCTCGACCCTGGCTGCACAATTCACTGCAAACACCCAAGATATCCTTTCTTCTCTCACTTCCATACCACTCCATACACCAACACATCTGGAGCCTCCCTTGGTCTTCCACCACTTCACTCTTCTCTCATCCCCATCACACCTGATGAGATCATCAGACAAGTCTGGTCTATGAAGGCCTCATCCAAACAGGTGGACCCCTGCCCCTCCAAAACCTTTAAGGACAACATTGACTCTCTCGCTCCAGCCTTCGCTGAACTCTCTTTTGCCACTGGAGTTTTCCCTACTTCTCTTGAGCACTCCTTTGCGCACCCTCTGCTTAAGAAACCCTCTGCCAATCCTTCCATTCTGGCAAACTACCATCCCACTCTATCACCCCTTTCCTGGGCAAACTCCTGGAGAAGCTGGATATTTCTCAGCTCACCCTCCACACTGAATCCACTGGTTGCCTCCATGATCATCAGTCTGCCTTTAGAGCAGCCAGAGGAACAGAAACTGCTCTTCTGAACACCCTTGAAGACCTGCTCTCAAATCTTGACACTAACACTCCCTCTGTCCTCATTCTCCTTGACCTCTCCTCTGCCTTTGACACGGTTAAATCACAACATCCTGATGGCACATCTCCATGGCACCCTGGGAATCACAGGTCATGTTCTGGCGTTGCTAACCTCCTTCCTCTTTGACCGCCCATCCCAGGTGGAATTTGTCTTTTCTCTCTCCTATCACGTTTTCAACTTGCGGCATTCCCCAGGGTTCTAACCTATCCCCCTGGTTCTTCAATGTCTACATGGCTGCCCTGGCACATGTGATTGCCACTTACATCTCCAACTTCCAGTGTTACTCAGATGACACGCAACTCTCCTTCAGGCTACCCTCAGCCACTTTCTCTACCTTGCTCATATCTGACTGTCTGTCCGCAATTCAATCATGGTGTTCTGCAAATTACCTCTGCCTCAATGGCAGTAAGACAGGTCGTTCGCATTGGGACTCCTGCTTCTGCTTTCCCACTTTCACTCTGGCCGGCCTCCCTTGGCCATGCGCCCACACCCACCTGTGAGGCAAAAAACCTTAGGGTAATCTTTGATTCCACTCTCTCCTTCTCCTCCCACATTTTGGACATCTCTTAAAAAGTCCAACTGCCAGCTGCACCTCATCAGAGGCACTCTTCCTTTTCTCACCTTCCCAGAGCAGCTCACTGTCCCCAGAACCCTGGTTCTCTCTAGGCTAGACTACTGCAACCGTTTGTTGTTTTTGGTGAAAAATATCAGTCTGTGTGCTCTACCCGTGATTTAGTCTGTTTGTATTTCTTTCTTTGGACGTGTTTGTTTAGTAACTGACTTATCCAAAATAAGATTGGGGGTCATTGGCTGCATCGCTCCATAGAGACCGATATTCACCCATCGGTCTAATGTTTAAGAAAAAGGAAGTTTGTTTCCTATGCAAGCCTATGCGCTTTTAGGTTAGTTGTCCTCAGAAATGTTTGAATTTTATAATGATTGTGAGGTACATAAGTGTTAGTGTTTTTTCAAACAATGTTGCACTTTATTTTTCTCAGAATACCGCAACAGCCTCTTTCTCAACCTCCCTCCCTCCGCTTTGTGCCCTTTTGCAGCTCATCCAGAACAGAACCGCAAGACTTATCCTTGGCCTCAAGCCCACGGCCGCATCTCTCAGTGCTGAAATCCCTCCACTGGCTCCCTGTGGTTGCAAGGATCAAGTTCAAGACCGTCGGTATTGTCCACAAGGCTTTCTGGGGCCTGGGACCTACCTATCTGCAACAATGCCTACCTAAATACTGTCCCTCCTGAGCCCTTTGCTCATCTACCTCCAAATGTCTGCGATTGAGCCAGTTCTCCAAACAGAGATTTGGAGGGAGATCTTTATCCTCAGCAGGGGCCTCCCTCTGGAATAGCCTCCCTGCTGCCCTCCGTCTTGAGCCGGATCTCCTTAAGTTCTGGAAATTCCTTAAGACATTCCTCTTCTCCTCCTTTCTCCCTCAACCCTGCTAACCTCCCTCTCCGCCCTATCCCACTCTCCTTCCTTTTCCACACAGCTCTCAGGACTGGCCGCCGGGTGTACCTCAGTGTCTCACAGGTCCCTGGCACCTTGTCAGTCCTCTCACACTTGCCTCATTGCTACTGCACTTGGGCATTGACCCATGAGAATGGTCATTCTCTCAGCACTTACCCAGATATGTTCTGAACACTGAGCGTACTGGATTCCCCTCATAACTCCCCCTCCCCTTTCCTGTACTGTATGTGCACTTGCACGATCGGAACAGACCATGCCTCAAAGATGGTCTATCTATCTTCCCTGTCTCCCCTCCTTGCATGGTGGCGTCACAATGCACTTGGAAATACTGCAGAATCCTTGTCAGATCTATTTGCCATTATCTACACTGCTAATTGTACAATATGCACATACTCTGCCTGTGCAGACTTGTATCGTTTAGAAATTCAACAGCTCTGAACAACTGTTGTTTTATCCCCTTGTTCCCTCCTTGAGCACTTTGAAACACTGCCTGTGTATAGGCGCTACACAAATAAACATTACCATACCATAGGAAATGGGGTGAGTTTGAGTGACAGTCTGACCGGGTTGTGGGGGGAGTAAAGAACAGTAACAATGGACAATACAGACCAAGTGCAGGTACGTGGTACGGCCAGATGTGTTAGGGATGTGGCCATGCTGGATGAAGTACTAGAGTGGAGGCAGAGAAAGTGAGGTAGAGTCGAAGAAAAATTTGAACTTGGGTTTTGTTCTGTTCATCTGAACAGCACATGTATTCTGGCTTGCAGAGCCGACATATGAATTGTATTGAAAATATGAAGTCAAATTCAGCTGGTATGCTATTGTTCCCCATCATTTTTAAAACTGTTACCAGATATGCAGAGAATATCGGACATAAAGAATTAATTGCATGTGATATAAGGAAGATGTTAGCAAAAAGGCAGATGAGAGGTAGGGTAAGAGGGTAACTCAGAGGCAAGGAGGTAGACTTCTAGTTTGGTTTCAAACAATTCGGTGTGGACTGTTTCTCTGATGTCTGGGGGAAGATAATTCCATGCAAATGGAGCAAGAAGAGAGAAATAGAAAGAGCAGAAGCAAGAAGAAGTGCAGGGAGTGCAATGTGCCACAAGAGTATTGAGGAAGCAGTGCAGCGATTATGAGACTTGTAGAGTTGGATAGAGGAGGATAGATACAGTGGTGCATTACCACAGATTTGCGAACCAGGAAAATTAATATAAATCTGGCCCTGTTTTGCTGTTTTGTAATTGAACATGTACTATAGCTGATAGGTGCCCAAAATTCTAAGCACTCAAGTGCCCTTCTCTTTAGTTGAGAGAGGAATGTGCTGCAGAGCTTTCCTCTGATGCCTGGATAGCAGGTTAAGTCTCTGACAGAGAACAATGGACTGAGCTTGAGCGAGCTGGAGCAGATCTGAATATCATAATTACTACATGCTTAGGCAATAGGAATTATTCTGGAAGGATGTTGTCTCTTGTGCAGAACCCTCCAGATCAGCGGCAGCAAGGGAAAGGCATTGAAATGGAGAAAGACTCTCAGGGATAGTCTGTGTAATGGAACCTGCTGGCCTACAACAGGCATTTGGCTTTTGCTGGGTGTTGAAGAGGTATGTTATGGATGTAGTCTACTGGTCTTGCTTCAAGAACCACTTGTGGCATAATGTATTATCCCTGCTGAGTGAATCTGCAAATGCCAGACAGGTGAAATGGGATCAGGAACACCTTGACTGAGAGCTCATTTCCACATATTTTGGTCTTTTATTGACAATACCAGAGAATAGATCGCTACATGTTTTCTAGTATGCTGTTGTCATTGAAAGTCCTGCTGCAGGAAAGACTTCAGAGTGCAATGACCTACTCAGAGCTCCAGCACACTGATGTGCAAATACTTTTCCTTTGGAAACTAAACCCCTTAACATGCAGTTTGCCCAAATGGGCTCCCAAGTCCTCCATGTATGTTTCTGTTGTGAATGTCTCAGTGGCCAGTGGGGCTATGAAATGAATCCCCTTTGTTAGGTTGTGTTTGTTTTAGCACAACACAGGACTGTTGCAGGAAATTGTCATGAGGAATTTTCCATCTGCATATGCCACCACTTTTATATCAAAGGACTGGATAGGATAGGAAGATGGTACATGAATAACTGAGTGGACTCATGGAAAGTCCAAGGGTTTATACCTGATCATTTATTGTCTATAGAGTTGTCTCTCTCTTTCTCATTTCCAAATGGATGTTCTCCCTAGCCCAGGCATCTGTAATTCCTGGGTTAGTGCCATTGACTGGCAATCCCTACAGTTTTATAGCTGCCTTTGCTAATCATGGCTTACTAAGCGCCGGCTATTTGAACTCCCTCAGCTAACAGCCTAGCATTCCTTATTTAAACTGCAGGTTAAACATCTAATCGGGTTAGGGATTGCACTTACCCTGCTGGACTTAGGCTAGTTCACTCATGCTCACATATACCTCTCTCACCTGTCCCAGCTCCACCTTATTCTGCTCACCACTCTGCTGTCCCTCCAATGTCGCACTCCTCCTTGGTCCCGCCACCACCCTTTGATGTAACTTTTCATCTCACACTCCTACACTTCCTTCCTCTCACTACTGCACTCCTTCTTCCTACTACCATATATGCCTCTTCATCCACAAACACTCCTCCAAATGCCACTGAATTTTTGGTAAGCAAGGAAAAGTCTATGGGACTGTCTAAGCGTATGAGCCCATCTAGGAGCCACTAATTGAAGATTATGCCGTCAATTAAATGGAAGTTGAAAAAATGAAAAAGGTTGTCAGCGACCCCCGATCAATTAATCAAAAACCATCATCAGGTATCCCATTAGCACTTTCAACCAAGACTATCTGAAGTACGAGATAGAGAGCAAGAGTGTGTGTGTGAGAGAGAGAGAGAGAGAGAGAGAGAGAGAGAGAAAGAAAGAGAGAGAGAGAGAGAGAGAGAGAGAGAGACACTCTCTAACCCATACATCTATTTCGTAAATAACCAAGGAAGCAGAATCAAGGTGTCCTCTCCTTAAGGCCATGCACTCCTTCTACTCTTCTGGATCCTTCGGAGATTCTCCCTGAGGACATATTAGAACAAGCGATTGACTCAGAATGTGAGGGTGCAGAGGGTCCACTGTCAAACCAAAGCCCATGCTGTAGGCTTCTCCAGAGGGACACTAGTCACTCTGCATTTTCCATGCCCTTAAGACTTTGGTGTCAGAGCTCCATATGAGAGTCCCAGAAGTTCCACTTTTCCCGCCTCGCACCGCAGCCTTCCTCGAGGCTCATACCAAAACATCCCATACCTTGGGATCTTGACCCTTGTCCGCAGAGAGAAAGAGAACTAAGGAAATAAAGGGTGGAGGTGGATGTGGTCTCAGACACAGAACATCAAGAAGCTCATCCTGATAGTTGGTCATATTGCTCATGCAAAACAAATGAGTTTGACATTCTGATTCCCCTCATCCCCAGATGGGGAGAGAGAGCAGTACACACCAACAGACACACCACCTAAAGAAATCAGGTGCTTTCACTCTACCACGTCATAGGCAACAATACTTTTTTACTGCCCCTAACAGAGCAGGACAAGGAAGGTTTCCTCTACCAGAGGAGGGAGAAGATTAGAAAGACAAGCATGTCTTTTCAAATTTTTTAAGGTGAATGGTAGGAAGGATAGGCAGCAATCCATTAGCCTTTTTTAAGCACCGTAAAATAAAGGGCCATATGGACACAAAAGATAGGCCCCCATCAATTCCCTGAGAGCTCAGGTTAGCCCATAGACAGTGATATCAGCAGCTGCCAGAAACTGATCCTCAAGTCCATCATTACCCTACGCAATCCCTCCGAATCAAGATGGAAAACATCTAGACACCTTTGGATAAAGGTTTATTATCAATGCAGCAATAACTAAAGGGGGCAAAGTCCCTAGAAATTCTTCATGCATGTTCCAAACAATCACAGCACTAACTGCCGCACATCCTTAAACATGACTGGCATCACTGTGTCTTCTTCTAACTATGGTTGTGGTTTTGCTCTGTCCACAGCTCATGTACATCTGTGGCTCTTCAGGAAAAAATGCTGTTAGGCTTTGTCAGTTCCCCCTCTTTTGTGCATTCAGCACCACCCTCTCAAATATTTAATTTCCTCACCTTTATATAATTTCTTACTATCTCTACCTAGGTCTCATTGTACCATTAATCCCTACTCCTGCATATGTGCTTTTTATTAATGCACTACTCTTATTCGAATCAAAGATGCATGAAAAAACGTTCTCATCATGCTTATTGAATTCACAAGATCATTTGCATTTCATCTTGTATAGTCTTCCTTCAACATCACAGTTAAGGTAAATGCAAAGCCTACACTGTCAGAAAGCATGCACACCGTGCCCCAGTAGTATGATGGGTTTTATCCTTTGCTCCACAGAAAGGTTTTCTTTCAAGCTGCAGCTGGAGAACAACAAATGAAAACGTGTAATAAAGAAAGAACCTGGTGTGAGGACTATCAACACCTGAACCAGTGGTACCGAATATGAAAATGTCTTAGGGAGTGGTAAAAAGGGGACTGTTCCCCACGAAGCAGGAACTAAAAAGTCTAAAATGAAGGTAACAGAGCACTAAAGTTAATGAGGTTGTAAATCAGCTTTGTTAATGTACCGAGGGTTCTCAGCCTGACAAGGGGGATGATTCAATAGCATGCGAGCATATGAACGATCCAATGCTGCAGGTAGAGAAAGAAACTGCTATCAAATTATTAACTGCAATTAACAACTTATATGACTGACAGGCAATAGCTGCGTGCTAATATTTACTTAAACCTTCAAGATGACAGTTTTTGGTTATAACTGAGAATTACTGAGATCACATGAGTGATAACATTGAGACCAACTTAAATCAACAAGTGA
This sequence comes from Ambystoma mexicanum, assembly GCF_040938575.1. Lineage (NCBI taxonomy): Eukaryota > Metazoa > Chordata > Amphibia > Caudata > Ambystomatidae > Ambystoma > Ambystoma mexicanum. The sequence continues at coordinate 1,230,902,743 of NC_090932.1, read as the reverse complement.
CCCTATCACGTGTCAGAATGGATCCCTGTGCCAGCAGGACTTGTTACTTTTACCCAAATCACAGTTCAGTCACTCCTACAAACAACGAGGGAAAACATTAGGATGTACATAGACACATTAGAAGGAAGTCAAAGGGTCACACAAGTCTTCTAAGTGGTTCTTTTTAACACTGAATTCATGATGGATTTTTCGATTTTTCGACAGAGAAAGGATCACATTGGCAGCACGAGATTAGTTAGCACAATGTAATCACAGTTCGTAATGAAGTGTTAAAAGAGAACAGAAGGAAGTCTTGTCTACATGGATACAAAACAATATCAACAGCACAGAATCGTGCCGTGGCAGGCAAAGCTATAGCTGTTTAAATGTGTTCACAGTTCAAATATTTCCTCTAAGGCAATTGGTATGTTGGAACAGATGACTGTTTCAAAAGAAAGCCAAGTGTGCCATTTGTATCTATTAACTGACATGATTCACATTGCAGTCTGCCTCCGGGGTCACGGAAACTGGTTCATGAGGAAGTGTCCTCTCTCATAACCCCACCGAAATACACAAGGTCATATTCCATAGCCTCAAACCGAGCTTGTGTATATAGCATTCATAATATATATATATATACATACACTAGCAAAAACCTATGAATTAAATGGAAAAACGTTGTTACAGGGCCGTTATGGTTACAGGAAAAACTGAAAACCCACACAATTTGACAGTTACTGTAAGATAAGCAACCACAACTCGTGCCACCAGTGTGCATTGCAAGGACTAACACCGATGACATCAAAGATGGCATCACAAATCTCAAGAATTTCAGGGTTTTTTCGGTTTTACCTGTAACAATAACATCCCTGTAGCAACGTTTTTCCATTAAATTTCATAGGTTTTTGCTAGTGCAACTTAACCATTACGTCCCTTTAACAATGTTTTTGTTAGTGAATTTCATAGGTTTTATGTAGGGCACTGTAAGCAGAACGTTGCTTTAGCTTAGCGTTTTCTGTTAAGAGGATAGGTATTTGGTACGGCAACATGACCATAACAACGGTTTGTTACTGATTCCTTTGCTGCCCTCATGATAAACATGTGGAAAAGGCAAATTGTCTGCATGTATCCATTTGCGCTAACCCTTATTTTTCCACATAGTGTTGGTGTATCGTACCAATTATAGATGTAGATAGTAAATGTTGTTTAATGTGTCAGTTGGCTCTCTTTTTGTGTTAACAGTGCATGATAAATCTGTGCTGCACACTACTGGCCGAGATTACTAAGTTTCCTAGGGAGACTGCACCTGGTTGGCATATGTGCAATCACACTGCAAGTATCCGTAGGACTCCATTAATGACCGCATGTCCCCATCTTCGAATGCACTTCAAAGTAGTTCTGAAAGCACACATGTTTACGTTCCACATCTAGACCCATGCATATGTCATCCACTGTATGCTGTTAACAACGCCCCTGTCGCCAGCCCTACGGATTCATGCAGTAGGCTACTGCATTTAAAGTACTGCTGCCTACCAATGTGTGGCTAAAGTACTCTTAACAGTATAACGGCCACTGTAAACAAGGAACAGCAACCTGCATTGTCACGTGGGCGTGTTAAATGTCGCATTACTTTGATTTATCTGCTGCTTGCCTTTCGATAACCAGTGAAACAGATACATTGTGTCTGCACTCAGCAGTGTGACGGAAAGTATCAAGAGGTCGCCTGCTGGTCGTACAGTTCAAGAAAACATGTAACTGCAGGGGGGACAGTTTGTAGTAGGTCTGCAAAATGGCAAAGCTTCCTCACACACATACTAGTGCAGGTAAAGGCGAGTAAGGAAAAAGCAGAATATGCAGAGCACAAACAATCTTAGTGGTAGTTAGAAAAACGCTGTAGCTTCCAACAATTACATAGGGTACTTTCATGTACAGCATTTGACACATGTGCTGCAGGCAACAAGAGAGGCACTCCTGTAGGACAGCAGAGCTGTAAAACAACCTTTGCAAACCATTTGCCACTCTACAGATCCTTACCCTGCAAAGGGCATTGTATTGTGCATGTACTGCAACATGCTACTGTACAGAGGGAAGGTACTTGGAAGTGCGTGGGAACGGTCCTTACAGGAGCATTAAAATGACTGCCGCCTATGTAGGTGAGAGCCACCCAATAATTCCATCTCCCGGAACATCTCCTGTAGTATCCAGGCAGGTGCTGCCCCTTCTGTACCGGACCTCTCCTGACGTTCCTTCTGTGGCGTGTGTGAGAACACCATAATAAATGAAAATGAACTGGGAAAGGAAAACAGATAAATAAAGAAAGAACCTTTCACAGATCAACAACGGAATTGCCAATGCACGCATGCAGAGCGGGAGCCGTGGCAGTGTGGTAAACACTGTAGTTTAATTGGTTAGAAAGGGGGTCACTGTACAAAGAGGTTTCTTTACGTGTTGCAGAGCATTTTCAAGAGAGTCAGTGCGTAACACTTACAAAAAAATATCACTACTTTCAAGAAGGGCACCAAGCCAAATTAGATGGGGTGTGCAGAAATTGGGATGGCTGGCATAGTAAGATGAACATTATAGCTGGGGAAAAGTATTCATGCTGTGAAACGTCATATTACCATGGGCGAAGTATGCCATTGGCACATGTCGAACAAAGGCACAAATACACTTCTTTGCAATGTACCGCGCTGTCTGCATTCCCGGCCCAAATAGAAAATGACTCTGCCACATTTCTACGAAACCACTGCATATTTTGCGAACTCATGATTTCATAGTGGGTGGAGAACATGCCAGCAGTCTGCACAAATTCATGCATAATTCAGTTTATAGCACACCTTCACACCTCTGGCTGGGGACAAATTACACCATCATGGACCCATACTCCTCTTGGTGTTATGCATGAGAAAACGACCTTGGCAGTAGGAAAAATACACATCACTGCAGTCAGCAACCTCTTCAGGTGACTGATTAATCATCCACACAACATGTGACCCAAATGTAGACTTCCATAGTGCACCACGACAAAGTCAACGTTCCTGACGGAAGCCATATATCTGCAAAGGCATACTATCCCACCGAAACTGTAGGGGAGGAATGAGTGGGAAAGGCAAAAAAAAGTGGTGGTGTTCGTGGGATGTGTTTTATTAAAGTGAAGAGAAAGAAAAGTGGTTAGGACCCTGTAAAAGAAAGGATGGGTAAGAAAAGTGCGGGAACACAGAAAGACAATGTATAGAAGGGAGTGCAGGGTAGTGGGATGAAGTGAACCACAGAAATAGAATAGAACATTTAGAAAGACGCAAGGTTGCCATATATAGGGTTGGCAAAACCACTGGGTCCATACCTCACGTTGGCTAGGAAGGAGAGGATTTTGAGATATTCAAATTGTTGCACAAGGAGATGTAAAGCAGGTTCAGAAGAGGAAGAATGGGAGAAGTTCTCGAAGCAGACTCTGGCTCTTTTAGATACATTGACGTGATCAGAAAAGCAAACATTTATTTTGGGGGATTTGTATGGCTGAGATATGACAAGGAATTTAAGACATGAATGGCAGATGATAATGGGGTAGACTGGGATGAGATGGGCAATGAAATGTGGCTTCAATGGATGAAGCCACCAAGCCAGTAGCAGGTACTCACACGGCTAACGGACTGTCAAGTGCTCCCTATCCAAAGAGGGATGGGTGGTCCAACAGAAAGGTGGATAGGGTATGCGTGGAGCATGCTGGGTATTCAACAGGGGAATATGTACCCAGGCGGCATGCAAATATAAACATGAACCCACAAGATGCACCAGGTCTTATTCCTTCACTCAGTGCTGGGGATGTGAAGGTTAAGGGGGCAGAGGAAATTAAATTAACAGGGGTTCCTTGGAAAAAGGGGCATACTCCAGTTAACATAAGTTAAACGGTCAGAGTGGCTACAGCATTACACGGAAAGGGATGTGACCAGTTTATTGATTAAGGGATTTGGGAATGGTTTTAGAATCCCTTACAAAGGAGTGAGGGTGGGAGATGGACAGAGCATTTGAATTCTATTGAGGAACGCACAGCAACAGTAGACAGAAAATTGACACACGAAGTGTGAGAGGGGAGGACTGTTCATGTATTTGACAATATACCATTGGTGAACTGGATTATATCTCCGATGGGCATAGTGCCTACAAAATAGAAAGGATAATTCAAGATGATACACTGCCTGTTTTGTCCAGAAGCCCAGCCCAATGTACAGTGAATTACTCCAATCTGGATGATGCTATTGCCCTGTTAAAGGCTTGTGGAAATAGGTTGAGGTGGCCAAATGTGATGTTAAATCAGCATCCGCTGCTTCCTATTCGCCCAGATGATTTACAGCTGCAGGGAATTCAATATAAGGGACACATGCAAGTGGACAAGGCATTGCCGATGGGTGGCACAACAACATGCACTCTCTTTCAATGTTTCAGCACCTTTGTTAAACTGGTGTGTACCCAAAGCTCAAGTTTGCAACAGCTGATATATTATCTGGACAATGTCTTGTTAGTTGGTCAGAGTGCAGAAGAATGAGCAATATTACTTGCATAACTCAAACGAATGGCATGAGAATTGGTCATTCTCCCGGCTCCTAAAAAACTAAGCGGGTGATTTTTGTACTGACTTTCTAATGAACTGTACTGGACAAAGAGAGGATGGAATACAGGTTGCCGTTAGAGAAGATTCAGAAATACAGATAGAAATTATATAAAATATATGAAGTGGCATCCAAAGAAAATTGTGAAGTGAGACGAATAGCACAGCTTTTCGGACAGTTACACTGCATATAGGCTAATAACAACAGGCAATGCTTTCTGTAGACAGCTGTCATTGCCTCTAACAGGAGTGAACAGGCTCTACCATATGATCAGTGTGACAAAAAATAAAAAGGGACTCGGAAATGTGGCGGTGTTTTCCATCAGGATATAATGGGATATACATTTGGTTTGCTGATATTGTAGTGTAGTGGAAATATTTGTAGGGGGAAATGATTTCAAAATATATTGGGAGTAGTATACAGTTGAGTGGGCAGTGGAGTGGTTGGCAAAGACCCATAGGATACTGTTTCTGGATTTTGTTCTGTTATCGTGGCATTTGAACACTGAGGACAGTTTTTGAAGAAACAAAGAGTTCAGAGGGGAGAACGAAAGTATTGTAGCTGTGATCAATAGGCAATCCAGCAAAAACATATGTTGGTGTGGAAATCATTAAGGCAATTAGTGCTGAAATGCATGAAGTGCAATATTGGCTTCAGAGCAAAACAAATTTACAAGGCAGACAAGGATATTACTGGCATGCTATCTCGTTCACAGTGGTCTAGATTCTGTGGGCCGGCCCTGCAGGCAGATGCATGGCCAGTGGCGGAGCCCAAAGACCTGTGGCGGCTAGTGATAAAGAAGTGCTGGAATTAGTGGAGGGGTAGATAGCAGCATACAGGCTGGCATGGGAAGAATTTGAGGAACATGCAGCCAAGAAAGACAAGGAGACGGGCCAATGATAGTCTTAGAAAGGAGGGACGATTAGGTGGGTTTTATAATTGGTGCTAGTTAAAAGATGGCTATCACCGGTGACAATCTGGCAGGTTTTGCCTTCTATGGAAAATGGTTTTGGGGCTAGAAACCCACAGCTGGCAAAATGGGCAGGACAAAGTTGGAAGTATGCAGTGGGAAGAGTGGAGAAGGTAAGGCTATGCGTAGACTGATTTCAGTGGGGTTGCTCAAGAGTGTAACGGCAACATTGGAACCAGTATGTTATTCAGATTGGGAAACTTGTTTGTTTCAGGACATGTTTTCTGCCTTGTTTTTTGAGGTGTTTAGGGTTTTATAGTTAACAGTTTTGGAGGTATGAAGGTAGATAATGTGGGAAGGATGATGAAAGGAGTATGATTATCAGTGCAGAGGAGCAAAATGGACCACACGATTAGAGGTGCAGATCGGAGAACACTGATATTTGCCCAGTGTTGGCCTTGGAAGGTTTTGGCAGGAGGAGGGCAAAGTTGGGAGGGGATTGGTTCTTTCCCATGAAAAAGGTAATGTAATAAAAGGGGGGCAAGTGCTGGCAATGTTCAGAAACGGGAAGAGATGGGTTGGTATGGACCATGCGAAGTTTGGCACCCACTCGTTTTCTATTGAAGCTGCTTCAGAAGTGGCTGGCTTGGTATAGGGGATATAAAAGTGAAGGCGTTGAGTAGATGGCAGTCTCGTAGATTTAAGGGGTATGTCAGAAGATGAAGAATGTGGTGTAAGATGCACAGGGTTGACTGTTTCTTTTGTCACCCATGCTGAAAAAGGGCTGCTCTGCTTTTCTTAGCGTGGAACCTGCACCTCTGACATACTTTATTCCTATGGAGTTGTGCTGAGTAGGAGAGAGATTGGGAAGGAGAGGCAGATAGCTCTCTACTTCCTCCCCTTCTGCTCTTCCACCACTACTACCCTACCTGCCTTCTACTACCCAACTTACTCTTGCTTCCTTCCTTCACTATCTCTCTTCTAAGTATCCCCACTCCCTTTCATCTATATTCCCAATTGCTCCCGTTATGCCGTGCTTTAACCCACTTCATCTTTCTTGCCCTTCACAAACATACCCCACATTTGCCATACTCTGATTCATTCCACTACACTTATTGTCTCATGTCTGCCTCACACACTTCCTGTCTCCCCCCACAGTCTTTCCTGACTGATTCTTTCCTGTCTGCCCTCATTGACTTTCTTTCCTCCACCCACACTAACCTCCCTGCTACACTGATTGGCAGACCAACACATTAAAAGAAAGCTTTTGATTGCCACTCCTTTCTACTTAAATGATTGCCTTGCCTAAGACAGGACAACATTTTCGAAGAATGGCCACCGTAAACATTTGTGTTATGCATCTACGCCGATGGTCCTAAATGAGCTGGAAAATAAGCTTCATTCATCACTCAGTTCAAGTTATCGCCACAACCTTTCAATTGCTCTTTTTCCTTGAAACTCTTAACCTTGCTCAACTTAAATGTGTAGATGTGAAATCTTATTCCATTTTAAACCAACTAACCAACGACTTTAATCACATGTATCTCAAATCTTAGCAATATTTTCAAGCTTGCAGTCAACCATTGATCAACATTGTTCAATCTGCATCCATATCTTCCTCAGAAACTCCAGTTTTAGTGCGGTGAAACTGCTCAACCATTTCAAGCATTCTAGCAACATTGTGGTATTTGGCATAAGTGTAATTCTGGCAACTGCTCTAATTTTGTTTTCAGTTTAATTTAAGGAGTAACTACTGGCATTTCACTTAATATAAACGTTGCTGCATAACAGATTTGTGTTTACTAGAAAAGGCAGTTCTGTATTGCTGAATACCACTGTGGCATCTGCCTGCCTCACCAATGCAGGCAAGTCGTCACCATCGTGAGGACCTTGGCTCGTGTGCCTTTGAACCTTATTCTACTGGAGCTGGGAACGTTGTTGAGCGTTGGTTTGTCCACAGGGAGGATGTCTTTGGATGTAACACCGCCCTGCCTGGAGGAGCAAAACTAAAGAAGGTGACTTTTGGTGCATGTGTGCACGGTAGCTTAGCGGTGTACTCTACCTATAAACAGTAAATAGTTTCACCGAGCTGGTAACAATCTCAGCCGTATATAAATATTTCTCTTTGATTTGATTTAAAGGTTGTCACATTGACTCCGCCCCCCTGGCGCTCACGTCCCGCCCTATTTGGAATAAAATTGCATGCAACAGCGCACCCGCGCGCACACCCACCAAGTACTACAAAGTACTGTTTACTGTTCACGGTGCGCAGCGCGGGCCGCAGAGTTGCAGTTGTTAAGATCTATGTGTTTATCCTTGTAGATACCTTGCGAATCCACAACAGCTTGTGGATACCAATTAGGCAGAGGTTGTTAACTCTATGTCATAACGTTCTATGTGTTGCTAGAATTTTGTATGGTAGCAGAAGCGGGTGTTGGCCTTACTGACCTTTGGTATTTACAAACTGTAAAGTGTGTCAAAGTGTGTCACTTCGCTCTCCGGGTGGGAGGGCAGTTATAAGTGTATTGCGACCTGAATGTTTTGGCTGGGTGGGGAAGGCACAGGTTACTCAGCGCTCCAAAAGCAATTCTTTGTGATTAGCTAGCTGGTGCTTAGCTTGAAGCACTAGGTATTTTTGGTCTCACGAGGGGAACATGTCAGAGGAAGAGATATCTCAAGAAACCATAAATCAGACCAAAAAAAAGGGAGACCAGCCCGTAATATCCCTCGCGAGGGTGTACTTGTTTCAGCACCTCTAAACTCAACACTGCTTGTGCAGGAGAGTTTAAAAGCTGTACTAATCAATAACAAATTAGACACTCTAGCACAAATTCACATGGAGAGCAATGAGGGTCTTACCTATCCGGCAAATCCTATATGTAGCATACCCATTACTGATGGCTCGTTACTGGGTGCGGTAAGCGATGGATACAGCATACCTACTGCTGACACCTCACTGGTTGCGCCAGCGGTGCTTGCTGAATTACATAGCAGAATGCGTCCATCAACCCCAGCAGCGAGCTCACGTGTACTTAGGGAACAAGTATACTTTCATGCAGCTATTGCGGCCAATCTGAGCCAACTAAAAGATACAAGAAAAAACGACATAGGTTGGGAAACAAAAGAGGCAAGACAAAATGCAAGCTCACCTGCACATGAACTTGCGAGTAATCCAACTGACATATCCTATCCACACTCACCCGTGTTAGGTTCTGATCCACTCCTACCTAAACGGATTTCTGAAATACCATGCCAGCCAAACTCATCATTACCACTCTTCCCCCTTGAAGACACTCTAGTCGATCTTAATCAACAAGAGCTACAAAACTTCCCTGTGTTAGCAAGGATCCTAAATTTGCTGGACAAAGGGCACAAATACACCCACGGGGCAATTGGTGTCCTGAGTTCAGCAACTTCGGAAATTGCTTCTAGACTGAGTAGAATATAGGGTTTTTTGATGGCACAGGAAAAATGTCATACCTTTTGGGCAGAGCAACCTTTTAGTGGTAAATCAAGGTACAAGAATAACTTGGTGGAGCCTGTAGGAGCAGTACCGACCCAAACTGTGCCCCTGATAAAGTCACAATCAACTCAAACTAATGATTGGAGTAAATCTGACAGTCTAGAAATAGATACAGCTATGAGTTCGAATGGACAAGGAATGAACCATCTCCCCCCGTACGCAGAAATTGCCAAATTGCAACATGAGAGAATTTTGGTTCTGGAAAAGATACTGGTAGCTGCAAATCTAGTGCCTGTTGAGACTGTGTGTGGAGAACAGGCTGGGTATGAGGAACCCAAGTCTCTTATACTGAAACCCTGTCCTGACAGTCCCTCGGCCCTTACGGATTTGATTGACCTAGACATGGGTCATAACTTGAAGGTACATTCTCCCATTGAACCTCAGGCAGAAGATTGTGACGAAAAACACCTTCTTCATGTCACGTAAAGCAAAAAAACTGCATGCGAGAGCGAAGAAAATACAGTCACAGATAGGTGGAAGAAATGCCAGTACTCCATTGGGGCTCACCGAAACAAATAACATTAACAATAATAAAAAAAACAAAAAAAAATGTTTATAGCAGAAAAGACAGAAAAAAAAACGATACGAAACCAAAGGCTGATATGATCATCGATATAACTAAACTAAATATACAAAGCCAGGCACACTTGGGAGTTAAAGAGAGTAATGATAAGGCGAAGCAAGCATTAGTATTGCTGAAAGAATTAAACAAGAAACAAGAACAGGGGAGTGGGGAAGTTCCTTCGGTACAAGCTAAAGGGGTTGATGTAATATCTACCCCCCTTCTCATTCAAACACAGCTACAACAGTTTTTTGAAAAAATGGACAAGAAAATAACATCCCTAAAGCAAAATTTGCAAGGTTCAGTGACTAACACTGAAAATACTGGTTTGATTATTAATGAACCAAACAGTAACGAACATAGTCAAGTACTAAATGAGGACAAAGAAAAGGGGTCCACACAGGTGTATGACCCCTTTTACAGGTGACTCGGGTTTGCTTAGATGTTGGTGAAAAAGAGCAATCTACCAACAATTCACCAAAATTTGATGGGCAGGGAACAGGTAGGGTCTCAATTTATAAAGAAGTGTCCCCAGAAATGAAATTGGTGATGGGGTGGACGGTGGACCCGGCAAAAGTTGACAAACCCAATTTAAATCGAGCCTCATTAATGAAAGTGTTTCATCAAATCCCAGCTCTCCGTAATCTGGTGTCTAATGACATTGACTGGATCAGACTCCCCTATGTCCCTAATTTCGGATGCTTTGCAAATGTCAAACTATAATAATTGCTTCGCTAATATGGAAACATGAAAAAGATTTTGAAATGCTTGGTTATGATTTGTCTATGTATTATTCTATGGAAGATGCAACTAGTTTTGTTGAATATCAGGCAGCGTCATGTCAAAATGAACCTAACGTAGATGCACGAGAAAATCAGCTTGCAAGCATGCATGAAATAATAAGAATTCAATCAGAATCAGTGGCAAAAATTGTCACAAACCTTGCATGGCTTGAACCTCTAATGAAAACTTTAATTGGTGAAATGCCAGGTAAAGAAAACCTATAAAACAATGTATTGGTGATAAATTCATGGAATTGTTGTGGACTTAAGAATTTGAAGGTCTGGTTTCAGAAGCTGCACCATACAAATCTACCTGCAATAATCTTAGTACAAGAAACCATGGCACTTCAGAATATTTACCTAGAAGGCTATATGGCTTTCTGTGTACATACTGTGAGAGGCCTGTTTGGGCGTCCATCTGGTGGCCTTGCCATATTTATAAAACATATTTACTGTATTAAAGTACGCCAGGTATTCACATCCACAGATATACTTGCAATTGAAGTCACACCAAGCACTCTAATGGGTTCAAATATGCTTGTGATATCACTCTACTGGAATCCGAATGTAACTACCATAGATGGCATAATTGACAAATTAAATCATGTAATGACAGAGGCTGCTGTAGACTCTCCTAATATGCAAATCATTATAGGTGGTGACTTTAATTCCAGTCTTAGTGCAAGTAATGCGGGGGCAAAGATATCAAATTATGCAAATTGTCCTCATACGAAAGTGGACAACTATGGATAAACTATTTTGAACAATGGGATATGCAAATTCTACAATTTACTGATAAAGATCCATTGTTTACATGGTCTCGTGGCCAAAAAACCTCAATTATTGATTACATTGTGATGTCTGGACCCCTAGCTAACACATCATCTTTGTGTAACACTATACATTCCCACCTAAGTGATCATTGCATTTTGGAGTGCCATATGGAATGTATCCTACCACTATACAATTCTTTAACTGCCCTGTCCCTATTAGAAATAGATCGCCAGGCACTTTCTATTAGATGGAACACAAGTTTATATAGACAACGGAACTACCTGGTTAACAGGGACATTGTTAAAATAAATGTTGAATTGATGTCAATAAGAGAATCTAAGATTTGGGAATTGGAGAATGATGCCATGATACGTAGGCACATTGAAGCACTGGCAGCTCAAAAAAAACTGAGAAACAGACCAAGTATAGGGGAACTTACAGTGCTGAAATTGCTCTTAGAAAAAAGCAAAAAAACATTGAAATTCGTAATTTGCTACAACATCCTAATGGTAGAATCCCAAATGTTACAGAAAGAAAGGCAATTATTACAAGACATAAAAATTATCTCAAACAACTTAAATTTGACAAATACATCAAATCTAACCAAAAAATTATTCATAATCTTATTGATAAAAATACTAGAGAAGTATGGGTGACGCTGAGAGATCCGCTACTGAAAGGAATGTCGACCTTGTGTTAGGCCGTGAGTGGGGAGGTTTGGATAGAACTATATCAGAACAAATACGCACTCCCCCAGAAATTTCAAGACCTCCAAACCTTAGTCACTATGATAGATCTGCCATCACAATGTCCATGGAGTATGGATGATATTGAATAATAGGGAAACTGAAATCATCAAAGGCTGCTGGGCCAGATGGCATCCCCCCATGTGTCATAAAAGACGACCCTAAGTTCTGGGCAGCAATTGTATTGAGGCGCCTTAAATGTGTTTTTTCAAACTAAAAGTGTACCGGCCTCATGGTTATCAGCCATAGTGATCCCAATACATAAAAAAGGCTCACTCAATGAACCATGTAATTTTAGACCCATAGCACTCATAGATGTCTCTGCCAAGATCTTTTCTGCCCTAGTCCTAAGAGACCTAAATGAATTTATTGTTAAGCAGAAGATCCTCTCTCGTTTTCAAACAGGGTTTCACAAAGGAATGGGCACACAATTAAACGGCACTATACTTGCACACCTTTTAAAACTCACCAGACAGAAAGATCATGGCCCGATTTATATGGCGCTCTTGGATATATCTGGTGCATTTGATTCAGTAATAAGACAAATCCTATGGCAAAGAATGAAAGAGCTTCAAATACCATCACAACTTATATCCATGATAGTATTATTACATACCAATTCAAATTATAGGATTAAAATAGACAAAACTGGATCTCTAACTCCTTCTATTGTTACACATATAGAACTTAAACAAGGTTGCAATCTTGCAGCCACCCTCTTCAATCTGTATTTAACTGGGATTGGTACCCTATGGACATGCTGTAACTCCTTTGCAATCAAATTAGGTGATCTGCGTATAGATTGGTTAGCATTTGCAGATGACCTAATATTGTTTGATCTGACCCCATTTGGACTTCAAAACAAATTGCAATGTTTAGTTGAATTTTGCGATAACCATAACTTGAAACTAAACTCAAATAAATCGAATATCATTGTCTTTACAAACAAGAGAAAGCTTACTTGTTACCGCTGGAACATCAAAGGGTTGGTAATCCCTCGGGCATTGGGTATGTTATACTTAGGGTATAACTTGGCAAACTCTGACTCACTTGCTAAACGGCAGGTAGAAATAGCAATTAAATCTGCTCCATTAATTGCTCAAATGTAACTTATACATTCGAAGGTCTGCCAATTCTCGCTGATCCCATTGATCTTGATTTTATACGCTCAAGGTGGAGGCAATAATAATTTATGGCTTAGACTTATGCTCTCTTGAAATTGGGTCAATTTTGAATAAATTACAAGGAAAAATATGGAAACAAGTTCTGCACTTACCGACATCATTACCAAACTCCATAATTATGCATGAACTGGGGCTCTCATCCTTAGTCACGTTAAAATGTCAGACCCTGTTCCAAACTCCTTATATGAAGATCTAGGAACAATGCTAAAGCATGGCAGCCCAAAATCTGCCTATGTTGTTGGGCAACTGTGCCAAAAGGGCCTCGAAACGATTGCAATGGACATAGATGACATAATAAAACGGCCACAAATCGTGAAGCTGAAACTGCTCCAACATTATTGGGCAACTACAGCCGATAAGATTGGGAACTACACAGCATATAAGGAATATGCAAAATTTCGACATAAACAGAAACCATTATTGTCTTATATCATGCAAGCTCCTTGCCGAAAGATACGCACATTGTATATGCGATTTAAATTCAACCTGCTGCCAACATTAACTCATATGAAAACCTGGCAGCGCAACCTACAGCTATCTGAAAAAGGATGTAGATTTTGTAAAACTAAGGTAAATGAAACTCTGAAACATCTTGTGCTTTATTGTGCTTACTTTGTAAAGGAGAGGCAAAGATACCTGGGGAAATATGTTGATGTGCCGATTACCTACAAATTGGAATTGTTGTGGATACAATGTTTGTGGGGCTATAGGCAAGCATTGATTGTTGATTTGTCTCATCTTTTATCTATCATAGAGTCGAACTTGGGAACATTTAAAATGCTAGATGGTTGAAAATAGAGGTTTGGAATGATATGCTATCAAATCTAATTAAAAAAAATGAATGTAAATTGTGATGGATGAAATAACAGGTTGTTCTATTCTTGCACAGCTCGAAAGTTGAACTGTTACTGTTACTTTTGATTGTGTCTATAGGTCTTGATCACTGCTTTTTCTTTTTCTCCTTTTTTTGCTTTGTCTTGTTTTTTTGGAATGTAAATAAAAGAAATTCTGATTGCAAGACTATTTTAAAAAGATGCTTTTAACCATGTTCTAAAGATATTATAATCGAAAAACAACAATAAAAAAATAAAAAATAAAAAAAACAATATACATGCTTTCTAACCTGCAGATTCCTCACATCATCTTCTCCTTAACAATATCTACTTTTGTATCCTTGCCAGACTCATCAGTTATTTTCTAAATCCAACGTCTAATTACATTCCAACAATACCCTGTGTGTATTATAGGCACTAATATCCTCCTTCAACACTGCATAGAAACAATATATTTTTTTTAATGTGCTTTTGTCACAATTTTGACTTTTGACACATAATATAAATTACTCAAACATAAAACATTCACTTTAGAAACAATCTACTCGTGGATCATGGCCAAGACCAACACCATTCTTCTTGACAACTACCCTAAGCAATGGTAGCCCTCCCCGCCTGCTGTGTCTTACCTGTGATTGTGCTTTCCTTACACAAATTCTCAGCGCCAAGGACCTTGGTGTCAGGTTTGACTGAGACCACACCCTGGTTTGTAGGCACATGTGTTTGTGCAATGATGATGCAATATTCTAGGAGAAATTGTCTTTTGCTTGTGAAGATGGCATAGAGAAATGTGAAAGTGGAGTGTGACAATGTGAAAGTTGGATGGAGTACAGGTCTGTCGGAAATAGAATGCAGCAAAGAGCAATGCCTTCTGGTAACAATTTAAAAGTAGAATGGGGCCATGTTCTTGGTGCAATATGAAAATGGAATGTTGTATTACTGGGTCGTGTACTGTGCAAATACTTTCATTTTACTGTCTTTTGGTTTACTGTGTCTTTCAAGAGCGGGCGTAGGGGTTAATTTGGCAGAGGCGGGTGAAGAGAAGGTTTGGTATTGCTAAACTAGCGGGGCAATTCAAATCAGAGGAATCATGCTCTGGTGCTGGAAAGGACCTATGTTTTAAGAACAAATGTGCTAGTTTGTTTGTTGAAGGGAAGGAGTGTTAGGCAGAATCACATGCAGTACCCTTTGGGAACACTACACACAATCAAGACTACAGGTGTAAGTACAATTTCACCTTTGGTACAAGCCTGTACTACACAGTTATTTGGTAGCAGTGTCTGAGCAGCCAGACTTATCTCAAGAGGGAAGTGAGCAGTACAAGATGCTCCACAAAGGGCTTGCAATTACAGTGGTTCAAACACACACTTACTCAAGGTTTCTTCGTAAAAGAATATACATTTATTTACACAGTCAGTTGGAAAACATTCCACTAGTAAGAAGCAGCTCAATATCACACAATAATACACTACAATACCAAACCAATAAGTTTCTGAACAAGTTAGGCTACCCTAAAGTGGGAGCGAAATGGCACTTTAGTAGCTTTCAAAAGGGGTAGAAAGACAAAGGTTATAAGAAACAAAGCACAATTACTTTCATGGGCAGGGAAAATAGTTTCAGTTCACTACAACAGGCAATTCAATTCAATAAGCCTGGGCCAAAGTCAATGGTCCAGTGTCTTGGATAGGATAGCACAGGCTGGTAGTAAATGGTTAAGTCATTGCCAATGTTCTTAGAAGTAGTTTGCCAGAGAAAAGTCATATTTCGGTTTAGGGGAGAACAAGCCTCCAAATTTGGGAAAGTTTCACAAACTTTCACCACGGCAGAAAGGATTTCTTTACCGCACTTGCACAGTACCTTAGAATGAAGAAAAGCCGTCGCTGAGGCAGTAGTTCCTGCCAGTTCCTGCAGATGTCGCTGTTCCTAAGCTTCAGTCGTCGGGACAAGAAGGAGGATGTCGAGAGGTTCCTGCACTGCCCAGGGAAGAGGCCACCAGCTTGGCAAAATGTTGGTTTAAGGTGTGAGTGCCTTAAAGTCCACAAACTGGTATCCTTCTCACTGGCTATCCGGTTTTCAACAGCACTCCGAAGACAATTCGACCAGTATAGAGATGGTGTGCAGGTGGCTTGCGAGTTGGTTGTTCCCAAAAGCTCAAGGGAAGAAGTTGTCCTTCAAGGGCTTCTCTGTCGAGGGAGTTTCAGGCAATTCGGACCTGCAGCAGGGCTTCACCAGTGGACCAGAAGTTGCAGCAGTCCTCTTCCTTCAGCTCGTCTTTGGTTCTTTCGTTCCAATGGTCGACTCTGCTTTCCAAGTCCCAGAGACCTGCTTTAAAACAGTTTTCCCCCATTCATTTCAGCCAGCTGTCACTCACCCAACAGGGTGGCTGTCCTTGCCTGACAGTTAGCCAGCCATTCATGCCAGAGTGCATTCAGGTCTCATAGGAGACTAAGCACAGGGAGTTCCGGGCACCTCCCTTACAACCTGTCCACCCCAGATACTCAGGTGCCGGGAGGAGGGCTTCAGCACTGAAGCCCGCCAAAGGTCAATGAACAAAGGGTCCAAGCCTGGTTTGGCACACAGAGACAAACACTAGAAGGACCTTTCCTCAAAGAAATGGCGAAAATAGTTGACCGGAGTCTGTTTTTACAGATAGGTCTTGTGTGCCATATTGGAAAAAATGGCTGACCCAATTTTTAGCTACCGGTGTTCGCGGTCGGGAAAAATCATGGTAGTTTGTTCTAAAACCACTGCCACCAGCCATTTCAAGAGGAAGGGGTAACATTTGACTGTTACATGAGTGTTTAGACACAGGAGATGCTAGACAACCCCTCCAGCACTCATAGTGTGTGCTGGTTCTTAAAATTTAAAAAGACTGGTAAAGTTTATTTAACTTCACATGATCTGGGGGACAGTAGTCAGTCCCAGAAAAGGTATTTAAACCTTGGGGAGTCTGAAAGACACCCCTGTGCCACTGCACTGAAGGTGCTCTGTGACACAAGAAAAAGATGATGCCTGGAATGTTGTTTAAAACTCCATATCCAAAGAACACAAAAGTAAAACAAACATCAAAATACATGAAAGAGTGGGGAAAAAAGGCTCACACTCTTTCCTACTGAAAATTTAAATCCTAGAAATCCAGAAAAGTTGCTGGGGTTCTCAAAAGATAAGGGAAATTAGCACATTCTGTCACGACCGCTGGGCACTGGCGGCTGTGGGAGAGGTGGAAGCGAGGCCGCCATTGATTTGTGCCGCCACGTTTTCTCCTTGACAGTTTTATCGGTCTAGTCTTTTTCAACATGGCCGCTGCCTATGCGTATTTATTTCCACACGCTAGGCAGCTCGGCGCGTTGCAACTTCGGATTTCCCTCTGTTGCTCTCGCTTATTATAGTTTATATTATAGTTTTCTCCTTGGCGGTGCTCCGCCCTTACTGTATGGGGGCTCTTGCCCTAGTTGCCTTTCCCTTGTGCTCTTTCCCTTCCAGCCTTCCCAGTGTTTTCTCTTCCCAGTTGGTATCCGATTCCGCTCCTTTCCCTGGCTGTCTTTTCTCGCCTTTCTTCTGGTCCTTCGTAATCCTCTCTCTACTTTGGATATATTTGGAGCTCCCCGAGTTCCCCTGTTAGCTGGTTCCTGCCTGCTCAAGTACTCCAGAGGGGTTTTTATGCCATTCGGGCTTTTCCCCTCTCTCCGTTGTTAGTCCGTCGCGGAGGGGGGTCACCGTGCCTCCTGTTATCGGAGCCGCGGTGGCTTCTTTTCGAGGCCGACCTTACCTTCTACAGAAGAAGAGTCTTCCCACTCTCCACGCCAGAAGGAAGAAGCTTAATTCAATCTCAGGTGAGAAGGAAAGGGAACGGGAGCACGACCGGTGTCCTACTGATGAGGAAGACTTATTTGAACAATCTGATAAATCGGTTAGTCCGCCAGCCCATATTGACAGTTTGCAACGCCAAAATATTGAGATGGCAACCCCACAACAATTCCAGGAACTCGTCGCTGCTGTACAAGGTTTGAGTCAGGAGGTTCAGACTTTAAAGGCAGACAATGCCGCCCTGCAACTAAGGGTTGCTGCTCGAGAACAGCTTACTGCCGATCTTCCTCCCCTACCCTTGGTATCAGGCAAATTTGATGGCACCGAGAGGAAAGTAAAAGAATTCCTTGATGCTTGTGATATTCACTTTGCTTTCCGAAGAGGCACCTTTTCCGCAGACCTTACCAAGGTAGGGTTCATGATAACCCATATGACGGGTAATGCCTTAGCATGGGCCACTCCTTTGGTATCTCGATCTGACCCAGTGCTACAAGATTATTCAGCTTTCAAAGATTTTCTCAAACAGACTTTCCTTCATACTGAAACAGCCTTTTTAGCTAGTGAAGACCTCCTTGACGTGCGTCAAGGAAATTCAGACTTGCTTTCCTATCTGTCCGCTTTCAAACGAATAGCAGCGGAGGCGGGTTGGCAAGAAGAAGCACAGTATACCATATTCCGGAGGGGTTTGCGGGAGGACTTAAAGGACGAACTAGCCAGAATTCCCCGCCCAGACTCTTTCTCCGATCTCATCAAGGCGATAATTAGGATCGATTATCGCATGACCGAAAGAAAGAACGAGAAGAAGAAGACTCGTCCTCTCGGATTTTCCCTTGAAGCCCACGCGTCGACCTCCTCACCTGTTACTCGTCCACCTTCCAGAGACGAACCAATGCAGATTGGTACCACCAGAGCCCCTTTGACAGCGGAAGAAAAGAAGAGAAGGCGAGAAGGCAATCTGTGTCTTTATTGTGGTTCGACAAGACACCTTTTGAGGGACTGTCCTGACGTAACCCCGAGGAGGCCGGGAAACGAACGCCCTTGGTAGTCGGTGGAACAGATTATCGAGGGGCGTCAGCGAGTTCCTATGCTACACTTTCTGTGACCTCTGCCAAAACCTCCGAAGACCATCGATTGATGGTAGTTGCCGTTCAGCTCCAGTTCAGAGGACAACAGATAGAGACACAAGCCCTGCTTGACTGTGGAGCTGCGGGTAATTTTCTAGACACTGTGTGGGCTGAAAAGGTGGGCCTTCTCCGAGTACCAAAGAAGGAAGACCAGAAGGTAGAAGGGGTGGATGGTACTCCTTTATGCTCTGGGCCCATAACCCACACCACTGAGGATGTTCAACTACATTCCGAAGTCCTTAAGTTCGACATCATTAGGGCCGCCCATTTTCCTGTGATATTGGGAATCGGTTGGCTCCGCAGACATAATCCAACAATAAATTGGACAGACAACCTGCTGAGCTTTCACTCTTCTTTTTGTAAAGAAAGGTGTCTGCCGGAACCTATGTTTGAAACGGTAAAGACTATATGTGCTACTGAGAATAACTCCATCCACAATTTACCCAGGATATTCGAGGAATTTGCTGACATCTTTAAGGAACGACAACCTTCGGTACTCCCCCCTCATCAGCCGGAAGATTGTAATATAGACCTCATACCTCAGGCCTTGGTTCCTTTTGAAAGAATGTACCCCCTATCCTTGGCTGAAAAGGCAGTTCTCCGGCGCTACCTGGATGACAATCTCGCTAACGGATTGATCCGACCATCAAGATCCCCAGCAGGTGCTTCGTTATTTTTTATACCTAAGAGAGGCACAAAGGAGTTGAGACCTTGTATTGATTACAGAGGTCTAAATCAAGTCACGATCAAGGACAGATATCCCATGCCCATAATCTCGGAGATACTTGAAGCCGTTCAGGGATCTGTATTGTTTACGAAGCTCGATCTTCGGAATGCATACCACTTGCTTCGGGTTAGATCCGGTGATGAATGGAAGACTGCTTTCCGCACTCCATACAGACTTTTCGAGTACCGAGTGATGCCATTTGGACTGGTAAATGCTCCCTCTATTTTCCAGAGGTTTATGGATCGCATATTTTCCGATCTATTAGGTATCAACACAGTAGTGTACCTTGATGACATCTTGATATTTTCCCGGAAGAAAGAAGAGCATTCTTCCCAGGTATTGGAGGTGTTACACCGACTCCGCATACATCATCTATTGGTCAAACCAGAGAAATGTGCTTTCGCTAAATCATCCATACCCTATTTAGGGTTTATTCTCTCTGAAGAAGGTATAACCATGGATCCCGAGAAGGTGGAAGCCATTCTCTCATGGCCATCTCCTTCCTCTGTAAAGGACATCCAGAGGTTTTTAGGTCTGGCAAACTTTTATCGGAAATTTGTTCCGGGGTTTTCAAGACTTATCTTGCCCATCACTTCTCTACTTAAGAAATCCTCTAAACCTTTTTTTTGGAATGAAGCAGCCGAAGACAGCTTTACCAGTCTCAAAGGTAAATTCTGCACGGCTCCTATTCTTCCGCAACCAGATCAATTGAAACCTTTCATTATGGAGACCGACGCTTCTTCGGCTGCAGTAGGTGCCGTTCTTCTCCAAATCAATCACGGTATGGAACATCCGATAGCCTATTTTTCCAAGACCTTAACTACCAGCCAACAAAACTACTCAGTCATCGAGAAAGAGCTACTGGCTATGAAATTGGCTTGTCTGGAATGGAGACACTTACTTCAAGGAAGTATGCACCCGTTTCAGATACGTACTGATCATAAAAACCTGCAGGTTTTGAGGCAACAGGAATGCTATAACACCCGACAAGCCAGATGGGCACACTTCTTTGCTCAGTTCCATTTCACCATCACGTATATACCAGGTTCTCAAAACCAAGTTGCTGACGCGTTGTCTTGAAGAAACGAAGTACACCAGTCCGATCAGAAAGAACTCATGTTTCCCCGTACTAAGATCGTTCTGGTGGTATCGTCTTTTCTGGAAGAAGTTAAGGGGGCTTATACTCCTTTGGAAGGTTCCACTCCCACTCTAAGAAATTTACCTATCGAGGAAAAGGATGGACTGTATTTCAACCAAGGAAGACTAATCCTACCCACACATGACCTTCAAGTACGAGCTCTTAATTGGTGTCACGACTCAAAGGTTGCTGGTCATCGCGGCTTACGCGGTACCCTTGAACTGCTCCAAAGAACCTTCTTTTGGCCCAAGATGCGAGCAGACACTCAGACTTATATTCAAAAATGTTTGACTTGTTTACGTAACAAGTATTCCACTCAGAAATCGTTGGGATTACTTCAATCCAGCCCGATCCCTCCAGGTCCTGGGATTAACATTTCTACGGACTTCATCGTCGACTTACCTAAATCCCAAGGGTGTACATGCATAATGGTAACAGTCGATACCTATTCCAAACTGGCGCATTTCTCCCCACTGTCTGGCATACCTTCTGCTTCACTCACGGCTGAAGTTTTTCTTAAAGACATATTCAGATTGCATGGACTCCCGCAAAAAATTGTATCCGATCGTGGCAGCCAGTACACCTCTAAGTTTTGGTCAGCTTTATGCAAACTGTTGGGTATCGAGAGGGCTCTTTCTTCGGGATTCCATCCTCAGACTAATGGCCAAACTGAGAGGTTAAACGGAACCCTTGAACAATATCTGAGATGTTTCGTAAACCAGTCTCAAGACAATTGGGTTTCACTTCTCCCTACTGCCGAGTTCTCGTACAACAATGCGATGCATGCTTCTTTAGGTATGAGCCCTTTTTATTGTACTTATGGATATAACCCCAGATTAATTATACCCACTTTCTGGAAGGAAACTCCTATCCCGTCGATTGAGTCGGGTTTGGCACAACTGAGAGAAGCTCACTTATCTGCCAAACAGAGTCTTAAAGAGGCAAACATTCAATACAAAGACCAAGCAGATCGCCACCGGAGACAGGTACCGATGTGGGAGAAAGGTACCGATGTGGGAGAAAGGTTATGCTGTCTACAAAGTTTCTACCCCGTTGGGTCAGACCTTCCAAGTTGTCCCCCCGGTATATTGGACCTTTTACCATCCTGACCAAGATCAACCAAGTGGCGTACCGCCTCAAGTTACCTAAGTCACTCAGCCGTGTTCATCCGACTTTTCATTCTTCACAGCTCCGCTCTTATGTGGCTGATGAGAGAAAGCAGAGAGTTCCCAGACTTCATATTCCGCCCGACCCTAACACTGAAGTATACGAAGTCTCCCACATCAGGGATTCCCGTTACTATAAGGGACGCCTGGAATATCTTATACACTGGAAGGGCTTCCCTTCGTCCGAGGATTCCTGGGAACCCCAATCTTATGTTAATGCACCCCGTTTGCTACACCGGTTCCACAACCTTCATCCCGGCAAACCCGGGGGGTATCGCCCTAGAGGGGGGCATACTGTCACGACCGCTGGGCACTGGCGGCTGTGGGAGAGGTGGAAGCGAGGCCGCCATTGATTTGTGCCGCCACGTTTTCTCCTTGACAGTTTTATCGGTCTAGTCTTTTTCAACATGGCCGCTGCCTATGCGTATTTATTTCCACATGCTAGGCAGCTCGGCGCGTTGCAACTTCGGATTTCCCTCTGTTGCTCTCGCTTATTATAGTTTTCTCCTTGGCGGTGCTCCGCCCTTACTGTTTTGGGGCTCTTGCCCTAGTTGCCTTTCCCTTGTGCTCTTTCCCTTCCAGCCTTCCCAGTGTTTTCTCTTCCCAGTTGGTATCCGATTCCGCTCCTTTCCCTGGCTGTCTTTTCTCGCCTTTCTTCTGGTCCTTCGTAATCCTCTCTCTACTTTGGATATATTTGGAGCTCCCCGAGTTCCCCTGTTAGCTGGTTCCTGCCTGCTCAAGTACTCCAGAGGGGTTTTTATGCCATTCGGGCTTTTCCCCTCTCTCCGTTGTTAGTCCGTCGCGGAGGGTGGTCACCGTGCCTCCTGTTATCGGAGCCGCGGTGGCTTCTTTTCGAGGCCGACCTTACCTTCTACAGAAGAAGAGTCTTCCCACTCTCCACGCCAGAAGGAAGAAGCTTAATTCAATCTCAGGTGAGGAGGAAAGGGAACGGGAGCACGACCGGTGTCCTACTGATGAGGAAGACTTATTTGAACAATCTGATAAATCGGTTAGTCCGCCAGCCCATATTGACACATTCCTGAGAATTCTCCTAACAAGGACGGATCAAGGGTGTTCAAGTGGATTCATTGCAGATGGTGTCCATAGAAGATGGTGTGTTGGTCAGTGCAGGGGGGGTCAAGGAGGAATAAGTGAATTCATGCTAAACTTGAAAGATAGAGTAGTGTGAGGTGCAAGAGAAGTTTCAGGTCTCTTCAGCTTGCTCTTGCAAAGGGAATGCGGATGTTGAGTAGGATATAAGATAAGAATTAGATGTTGGGTCAGTGAATGTGGCAGAACTGTGGGAGGGGGAACAGCAGGACTGAGTCCCCTTGCTTTCTCATATTTGCCTGCACCACCTAACTGTGCTCACTACGCATTCCCCCCACTGACCTCTGCAAATAACTCCACATTTCACTGCCTTTCTTTCTCTCTCTTTTTATCTCTCTTTATGTCTGCCTCGCTCTCCATCTTTCTCTCACGGTCTCTCTTGTTCATTGATAAGGGAATGACAGAAGAGGATGAGGACTATGCAAGAGGTTTGAAACTTCGGTTTGAGCAGCGTTCCTGCCTGGGATTTGGAAACAAGTCCTAATTATTCCATTTAAGAAATCCTAGGGTTGAGCTTAGAACAGTCACCCTTTTTACCCTGTTCTGCACATATGCTGTGCCCACTGTGCTTGTCCATTAGGCAAAGTGAAGCATTTTGGAAAGAGTGTTATGAGCGATATTCTGAGGGCATTGTGAAAATAGCATGTGGTAATATTCTGGTGGGGTTGTGAAAATAGAATGTGCCACTGTATTGGGGTGAGAGGAAAGTGGCAATGTGATAAGAGTCAGTGGTCAAAGTGGCTAATTCAATTTAAACTGACTGGAGCAACATGAAAGTGGCATGGCACTTTCCTTGGGGAAATGTAGAAATGTGCCTAACGAGAGGAATACTGGAATAGTTCTGCCAAAACGAACATGCTAATGTTCTAAGGACAATGTGAAAAGTGGAATTGTATTTTATTGAGCTTAATGCACAAGCTAGGATGACAATGTGCCTAGCAGTGCCAATACTTGCATGGCACTGTTAAAACAAGTAGCATTTTCTCGAGGAACTGTGAAATTGTCCACAAAAATCACAGGGCTCCACAAACATACATTTTGGGAAGAATGTGTTAAAAGATAAAATTATTACTAAGAAAACAAAAAAAAACACTTTTTCAGCCTAGTCCCATGTCTTTTCCCATAGAGAAAAAGTGCATCATTTGAACACCCATAGCACGAAAATGGCTGGGCAGATCAGCACAAAGACTTTCAGTAATCCATCCAGTAGTTTTTTAAATATTTGATGGTACTTTGCAGCAGAGAGGCTGAGAGCTTTTCAGAAATGAAAAGCAATTCCCTCGATAATAGCTAGGGAAGCCAAAAGCGAAAAGTGCTCAAAATGCTATTTGGAGGAGGATAAATGATGCAATCACATCAGGCTAGAAGTGGGGAGGGGGAAGAGGACACCAGGTGAAGTTGGGGGTGGGGAGTCAGTTACAGGTAGAACATTTCTGGCTTATTGCGGGAGTATTGCCAGATGCTGAGTTAAGATGGTATCATTTCCTGCATATGCTGAATTTCTATGGTTTTGCTGTGTTAAATCTGATAACCTCAACTCTCTCTTGATTCAGTTCTTTATTTGAACAATTATGCAACATCGGGCCTCATTACGAGGTAGGAGGTAGCCATGGTGCTATTAGCACCATGGCTACCCCCTTACCGCATACCAGGTCCAGGTTCTCGGAATGGCTACTAACCGGGTCATTCCAACCTTGGAGGACCCGGTAAGTCCCCATTCTGAGAACCATTCCCCATTCCCATTTGAGCCCCCATAGGGCTCAATGGGAATGGGGAAGTAGCTAATAATGGTACCGCAATTTGCGGTACCGTTATTAGCTCTGAAGTCCCTTAGCGGGTCCCGTCCTTAACACCTGGTCAGACCAGGTGTTAAGGAAGGGACCCGCTAAGGGACCTCGGAATATGGAGGTAAGGGATTACCAGCACCGGCACCCTTACCGGTGCCGGTAATCCCTTACCTCCTACCTCGTAATGAGGCCCATTGTATCAAATATAAATCAATCATAGTAGCACAGTTTCCCTCCCAACACTCCCCACTGCACAACCCAACCTTCCCCCCTTTTCCATTAAAACTGCAGGTCAATTGGTAAACATTTCACAGAAGATCCAAAATGTTCCCCCAAATGTTCCCATACAATTTTACTTTCTTCTTTTGTCTAAAGATGACTCTTTCATGCAGTCAACTCATTTGTCCAGTCCAGTTTTGTAGGAGCCTTGTTAGATTTCCAAACTTGCAATATACTTTTTTGGCTACCTGAGCAGCTCTAAAGGGCCAGAACTTTTGAGGGTAATTAATCAAGGTCTTCAACCAGGGTGTTGTCCCCCAAAACAATAGTTGCAAAATCATAGTCCAATTGCAAGTTCAAAACTCTATTAATTTCCCCAGTCACTGCTGCCCAGGAGAATCTAATCTGGCTACATTACCACAACATCTGCTCCAAAGATCCTGCTCTGGTTCCGAAGCTCCAGCATGCCTCTGAATCTACCATACCCTGTTTGTGGAGCCTCTCTGGAGTGCAATATACCCTATTCAGAATCTTTATTTGTCTCACACTCTCACCTACATTCAGGGAGGTCAGACTGATGTTCCGTCAAATATTCTTCCACTCGGGGACAGTTAACTATTAGGGACCCGAGTGCAGACTGTTAAACCTTGCCACCAATAACTCAGCATTGAGGACTCTGCTCTTTACCAAACCATTTACCATTTGTGATGTCATCTTTGATGTCCTGGGTGTTAGTGTTAGCAGTGCACGGTGGCGCGAGTTATGGTTGCTTATGTTACCATAACTGCCGAATTTCAGGGGTTTTTCGGTTTTACTTTGAACCATAACATCCCTTTAACAAAGTTTTTTTTACTGGATTTCATAGGTTTTTAGTAGCACAACTTAACCATAATATCCCTGACTTCATATACATGTAACATAGAACATACTAACCCCCTTGTAGTGGTTTTCATGTCCACGGACTACCACCATGTCCGCGGACATATCGAAAATCTGAGCGTGGTGAATGTAAATTTAAATAGTGTGCCCCATTTCCCCTTTGAAGTTGGCTCTGAAAAGAGACGTTTTTTTTTTTTTTACAGATGCTTGACAGACACCTGTTATTTTGTATTTTTTCTTGGTTTTTTTTCTTACTTTACTCCTAAAATCTTCACATAACCTTATCCAAAGCAACCCTTACATTCCAAAATAGAAAGGCATTTCCCGTAAAAGATAAAGAAATGCCATCTTCTTTAAAATTAACAGCATTACTGGCATCAATATTCTCATTATTACAAAAGAACATACCAGCTCTAAGCATGAATGCACACATGCCTCGGTTGATGACACACCTAGCAATGTTTTGCTGAGGACAAAAAACTGAACCATATTGCCCTAGGTAGTAATCCAGAAAAAATTACTTTCGCATTTGGAAGGATCTTCATTACGGCTTGAACCAAGCGTTCCAAATCAGCCAACAAAGTAGGGGCACTGACGTTGCGCAAATGGAAAGCACCTTTCCTCACAAACTTGTACAATTCCCTGTACATTGCAATCAGGCACAGTGCTCCACACCACCTCCACTCCTTTCACATCAAAGTTCTTTGCAACATGCCTGCATTGAGCGTACTGTTGTAAACCATACACAAACATATCTCCAAGCACCAACACCCTGACTTTCTCTACTTCTGCCATCTTCACCACACACAGTCTCTTTCAACACAAATCCACAACCTCGACATCTGATTGGCTGATCCGTACAGTCTTCTTTCCATGTTGGATTTCCTGGAAAAACCCAGATGTAGCACGCCCTGTCCACGAACAGCCGCGGTGTCCGCGGGCAGCGTCCACTTTACTCTCTGTGCCATTCCCTCATTGCATACAGTTAAGCAATCACACAATACGAAAAAACATCCTCAGAACACCCCCATTTTGTGAATTTTCGAACATTTCAGGACAATTACCATTTCATTATTCAACATATTAACATTAACAATATTATACTTTCATCTTGTACTCTGCACACAATGCTATGTTTCTCCATTAGTAGCTCAGTCTACTAGATAGAATCCCATAATACAATGCTATTTATATCAATGCATCGTTCAAAGCACTAATAACGGTATGATATTTATTGCAATATCCTTGACACTTTTTTCGCAACATTATAATAAAAATCCCTAGTACACAAGTTCCATGAAAAGTACATACACATGTGATGTCATCAGTGATTTCATCAATGACATTTGCGATGTCATCTTTGATGTCCTGGGTGTTAGTCTTAGCAGTGCATGGTGGTGGCGTGAGTTATTTTTCATAGCTCACCATAACTTGCGATTTTCAGGGGTCTTTCGGCTGTACTTAGAACCATAACGGCCCTTAAACAAACTTTTTTTAATATCACGCAAACAATATACAAACATGGCGTGCAAAAACCAACTTCTACAGATGGCAGACCGCTCAAGTTGAACTTGTTCGTTGAAAGTGGCATAATGTAAACATTTCATGTGAAATAAATGTACTTTACCAAATGTACAATCCTGCTGTTTACATTTAAACCACAGTTTCATATTCCGAATTGTGGCGCACTGAGTTGCAAGCTGATCTAACACCCTCTGTACCGCAAAGGAACATCGCGTGCCTCAACATGAACTTTTGCGGATCGACAACAAAGACAAATGCAAATTGCTGAATATTCTCTAAACATTTGATGTCAAATAAATGTACTTTACAAAATTTACAATCTTGCTGTTTGCTTTTAAATCACTGTTTCATATTCCGAATTGTGGCGCGCTGTGTTGTGACATAATATGTGTTGTCTTCTGGGTTCTGTGTAAAGTCACTTAGGACTGCAGAGAACTGGGCCCGTTTGATGACGCACCCTGTAACGTCACGGAGAGAGACGGGGAATATGAATGCTTTGATAATATCAGGCTTAGGGGCGGGAGATATGATTTAGGGTCGCAAAAGCAAGTCAGCCAGGTCAATAGCCCCAGTCATAGGATTATCACATAATGTCGGCGCACACCAGCCAGATTTATCATTTCTTTAGTGGACAAAAAGTCGGTTGACGCCCATAGGAAATTGTACTATTAGCGGACAAAAGGACACCGCGAGTTTTCATAGCTCATTTTTACCTTCCTTGCGAACAAAAATGACAAATACTCCGTCCTCTAAACACTGCACCATTTAGTTTATTTACAAAATGTCAGAACAGCCGTATTCTCCGTGGACAAATCGAACGCAACAAAAACGTCTAGCACATAAAAAAACAAAACATTGAACCTATCTCATACTCCGCCACCCTCCCCAAACACTCTTACACACCAACACACGGCACTAAATACAATTTTTTATCCACGTTTCACCGCGCTGTACGCGGTCGACGGCGAATACAAGATGGTGGGTGCCACAGAAAATCTGACGCGCTCCACGCCCCTCGCCGTCCAATCAGCGAACACGTTGCATGTCCACGGACATGACGCAAGGCCATGGGCCAATCGGGGTGCTGTCCGCGGAGGGAACAGGGAAGTCCGTCCACGAAGCAAACACAGATATCACTAATTTTTTTGCCTTACATTTTGGTCATTTTTTAAAAAACTACTGGACGGATTTACACCAAATTTGCAAAAGCACGCTTTTGGGACCAGGCCGCCACTCCTGCCGCAAATTTGGTGTGAATCCGTCCAGCCGTTCGGGCTGTAGCCATGCGCAAAGTTTTTTCCCATTCAGTCTATGGGGAAAAAAAAGTTTTGGTACCCCCCTATAACTTTTCCCCCCCTGGACGAATCCTCACCAAACTTTGCCCAAAAAGTGCTCTTCCTATGGAAACAGCAACTTAACCATAACTACATGGCCACTACCGTGGCCATGTAATATCTATATACATATGCATATGCGCATATGTATATAGATATATGTAGAATAATCTATTTGAGCCAAGTCACACATGCCACAGTACCACCTAGTAACCATTGCTGGAAGTTCACCTCCAGTTCAGAGCCACATCAGCAAAGCATTGTGTGTATACAAATTAGCCCAAAGGCAATCCTTTTGCTCCAGAAAATGTTCTTGGTTTTACGGGACAGTGCTACTCTATACATAGCTTTTTCAACCCAAGATAGACACTTCCCAAGGTTGCAGACTACTACATATCTGGCTTCACCCTATTCAAGGGCTATGGGGAGGAGCAGGAGAGAGGTAGTGGATCGGAGGCAGCACAGAGGTGTCGGGGAGGCAGGTCAGAAGCCATGGGTGAGACAAGGCAGAGACAACAATTGATTCAGGACGGAGGAAATGGTGGGGAGGGAGGCAAGGTGCTACAGAGAGCTGCAAAGCAAGAGGCTCTGCACGGAGCAAGATAGCAGAAGGGAGGTTGGAGCAACATGATACAGTGAACTAAGAAAGAAGACAAGTGCAGACTCAATTGGAAGTGCATTGCTTTGTGCATTGCAGTGTTTTGTTTACCCTACTCAAATCCCATCCCATGTTTCGGCATCACTGCCTAGAGAACGTTCCTACATACAGCAGGGGCAGGCAGCTGCTTTGCATCTCTGGCCAAGAAAGAATAGCTGCTGTGTGTGTTAGGGCATCAGTAGGACCACAGATTGGCCAGCTCGCAATAGAGAGTTGGTGGCAGAGACTGCTATGATGTTCCCTATAGAAGGGATTTTAGGGGCAAGAATCACCAGCAACAGCACAAGCAGCAGAGCAGAGATGGGAAAATGCACGTGGAACAGAGCATTTTAAGCAGTAGGTCCGGTAGTCTCATACATGCACCATCATACTTTCATCAAGGTTACACTCTGCTGGAGTTACCATTCAGGGCTGGAAGAGGGACAGCTGAAATAATATAGTATGATACATGCTATGGTGAGATGGCTTGGCAGCAAGACGCACAAGGAGTCAAGTGACACATTCGGCCTCATTGTGAGTATGCCGGTCCGGTAACAACGGTGCCGGTAAACTACTGGCACCGTTGTTACCAGACCGGCATACTCCAAGTTTAGCGTGCGGGTGCCTTTGCACCCGCCAGGTCTGACCTGGCGGGCGGAAAGGCACCTGCTTGCACTTGGGGACTCAAATGGGAATGGGGAGTAATTTTTTCCGGCTTCTGGCTATCGGGAATTACCGGGACCACAAGGGCTGTAATGCCCCGGTAATTCCCCATTGCCAGTTGCCAGAAAAAAAAGACTCTGGCGGCAGCCATGCTGTTTTCACCGGCACTGCCCATTGTCTTAAGTGGAATCAAGAGCACACTGTGGCTCAAGGGGCGGGAGTGCGACTACTCTGCATGGATTGAGGAAACACAGGACTTCAGGCAACAGTATTTCGTCTGCCTGTCAATCTGCAAGAATGCATGCAATGAGAGGGAGCTGTCAATATTTGAATGCAATCAGTACCACCTTCAGTTGGGTAAGGATAATTGTATATAACTATGTACAGCGGGTTGGGGAATGCGCTATATAAATACTGCATTATTATAATTATTAATATTATGCAAATGTTGGATGTTAGCAACCCAACAAAAACAAAGAAGAAAGCAGATTTAAGAATTCCCTTACTTGCCTCCTTTGTAACTGCATGAGAAGTTTTACTGTGGGGTAGGATGGGAGGGACAATAAGGACGATAAGGAACACGTGGGAGGAACATCCAGTCGAAAGAACATTACCATGAGTAAGTAACTTGTTCTGTGAATGGATTGTGTCCTCCCACATATTCCTTATCTTTGATACACTCCCAACGTAGTTTACATAAGCTAGAAAAGGGAGTACAATTTAAAGTGTTCAGGTATGCAGCACTACTTTTCCAAAAGCAGAATCTTGGCTCGTGGAGGAGTCTAGACTGTAGTATTTCGCAAAGTTGTGTACAGAAGACCATGTGGCAGCTGCACATATGTCCTTTATTGGAACACCCCTCTGCAAAGCAGACGAAGTTGCGACGCCCCTGGTCTAATGAGCCCTTAGATATTCTGGTGGGTCTTTATCGGCCAGTCTGTAACATTCTGAAATTGTTAAAATAATCCTTCTGGAGATGGTTTGTTTGGTTATGACTAGACCCAATTTGTGACCTGTATATCCCACAAACAACTCGTCATTTTGTCCCAGTTTTGCCAATCTGGCAATATAAAATCTCAGTGCACCCATAGGGTCGAGTCTGTGAAGTCTGTCTTCCTCTGGTGGAGGATAAAAGGATGATAAATGTTATTTTCTGAGCAATGTGAAATTCAGAAACAACCAGTGGTCGAAGTGGGCAGGAGCGGTTGGGAGAGGTGCTCCTATACTTATTTTAATTAAGTTTTACTGTTCCTATACTTTTATTTTAAAAAGAAACCATTACGGAACGGTTTCGTTTTAAAATAAAAGTCTAGGAAGAAGTTGAAACTTGCACTTTTAGTGCACTGCACAGGGCGTTTCCTTAAAGAGCAGGCACATGTTTTTGGGGAGTTTTATTGTGCATGGGAGGGGGTGCAGCGACGGGGTCTGTGGGGAGCGGTGCAGGCCAGTAGGGAACATAGTTCCACTACTTCTTTTCATACACTTAGACCACTGGAAACAACCTTGGGGAGAAAGGTAGACTTCACCTTCAGTACCACTCTGTCTTTATGAAAAACATTATGAAGAGGCTTGCAGGATAAAGCCTGTAGCTCACTCACCCTTCGGGCTGATGTTATTGTTAATGGACAAGAACGAAGAGGCTCAAAAGGAGCACCCATCAGAAAGTTTAAAACCAAGTTGAGATCACACAGTGGGACTTGAAAGGGGGTCGGAGGATGAACATTAGTTAATCCTTTTAAGAACTGTTTTGCAAGAGGAATCTTAAAATAGGAGACTTCCTCTGAAGGGCGCTTGAAAATAGAAAGTGCTGCAAGGTATCCCTTGTTGGTACCAATCTAGAGCCCCAGATGTAAAAGAAAAGATAACACTAATCTCAAATGGCTATGTCCACGTCTAGGGATTATCACCTTCTTACTACATGGGTATAAGCATATTTTCTACAAAAAGAAGATGAGTCACAGGGTGCTATTATACTTCGTATCTAAGAAGGCAATGTTGCAACAATGCCTTATGTTCTCATACAAAGAATAATACACATTTTATGAATCAGAAAAAAACTATTTAGAACAAGCATAAAAATGATCATATTGCAGAAAACATTACATTAAACAAACTTATAAAAAACAACACAAGTTGACCAATGTGTATGGGACCTACTCATGTGGTACACTCCAAGCCTCTGTGTGAATCACACTGGAGCTTTTCTTTCAAATTCAATTCAGTCTATTAGGTTCTTCCTCTAATGCTTTATCACAACCCAACAAATGCTGCCTTCGCGCAATCAACAACTTGTTTCATATTCGTCATTTCTAGTGTAGATCCTGTACAAGGGTTCCAGAATTAACGAGCAACGGATGTGCAGCCAACGCGTCTGTGCATCCCGATTCTGCAGTGCCTGCCTAATTGCCCAATGCCCATCCCATCTGAGAAATGGGCACAAACAAAATTCTGCCTTCTCCTTATCACATGAGTTGCACGTTACTTCCGAGTCATGTACATGTATTTTCTGAGTAATGTGAAATTTATCATGCCTATCCTGCGGAATCGTCGGATAGGAATTTTGTCTAATTGAGGAAGTAGCTACCTGCACCACCAGGTTTTCTGGTGTAGGATGCTTTGAAAGATACAGAGGGTCAGAACTGGAAGCTCTGCATTTGGCTGTCAATCTTTTGCTAACTGCAGGGACAACCTCAGGAGTTTCCCAATTAGAAGTTACTCTTCTCTATAAAGCCTGAGGAAATGGGACAATCGGTTCCTCCTGTGGTCCCTTGTCCAATATGTCTGTTAAATCGTCCTGTTCGAAAACAGGAGTGGGTCTGGACCATCCCATATACTCCATGAACCTTGTCATGAGTTGTCTATACGTCACCTCGGCATGATCTCCTGGATCTGCCTTACCAAAATCAATTTCCAGAGAAGTGTCAATACCACTTGCCTCTTGCAGGCAGTCCTGCAAGTTTTTTGTATGAGACTCTTCAGATAGGATTTCATCCGGTACAGAAGGTGTCCCATATTGGAGCCCAAATGGCCTTTCATCCTCATAGGACTTCTCAGTGTCTTCATAAATTGAAGAGGGTGTTTTAAAATATTCTGAGTGAGGTTGAAGTGTATAAGTCTTCTCAAATGAAGAAGGTGTTATTGAAGTCATAATAGGGGCTGAAAATGCCGAAACGTTGATGTTGACGTCAATAGCCTCGACACAACTGTCAATGGCTTAGAAGGTTTCGTCAATGATTTTGACTAAAGCGTTGAGGTCTTCGACGATAGTGTCGAAGGTATAGACATAAACGGCATTGAGGGGGTCGACACTTCTCCTTCGAGCTTGGCGCCGATGCCATCGAAGATACACTTTTCGGGCTTGACATATGGGTTTCTTTCGGCATCGATGATGTTGATTTTTTATGTTTCAGGGAGGCTTTCTCTCGACTCAAGGGATGAGATTGCTCCCTAGGAGGCCAGGTCCAAAGACGCACGCTCTTGTGCTTTCCAGGTTTTTTGCCTGGGGTATTGCCTTTAGGTGTTGTTGAGGGGGCAAGGCTGCGTTCTCTAACACTTTCATCATACAGAGTCTAAATTCCTCCCATTGAGCCGGGGTACCAGATTTTGAAGGGCAAACAACACGTTCTGGTGAACTAGAGGAAGAAGTGGACGGCAACCTTTAGCGCCTCTTTTTGCCATGCCTCAAAGTTGGGGAATGATGCGACCCCCTTCTCGGCTGGAAACAGAACTGCTTAGATTAGGAGACGAAGGCCTCGACTCATCTGAAGATTTATGTTTCTAGGGAATAACAGATTTTAGAGGATGACCTCTCCAACATCCCTCTGTGCTCTCTCAAGGCCTTGGCTGCCATCGACAAATATTACTCACTCTCCGAACATGGATGGTCTGCCCAAGTCACCACAGGCAGATCCTGTGCGGGTCCATCACAGACATTTTAGCATCGCAGTCCCGATACTTTTTAAATCCCGACCGAGGAGTAGACGGTGCCAATGAGGAAGCCATTTTGTCGAAAACTCGATCAATTTTCTCAGAAACTCGACATTCGAAGTATAACCAAGAGTTACGTTAATGAAGCTGTGAAGCGCAGAAAAGCGCAACTAAGCAACGGTCGCTGCGCGCTACTTATACCTATGGTGACGTTGACGTCAAGATGGAGGCCTCCGAAGGACATTGACTCGACCAGGCATCGATGCACAACGCCCTCTACTGGGAAAAAAAAAATCCAAAGCAGAAAGCTGGATATTACGAAATATCAAAGATAAGGAATACGTGGCAGTACACAATCCATTCGAAATATGCTTCTTCAGGTTCCCGTTGCCAGCTCTGTCTCCACTGACACATTGACATTTGGCCTAGGCCCCTGCGGTTTAAAACAGCCTGGAAATCCCTCATCCTTGCCACTTAGATATCTGCATTACAAAACATTATCATTCAAAGATGCAACACGAGGCCATGCAATAAATATCTGGGAATTAACTATACAGAGCATTGTGGTGTGCGGAAAACCAGTTTCTAGGAAAAGAGGCAGTAAATCAAAGACTGGAAAGGGGAATTACTTTCCTCTAAACTCGGTGTGTTGTGGAGTATTGCGTTAGGAGATTACAGTTTAAGCAGTGGAGCACTGTAATTACACACATGATAATGGAGCATCCTAGCCACTCCTTTGGGTCAAAGAAAATGTGCAGTACAGTGACAGTTGTTCCTCCTTTGCCTTTAATGCGTTCGTTTTACACAATCTTGGCAGGTCTGCGGCGTTGGAGCTGCCTCTCCTCCCAGCTAACATCTAATTAGGATGAATGCAATCTATGCAGGGCA
Organism: Ambystoma mexicanum; assembly: GCF_040938575.1. Classification (NCBI taxonomy): domain Eukaryota; kingdom Metazoa; phylum Chordata; class Amphibia; order Caudata; family Ambystomatidae; genus Ambystoma; species Ambystoma mexicanum. The sequence goes on along the minus strand of NC_090932.1, from coordinate 1,230,867,913 downwards.
CTCATTAAGGGCCAGCAGTATCTATTACCACATCTATTGGAATTCCTCTTTGAGATTGACCCTTTTCTTCAATATCATTTATATGGCCCTGTCTGCATGTCGAGTTTGCGCAATTAAAGCAGTAGCACTTCCACAATATTTGAATGGAATCAAATTCCAAGAAATGCACCCTTTATGATGCAGCATGATTGACATCAACCTTACATGAGAATCAGCACTCAGTTCACTGTGATGCTCCGTCTGATCATTTCCACAGGGATCACTGGTCACCACAGGCCACTTGGGGGAGTCACAGCCATGGCCTGTACCCATGCCACAGGCAAAGTGACGGCTGGCTGTGCCACAGGCCCTGGCAATGGGTGGCTTGGGGATGCCCACAGAAAGACACACTGTCTAGTGGATGTGGACACATGCCATTGCCAGTGGGCCCGCCTGGTGGCTCGGGGAGGCCCTGGGGAATTGATCACGTCTGTGCTATGGTTAAAGAAGAAAGTGGGCATGACTGATGGTACAGAACAGAGGTAAGAAAGGTAAACATTGGATGATGTACTCCTGAGTGAGCTACATCCCGTAAAATAAGCTATTTTAGTTTTTGATCATCTCAGCAGAGGATTTCAAATATTGTTGGTTAGGTTTTATGGTACAGACCACTTGTAAGTAGCTCAGCCCACTTTGGGCAGTCCAAGTGGTATGATATGGGCACAGCTCTTCAAGCACACACAGTTTACAATTCTTCCTCTAAAAATGTGATACTGAACTGACAGCTTGTAGAATTAGTAAAATACAAAACATGATGTAGCACATTGTGAAAGGACGAATTATAAAATGAGGAAGAAATGTTTCCCTAATAGTTTGGAAACGGTGTATGGTGCCCTCCTGCTTTCTCTTACAATTCCCTTAGGTGTCAAGGATCCGGTCATCTAGAGAGGGCCTGTCTGGCAGTGGTCGAAGTGAGCGGGAGCGGTCGGGAGCGGTGCTCCTATACTTTTTTAAATTACCTTGTACAGCTCCTATACTTTTATTTTAAAAAGAAACCGCTCCGGAATGGTTTTGTTTTAAAAAATAAGTGTAGAAAGAAGTTGAAACCTTCACTTTCAGTGCACTGCACTGAACGTTCCCTTAAACAGCAGGTGCAAGTGTTTGTGGGGTTGTATTGTGTGTGGGAGGGGTTGTAGCAATGGGGTTTGTGGGGAGCAGGGGCAGGCCAGCAGGGAACATAGTTCCACTACTTCTTTTCGTACACTTCGACCAATGCTGCCTTGATAGTTATTCCCCACTCCAGAGAAATCGGAAGCCTGCACCTTTCACCCTTTGCCATCTGTTCTTTTGGTCGTTGGTGGATGTTGTGCAGTGATTTACTCCCTAGAAATTATTTTCTGTCGGCCACCCCTTGTGACTGCATGAAGGCACATGGGCGCAACACCATTGTGGTAATTGGGATCCAGACACTCGCGCCCTCCCCCCAAACCCCCCCCCCCCACACACACACACACACACACACACACACACACACACAATATTCTGGCCCATTCCTTAAGGGACCTACTGACTTTCAAATAAGCCATGAGCTGGACGAAATGAAGAAGATGAACGCACCCTGGGTCTGTACAATTACTTTCCTTTTGTTACCAACACTGCTTTTCTTAGGCGTGAATGGCTCTCGTATACATTCACTTAACTAGCAAATCTATGTCTGCTTTGAAGGCAATTAAAACTTCTAAAACAATAAAGCTTACTTTAAAAGATCAGTTTATGCCCAGGCTGTCCACTATGTTGGCGTGAAAAAAAGGGTTTGGTTTGGAGTGGATTTTCAAAAGTTCTTTACAGGCATAACAGCAGGCTGAACGTTTATGATAAACAATCTTTATAGCAGGTGACCTTTTACACAATTTATTTTAGAGTGGGGATCATGTTTCTTATGGCGTAGCATAAAAAGCAGGTGTAAAATGTATACTTGAAAGTTTTACGCAAGTGTTTTACGCTGTGCCAAATTTTCATTCATTTGTATTGCAGAAAGGAGGCAAGGAACACAGCAGCTTTTTCCTCCACCTATATCCTCTCCGTAATAAAAAGACACAAGAATTTGCATCAGTGTGACATTTTTATGCCAGTGCAAATGCTTCAGGTTCTTATGGAATCTGACTGCTTTTTACAGCACATAAAATCAGGCAGATTCCAAAGGAATCCATTGCAAACACTGCCTGTTATGTATAAATGGCAAGTGGCATTTACTAACTGTGCACTACAAAGTGACAATACATAGGTATACTGGCGATAACACCTGGATGCATACCTTTGTTTTGCACTTCAGAGTGCAAATAACTAAAATTGCATACAGGGCACCTGTTTGCATGTAAGGGCAAATGTAACAGGATGCAATTGCCATTTTTAAGTAAAATTACCCCCTGTATTTCTTAAAAATGCTGAAAGCACAGTGGTATAAGTGATTGTTCAGCCTACCATTATTATGCATTTTCGGTTTTGTAGCTTTCCATTAAGAATGTGGGTAAAAAGTTACAAGGTATTTAGCTATTGGCAGTTTGCTATACTATGGGGTTTGTTTATTTGTTCAAGTAAACACTATGACAGTATTATTTTAGTTCCTAAAGGCCAAAACATTTATATTTTTACCAAGTACAGCTCAGAAAGTATTTGTCACATACTAATTTGCAGAGGGGATTCAAATCTGGGGTGTCAAGGGTTTTGACCCATGTTGAATCCTTAGACTGGGTAGATGTGGGGATGAGCTGTCGCCACCCACATTCACGCCAGAATCCAGGAGAACTGCACAGTTGGCACAAGACCACTCCAAAGATACAACCTTCTTGTGGGGTGTTCCACATCACCACTCTTCTGTAAGGATGCCATCAAAACAATGTTAAGCAAGGGTCCTATACTATCAAGCAAAAGACCACTCTATTGAAATGCAGTAATTCAAGACAGATCCCAAAAATGGATGCAATACCGGTACTCACCACTATCAGAAAGCCGGCGTTTTAAAACCACCAGACTTTTGTGTAAAACTGAACAGAGGAACCCAAACCAGGCCAAGGAAAGACTTGCTAAGAGGTGGATACAATGTAAAACTATATTCTGAAATTACTTGAAGGAAGTAATCATTTAATGTACATGTAAAAATTGTAAGTTTTGATTTAAACTGGGAACTAAGGTGACATTTAGCTGAATTCTGCCTGACAACAACCACGACAGGAGTTGAAACTTGATCAAACTGCATTCCCAGGCCTGGCTGCCTCCTGCTTCTCCACCAAAAGGAGATGACACCTCTCTGATTAGATTAGGGGAGGGGCACCTGCAGGAGGTTGAACAAAGCCTTGTCCTGGACTCAGGCAAATGTTATATTGGGGGGGCGTAAAGTGGCTTCCTCTTGGGAGAAGTGGGAGGAGAAGTGCCTGTGAGAGCCAGCTGAGCTTGGGGGAAGTGGATAAACCAGTTATTCCACCATGTGCTGTGGGAAGCCACACCCCTTTTTGACCAGGGCATAAGTTAAAAAGATGGATAATTCATAGTACGGACTTGTCAGAATTATATAAGTAATATCATTATTCTGGTGATTTTTCTGTGCACGTTTTAAGAGGTGGTTAGGACCCTGTGGTGTATTCTGGAGGGTTGCTAGCAGAAAATAGGGTCTTACTCCAAATGTCTGCATGTTAAAAATCTGACACTTCATCAATTAATGTCCATACTCCTTGCGCACATGTGTGTAATTTTTGGTAAATGTCCGATATTGGTAAACCAGTCACAAAGCGCAAAATGTTGTCATTTTTTAATGCAAGCCCCCAGGAAGATCAGAGGCGGACAAGCACGGACCATAAGGAATATATAATGTGTACATGTAATTTCAACAAATTGTGTATCTGGGAAATATGTATTTGAATCAAATATAGATTTGTGGGCAAATTGACCAGGGGAGGATCCTCTGACCCTAAACAGACCTCATCATGATGACAATCCATTTCCTTCCCCCAATCATGGGAGAGGGGAGAATTGGGCCAATGACAAGTAGAGAGGGGCAGGCTCAGGCTCAGTTATGCCACGCACACACCCACTTCCAAAACACATAAAAAGAGATTGCTGGGACAGGTAGAGACATTCATTTTCCATTTCTGCAGAGCATTTTGATGGCCGACATCCCATCCAGACAAAGACCAGAACCAGAGACCCATAGACTACAGAACTTTGAACCTAGAAGGCCCACTGCAAGCAAAAGTATTCTCAGCAGGCCTTCAGAATCCAGCAAACCTAACCAAACTATTCAACACCCGGGCGAGCTGTTTGAATTCTTTGCCAAAAACTTTTGCCGGAACCGCAGACCAGACCCAGACCGCTGTGAGCAGAACCAGAGATCCGGATCGCTGTGAGCAGAACCGGTGCCTGATTGACCCGCCGAGCAGAGAGAACCGCCGCTGGACGTGTTGACCAGATCTGTGACGAGGCCTATTTCAAATTTATATTTTGAGTACCTAGCAGAACTGTGCAGAACCAATCTCTTAGTTAAAATAATCTAATTCAAACTATTTTAGCCTATTAGAACTGCCTCCTAGAATCGTGTCATTCTGTCATCTTTAAAACTGAAAACTGTCATCTGTCATTTGAACTTTTAAATTTAAAATCCGAAAAACTACCTTCACGAAATTGGCCATATCTCCGGAACCGTTTATGCTAGGAACTGTCATCTTAAAGCTAAGATTCTAAGCTTTCCAACGAGCCTAGAACCGACTTCCTACTCCTTATAGTGCCTCCGTAATCGCGCTCGACGCACGCGAATAAATTTGCAGCGATTTGACATTTTGCTCAATTTCAGCCACGTGTAAAAATATTTGTCCTTGCTTTGCTTGCTGAAATTCGTGTGCAACCTGACAATCATTCATAGGGCATTGCTAAAGGGAGCCTGAACTAATATAAACTAGATATCCCCCACCATGAACCTCTAGAGGGAATTAAAAGCATTTTTAGCACATTTCTCACTTCATTGTCATCACATTCAAAGCATTTTGGGCCTGTGTTTCAAACTTCTACCTGTTTCCTCTAAGCTTGCTGGGGGGGGAACTGAATTTCGTATTGTATTTGATTGCATTCCTGAGAACTGTGTGCTCCTCTTTCCATCTCCTTCCATTTCTTACATTGCATAGGGGGGGGGTGAATTGCCAGAGAAAAAGTGATTATCTTATCTTTTGCTAAAATCATATCAAGTATTTCTGTACTGCATTTTATTCCTCATTGCTTTTCCCTTGAAACCACAAAAGTATTTTTGCTACCTTATCCATCCTATACCAACTCCTCATTGATTGTAAAGAGGTGTGCTAGTGTCAGATTACTCATTGTTGATCAACATTTTATCCATAAGTGTGATATCAATTATTAATTTATTATAAAAGTGTGATATATACATATTGTTTAATTTTTCAAATAAACCTTTTAAATTTGCAAAACAAGCCTACTTCTTGGCTCAGTGGGGTCAAGGGGGATACTAAGAGAGGGGTGTTATACAAGGGTTCATCATCCAGATTATAACTTGCCATAAAAATACATAAATAAGGGCTTCCCTTGGGCATCCCAGACAAGGCACTGACTTAGTGGGATTGCTTGATTGGAGTCACTTACAGGGGTACACGTCTTAAACTAATTGTGTAATCTCACTGTGACTTAACTGCAGAAATGATGTCCTTAGAATCGTTCACACTAGTTGAAAAAAAACAGATTGCTCATCCAATAGTGGCCTCCAGAAGCTGCCTACAATTGTGTTGTTGTTTCAGTGATCCTCCCTCAGTTCCCATATCACTTAATTTGACAGGCAGAGATATATTATCACCACCAGCCCTTCACTACACCAGAGATTGTAGTATAGAAGATATATTTGTATTATTCTTCTCCCAAACTGACAAGCCGCCAGTGATCGAGGAGAACTCTCCTTCCAGTGGTCTATTCACTCAATGTCAGGACGCAAATTTGTTTACCATTCCTTTATTTCATTTTCAAAAATTCATGCAGCATATTACGATGCACCAATGTGCAGCCGCCATTCATCATGCTCTCCCAAGTTAGTTTGCGCATTTCGCGGCACCCTTGCCGCTTGCTCACAACACCATGTCGCTTCCACCACCTCTATTTAAATACAAAAGACCTAACAATAAAAGGCGGACTAATCTGTCCTTCTGGCATCAGCGGCCATTTTGCATTGGGCTGGCTCACTAGCATGTTCTACACATCTTCTACACGCTGTTACCCACAGTTAAATAATCTGAGGGTGCTGTGCCTACATGCAATGCAGTCAATCTCTAACATGTTGAACAATTGTCCTTTTAGAATATGGCGGCATAGAGTGCTATTTCATGTTGAATAAAGTGCATAGTGCTATCTAAGGAATTCCATAATATTCACAACATTTCATCAATGACCCCTTTCCCCAGGTCGCGACATACAGTGCTGTATGGCAGGTTACGTTACCATGTTGTCTGAAGTGTATTGTGCCATCTCAAGCATTCTCAGATGTTGACTGCATGTCAGCTAATTAGTGCACAGGCAGGCAGACATTCGCGTTACTTGTCTTCTAACCATAAGGTGCATAATGCAACCCGCATCTGCAACATTGTGCAATTGCAGGCAAAGAGAAAGAGAAACTGTATATTTATTACCTTCTACTCTGCCTCAGAGGGCTTCCCATAAAGTGCGTAGTGCAAGCAGCAAAATTACGCTTGACAACTTCTTCGATAGTAAAAGTGTTACATCCCTTGTATGATTGGGGAATGGCTCCCACGTTTAAAACTCTAAAGGGCATCGTATATAAAGTGCATAATGCCTCATCTATAGATACAATTTAAGCAGTACACTGTCAAGAATAAAAACCACCATATAAAAGACAATATAAATACCCCAATGTGCAGAATCCCGACATCATTTTCCAATAGCTCATCATCAGTTCTGATCTGTATCGTATTTAAAACCTGTCTGTCATGGATCCTCCTCTGAAATGCCTAATGCTTATGGTAAATCCTTACACCTAATGGTTAATGGGTCTCCTCTCTGTCATGGATTCTACTCCAGACTGCCTAGTGCTTATGGTCAATCCTTAAACCTGGTGGTTTATCGGTCTCCTTACCATTGTGTGTCTTACCAAAGCCCTTCCATTTAGCTTGTGTATTACAATATCTTAGTTGAGCCTGGATTGTACAGAGCAATGTGCCCTTCTATAGTTACATGATCCCTGTGGGCCGCTTGCACCAATCACTGCCTCTGTCTGTCCATACATATTTAAAGGAAGTGTCAAATAGAGAGAAAACTCACTACCCCACACAAGTGATACATACTATATTGACCCATCACCATTGCGGTAAATACCAAGTAAAAAATAAATTAAAAACATTAAGCAACAAAACAAAACGTTGTGTATTCCCTCTCAAGAAAAGTGATGCACCCCTTATGTTTACTGCTATTGTCAAAGATAGGTATATAGCTCTTCGTCTATGTTATGTCATTTAGGCTGTTTGGTTTCAATATCCAGGCTGCAGCAAGTTTCTTGTTGCCAGAGCCGTCTTTCTCTATTCTCTCCTCTTGGTCCACTCTCTATACTGTGGATCCCAAAGAAAGCAAAACCTTCCATATTGCTGTTTTGATAGTCTGTAAAATGTTTTGCAATGGGATAATTAAGGTCCTTATGCTGAATAGCTCTGACATGCTACTGGATCCTTATTTTCAGTTTGCATTTGGTGCTTCCGATGTACCACTTTTTACATGTGCACAACAGTATGTACACCACGTACTCAGTTTCACATGTGATGTTCGCCTCTATGCTCATGGTGATGCCTATTATTGGATGTTCGAAGGTGGCACAATTTTTAGCAAACTTGCAAATTTGCATTTAGAACACTAGTGAAAACCCTTCCTGGTGGTTGATAACCATGTTTTAGAATTTGATGTTTCTTCTTTTTTCCTAAAACTATGCACCAACGTATCCTTAATTGAGGAATTTCTTCTAAAACTGATATCAGGATACTTACTCAACATAGTTCCAAGGTCTTTATCACCTATAAGTACTTTCCAATGCCTTTGTAGCACCCGTTTTACTTATGTCGCTTGACTTTCGAAAGTCAGAATGAGACGTGTCAATTCCTTTTCTGTTATTGTTGTTATCCATTTCTCTGTTAAGAGGACTTGTCTGACCTGTCCTCTGGCTTTGAGATACGCTCTTTCTATAATCATTTTTGGATAGCACTGTCTGTCTTATATGAAAACAGTTTAGTTAAGGTGCAGTTAATTTGTGCAGATTTAATGCAACAAAACCCTTGAAATTCAGCAGATGAGGGAAGTCATGACTAGCTTCACTCAGTGTGCTCCCGTTGACGTCCCCCATAATTCCATTTTGTATGTCATTGTGAATCCCTTCTCTTATAATATGTATGTGCTCATGGACTTCGCAACGGGAATACGATGAGTCATGACTTCCCACATCTGCTGAATTTCAAGGGTTTTGTTGCATTAAATCTGCAAATCTTAACTGCACCGTAACTAAGGGTTTTTTCCATGAATTTCAAAGGATTTGTTATACCGTCTTTTTTTGTATGGCCCAGCAGCCATGGCTTTCGGCCGTGTCCACTGTACATGTTTCCCCAATATGTCACTATTGGACCCACTAGGTGGCCACAGCCTTCACCCGCGGTCACTATAAATGTCTTTCTGTATATTTTAAAACACTATTTTTCTTTCTTACTCACTAGACATGGCCTTCGCCCATGACCACTGGCCCTGTCCTTCGACCCTGGTCCCTTTACATGTTGCCCCAATAGCTTTCTTCTGCCTTCAGCCGTGGCTACTCTACATATTGCTCCAATAGGTTTCCTAAATGGGCTCACTAGCCATGGCCTCCGGCAATGGCTAGTGGCCCGGTATTCAGCCATATCCACTTTCCATATTGCACCATTCGGTTCCTCACAGTAACTCAGTAGCTATATGCTTTGCCACACCCATTACTCACAAGTCACTGTAGCTGTAAAGTGCCACCTTTTTTCTTAATTAATCCAATTTTTTAAATTATTTTTCCCACAACTGCGGAAATATCAGCAATGTACTACAAATACATCTGGTTATCTGTAAACGCCTGCAAATACCCGTGGTTATCCATGAAAAGCATGCAAAATCCCAAACTCTTCCCTGCATTCCTAGGCACTCACCAAGTGCCCCCTCCTCTTGACATGGTACCCCCACCACCCACAAGTCCTTTTTTACTCTGTTGCCCTCTCCCATTCCCCGACAACACTTGTCGTTTCATGTGATGCACTTTCATTCCTGATCTAGTATTTTGCTATTACCGTGGTTATCCCCAGTATAACCTCAGTTATGCGAAAATGTTCGAGCTGTGAACTTGGTCACATGCTCCTCCCCCCCAATCCCAAATTTCCCATGCTGTCCCTCCTACCCACCACTAGCCTTGAATTCCCAAAAAATCCAAACCCTCCAATCCCATTATTAGTAAAACTAACTTGAAGATGTCCGATCTTCCCCCTTTGTTAGACTTGGCAGATTTGCCTGATGCTCCCGAAGCACGCACTGCAGTGAAACATTCAGATTTTGATATTGATCCCGATTTGTCATGTTCTTCTAGCCTTCGCAAGTAAGTCTAGATTCAACCCCTCATTCCCAGTAGGGAGTGGTTTAGAGGCTTTTCAAGATCTTGTCATTGATGATTATTTGCGGCAATTGAGGATGTCTAGCCTCAGTGAACGAAGGTATAATCTCACATCAAAGCAGTGGCTTACTTTGAAGTCCCTCAATAGTCTTTCCCATTTGGTATTCAAACCATCAGACAATATTGTGCTGCTCAATCGTGATGACTATGCCACAGAGGCATTTCGGCAATTGAATGATACATCCTGTTATCTTAAACCTAACATCAGTCAGTTTCCTGCTATCCAAGGTATGTTGAATAGTCTGTCAAAATATTGACAGACAATGATGTAAATGTGTGTGGATTTTGTCACCTGCTTTGCATGTAGATCCCACCATAAATGTTTTGCCTAAAATTCACAAGTCCATGCTAAGACCTCCTAGTAGATCCATTGTGACACTATCTAGATAATTACTTGAGAATGTATCTGAATGTTTTGATGAAACGGTTGCATTGGCCATTCTTAGGCTCTGGAACTTTGGAGTTTGGAATGTCATGTTGGAGTGTTTACAATGAAATGCTGTCAGTTGGATTGAAGGTGACTGGAGCTGGGGGCTTCTTTGACTGTACTTCTTGTTCATAAACAAGATAAGGATTCACTCACCTGCAATATATATAAAATGGCCATGCCAGAGTGCCAGGTTCTCCCATTTTTATGGCCAATCCTGGCCCTGTAAAAATTAAATGGCCTCAATGGAAAAGGGCTTTCTGCATTACATGAAAGCTGCTTATGGCAACACCATTTCCACTGAACGCAAGGTTGCGTTTTTAATGCACTGTCTTGGATATGCAGGGCAGCACATTTATGAAACTTTGCCGGAGCTGCATAAGTCAGATGGGGGATCTGTTTCAAATGAATTTGACACTGCTTTGCAAAAGTAAGATATGCACTTTAATCCAAAGACCAGTACCATACTAGAGAGATACAATGTTGGTGTGAGAGAGCAGGAAGATGGGGAATAAGTAGAAGAGTATCTTACTGCTCTCCATCATTTATCTTTGTTGTGTAAATTTGGCGATACATTGGATGAGTATATAAGAGATCAATTTATGATTCAATATAGTAATGACAAAATAAGGGAGGAGTTCTGGCTCAAGGACGAGCCAAGTTTGGATTAGGTTATTTCTATTGTGAAAGGGTTGAACATTCGATGGTCTGTGCGGCTGAGTTGTCGAAGAAGGAGAGTAAGGGCCCAACAACAGAAATTTTGATAGTGGGTGAAGGGGGAAAATAAGAAGAAGAAGCAGAAGGGAAGTGGTGAACACTTTCAAGAGAGCATTGTCACTAAGGGTGATACAGCTAAGGGACAGACGATGGAGGAACGCTGGTGTTTAGATGTGCTAGTGCCATTCATTTTGCTTGATCCCCGGCATGTCCAGGAAGGAAGGTTATGTGCTCTAAATGTAAAAGGTTGGGTCATTACGCCAGCTGCTGCAAGAACTATGTGACAGTTAGGGGTCTAAATCACCAAAGCCTGCTCATGGATTCTCTTCCAGCTACTTCTTGTACCACAAGTGAAGTATGTCTCATTCTCACTTATGGCAAAGCCTCTACCCAGATTAGACATGTCCTGATGGTTGACCATGGTGTGCCCAGTATTTTACACAGCCAGCCATCCTTTACTTTCAGAAGATCACCCTCACACAAAGACAAACTGGTATCCAGTTTATTATCATCATCTGTTCCTAAAAAGGGTCTCTCAAGCTCTTGCTTATCCATTCCTGTGAAATTGTTCTATACGTGCACTAAGTGCAAGGTCTGTCCCAATGCTACATCAACATCCTGTGCTTGGAACCCAATGGGTCATCCAACATCATATCACGTGTAATAACACTTTCATCGTGGTATATGTCCTTAGTTGTCCATGCATTAAATGGCACGTAGGGAGCAACACATGCCAATTGAAAGTGTGAATATTACGGCTTTTAAGAGCCATAAAGGGGATTGATCCTTCTCATCCAAATGCCAAGCATATTGCTGAGTGTCACAATTGCAATTCTGAACTATTACCCTTTTTTTGGATTAGCGAATGAACCCTCCCACCCAGGCGGTGGGGATAGAATGCTCAAGCTCAAGCAATTGGAGACAAGAATGAGTCTCTATCTTGATACCAAGCCTCCGAAAGGACACAACATTGATGAAGAGCTGTACACCTTTTTGGGAATTTAACAAGCAAGGTCCCATGTCTCTGATCCTTTCTGCCTCTTGATGTTTTTATGACATTTTATGTCAATGCTCATATCTTCAGCTGTTGCAATATTGTATTTCTCTTCTTCTATTTTTCGTGGTTTTTCTATTGCCTTATATATTTTGTGTCTTTGTTCTTTACATTTTTCCCTTATCATGTTTGGTACGGTGTATTATGGTCTTATTATGTGGGTTGTGCAATATAGTGTATGCTGCTTTAGGCTTGATGCATGAGTGGATTTTGGTCTCAAGCAGCTATTTCAATGTCATCTAACTGGTCAGGAATCCTTTTTGACTTGGTTTTTACCCTCCCTTCAGATACAGGGGTCTTTTCACAGCACATGTGATTGGTACCTCTGGTATTGCTCTATGTGATTCTATTCAAGGGTGCTCATGTTTGATGTCAGCATTGCTGTGTGTATGTTCACTGTATTCATGCTTGCCCTGTATTTTAACCACTATGATTTTTATCTGATTTTGTTTTGAGGACTAATCATTGTTGGTTCTAGAGTGTTTATTGTTGCGCAGGCTTCAATACCTTAGTTATGATGCACTAGCACTTTATTACGAACTTGCCTGGAACAATCATATGTGTTGTACATCGATAGTTTATTGACTGAATGCATCTCATGTGTTAATTCATTGTAGATGGCGTGTGCAATGTCTGGCACTCCCACCCGTGATTTTATCAGTTGTTTGCAAGTTTTCTTTCAGCTTTGATGCTCATGCACTTTATTGTGCGTATCTTTATTGAATCAACTCCTACTTTGCAATTTGATCATTGTGATTCCCAATTGATTTCATTTTAAGAGGTTTACAAGTGTGTGAGCTTTCATGCACTTTATTATGTGTATGTTTACAGAATCAGCACTCGATTTTCAATTCATTTTATTATTGAGATCTCATCATTGCTGCCTCTAGGCAATTGTAGCCTTGGGTCAGGATTTGCTTTTTTAGTAATAATGCACTAGCACTTTAGTAAGAATCCGTTTACAATGATTGTACATTTTTCAAAAGGTGCAGCCCTCTCTCTTTTACGAATGTCATTTTTGTATCATAGATGGTCCAAGCGATATCATACATTTGCATGTCAGCTTTGTAGATGGGGGACTTTAATTTACAGTCGCCACGTGCACACTCGCATGTATACTTGTGGGCGTTCCCAATATTTATGGAATTTTAACCATTCAAACAGTTCACAGTTGCTTCCCATTTTAGACACATTTTTACTGTGCATATATTTTCTGTATTTTTGGAAATGTTGAGGCTGCTGGTCGGGTGCATTAATTGGCATTTTGTTATGGTTCTATGTGCCTCACATTGAAAGTGGGCTGCAATATTCACACACTGTCATGGCAAGACATTTCCAGTCACTTTGAGATCTGCACTTAGAAGGGCTGCCATCACAGTAGTAGCAGTACCATTAGCTTCCCCCTTTCCTCCCTCCCCCCATTTTCTATGGCAGCAGTGGTTGTCTGACCGTGCTGCAACCTGTAGCTACCTCTTGCCAGCAGCAGCATTGCTATTAGTATACCGATTCCTATCTTGATCGGCATATCGCTTACCCCATTCTTTTCTTTTTTCACTTTTCTTCTAAGCTTGTGTTGTATGTTGTTTACTTAACACTGCCATTTAGTATGTTCGTTTGTTGATATTAGCATGAGCAGATTGCCAACATGCAACATATATTTGGATAAATCCATGTTTACCAGAATCGCCTTTTTATGTGATGTTTACTGCTTTCCATCTCGTCAGACTGCCTTGATCATTAGGATTTTTAAATATTCTGTGTTACTTTAGATGCAGTTTTTCTCCATTCTATAAGGGTCGCTCTGTTTTGCACTATATGCACAACTCACCTATGGAGTAATGAAAATGTATGCAGGACTTTGTAATTGTTATTTTCTTTAAATAGTTTGGTGTGAGTGCAATCTCGAGCTGCCTGAACAAGCACCAAGCGGTGCAAACGGCATTGCAGCTCATTTCCTTGTAGCCCCAGGCGTGTTATTCTTAATAAAGCATTTACTTGTTTCATTTTGGACTGTTTTGACTTATTTTTTCTGTAATCCTGGAGTGCGGCCCTCCATCCTAGTGCAGGATTCTGTCTTTCTGTGCATCTTACAACACCTGCGAGCAATCAAAAATCGTGATACGGCCTACCCATTAGCTAAGCACTTTGAGGACACACACCAAGGCAATATCTCCTCTTTTAAATACTTTGCGATTGACATTGTTACGGTTCATCCCAGGGGAGGGAATAGACTAAGGAATCTGAGGCAAATGGAATTGCACTATATAGTGGACTACAACACCAAATCTCCAGCAGGGCATAATAGAGATGAAGAACTATATAAGTTTCTAGGTGACTAAATAAGACTGGTGCAGGTACACAACCAAAAACGTTCTCTTGCCATCAGCGGTAGAACTGACAATGGGAAGTGGAGATTCAAAAACTCGAAGGCCATTTGATTCCCCGGCCTGCCAAGCATACTGGTGTTCTGTGGTTTCCATTGTGGTTGGACTTTCACGGATATTTTATTCCAGTTCCTATATGTGATTTTGTACACTTATGTTTGTTTTTCTGTGTATGGTCGATTCGGGTCGGAATTTGTAGGATGGTGACATGCAGAGCATGCACATTGTGGTTACATTGATACATGTGGGCTTGGATGGCTATATGGTGTATAGTCTGATATGATCATTTGAGTCCAATATAGGACAGATTTGTCATTACAATACAGTTTAATTTTGTGAGTTTACAGGAGAAAAGTAATGCATCATACGGCACTTTATATATCAGAGTGAGTGGACTCTGTTACCTGTACAGGGTATGGCATGTTATTATTGGTTTTAATGTTTTAGTGTATTTTGATGCTTAATAGCCATATACCAACAGTATCAACGGTCTATATAGCATGCTGCACTTTACATAGTGAGAGGTCAAGAGTACCCACAGGGGAGTATTTACTATTTGCACAATACCTTGCAATGTTTTTGCACAATGCTCTATGCATAGTGTATGCATGGGTCCCATATTGCAAACTGCACCTTATATTCCAGCACGGATGAGTATTAGTGAACTGCACAGTATTGTGTTCTAAGATTCATACAGTGGGTGATTCAGAAGGTTGACATCATATTTGCACATAGCACATTGTGCTTTATATTTAAATACATCAGTTGCAAGAAGCACCTACTGGGGATGATTAATCAGGTGCACTTTAACTTGTATAGGCCTGTACAGTATGCCATCTGTAATATTGGCTCGTACATTGCACTTTATATCTTAATATAGAGGAACATTTGCGACTAGCACAACTTAGTGTGCAAAGTCTAGAACTATGTGCAATATTTCAGGTTGACGGATTCAACAGTCATACATGGTTACCGGATGAGTACCAGCAGTCTACATCGCATACTGCACCTTACACCTTTAGAGATCAAGAGCACCCCCAAGGGGTCGATCTCACATGTGGACAATACCTTGTGACATTTTGTACAGTGCATCATGCAGAGTGCAGGCATGGGTCCTACATTGGGCACATTGCACCTTATATATAAATATTGAGCAGCACTTGCGATCGGCACAGTATAGTTTGTGAAGATTCGCAAACTGGGTGACTCATGAGGTTGCCACCATTTTTCGCATACAATGCACTGCACCTTATATTTCAATACATTAGGTCCAAGAAGCACCCACTGGGGATGCTTGGTAATGTGCACATTACCTTGTAAAGTGCATTGGAAAAAGAAATCATTTATAAGGTGGCTTAGATTGTAAAATCAATGGCATGAAACCTTTGCCAATGTTCTTATGTTTCCACCTTTCACGCATGGCTTATTACTGTAATGGACTAATTTTTTGCTTGAAATGCGTGTTAATCAGGAATATGTTAACAGCATACCTTAAATTGACAAAGCACATTTCAAGATGTCCCCCTGCATGTAAACAAACCATGCTCAGCAACAGCACGATAGTCACTAGCAGAACCAGAAATGATGGACTAACACTGCTACAGAGGACCCGATCTCACTGTTAGCACTCAAACCGACAAAGCCTGTTTAGGGTGAAACATATTGTTTTGTTTTATTTTGTTTTTGCTGCTGCTTGTCCACGATGATGTATAAATAAAGGACATTTCTTTTGCAGCAAAACTTGGGATTGAGTCTGCATTTCTTCTTATCACAGCCTGAGAGCCGCTGCATTCTGGACTGTGTGTCAGCCCAACCCTTTCTTTTCATATATGTATATATATAGATATGTGTAACCAACAACCTTCCTAGTAACCATTAACCGTACCATTTATACAAAGTATACTTAGAACCAGCCCAGAATCATTTCAGAGCCATATCTGACCAAACAGTCAAGGATCATGTATGTGATGAGGAAACTGAAAGAAAGTCCGACATCAGTTCTCAGTAAGTGTAATGCCACACTGTTGATTGGTGTGTCTGAAAATGTTCAAGATTTGAAAGTTCTTCTCTGAGCATGTGCACTACTCACTTGTAACCCTATTCCGAAGCTCTGCTCAGCTTTTTCCACTTGTCACAGCATAACCCATCTACCTACCCCTTTGTCCCTCCAGCCCTTTCTTGTGCATATTACACTAAAATAGAAAATTCTATTTCATTCAGCACTTCAGTGCCATAGGCCCTCAATTAAACTGTGAGACTATGTGAGCTCAGCAACATCACCCTAAACTTGTCCCCACTCAATTCTCCATCTCTAGATATCTCATCTTACTACACATATGGCAACAGTGTATTCAATGATTTGGCTGTACAAGCTACCAAATGACACATCAACCATCTTTAAATTTAAATCAGGCAGTAAAAAGGTGAAAAGCAAATATTCCACCCAACACCTGTAGGTCCTGATTGTAGAGCGCCACAAGGTCTCAAACATCCACTTACTTTTCATTATGGCCAATTTACCATCAAGGGGCCTAATCTTTAGATGTGCTTCCTTGATATCCCACACTAATGTAATCCATGGAGGCCACTTGCTATCCAGATATAAATTAGTTAAATTACCTTGAAAAGCCATCAATATTTGACAGCCTTTCTTAGTGTTTTTAGTTACCAAATCAAGCTTACACAAAATAGAAAAAACGACAAACGATAGAGCAAAGCAAGTACAAAAAAAGACAAATACAGATGTGTATACACATATTTATAAAGGAGAAAAAGGATTAATAAAACATTTTAAAACCCACAATTCATTGAATAAAAATTGATACAATAATAAAATAAGCGAAATATTATGACCCCAAATCAGACAAGACCAAAATAAATGTATGGAGAAGTCTTGGTCCCCTGTAGAATTCTGTTTAAAAAATCGCTCTCTATTGCTCTGAAAGTAAGGGCAAACAGTTACCCAATGCTTGACAGTTTCTGTTCATAACTGTTATCTCAAAACCTGCAGTAAGTATTATTAAGAAGGGCACCTTGGCCCTTCCAATGTGAAATGCACTCCTTAGAATGAAATTGATATTCTGTAGGTAGGGCGGGATACATTCAATTTTGCGAGCCTATTTAGCATATTCAGTATACGTACTGTACTGACCAATGGCATCAACAGTTTCAGCCCAATCTAATGTGTACCATTTAGCCTTAATGCATCCTGGTTAAGGTACTAATTCATCTTTGGTACCTCCAACAAGAGTCAAAGTATCTCTCATACTCTTAATAGAGAGATTTACGGAATGAACTTTGTCTTCCTTAGCAATATCCGAGAGATCCACATACAGACTATTAGAAGGGCACACAATCAGAGTACGAGCCCAAACATACATCAGGTACATTGGGCCTTTAGTGAGATGTGGCATATAGCTCATGCCTCACAGTACAATTAGGAATAACACTGGAGAGACCCAAGACCTGTTTCCATAATTTGCCCTGAACCACATTCAAAAAATTCCCCATGTCAAAAAGGCAAAAGTCCAAGCCATACAAAATCACTGGTTCAACCTTTGCCACATAAAAGCACCTAATGGGTAAAACAGAAAACGTGCATACCTTTCTATATAAGCACTTCATTTTCGAAGTCAAGGGAGTGGGCCTATTCTAAAGACCTGCCTTCCAAATAGCACAAGTGGAGCGATTGGACAGACTGTATCCCAGATACCCAAGGGAATCCACGTATTCCACTTTTTCCCCCAGACAATTTCCAAGTAAAATGTTTTATTCACTTCTGTCCCTTTGAAAAGATAACAATTTTAGATTTGCTCCTATTGGGGGTTAGGTTGTTATTGACAAAGTATTGGGAAAACAGATTGAGTTTGGTCTGCAGGCCCCTGGGGGTTCGATCAAAGAGAATGAAGTCATCATCAAAAGCTAGCCAATCAAGCCTGAGCCCACCCAGTCTAGCTGTTGACATCATCTCCCCCCTCCACATGTATTCAACATCCCGCACATTGAAAAGTATGGGGCAACAGTACAGCCCTGTTTCAGGCCAACCCGCGTAAGGATGTTAGAAGATAGGGAACCCTCCCATGTAAGGCGCACCCTCTGGGAGGTGCTTGTATGGAGCAGCAACAAAAGCTGGACCAGCTTTTTAGGTACCCCCCAACTGAGCAGCTTGTGCCATAGTCTAGATCTTTCCACACAATCAAAAGCACTAGAGAGATCTAGAGATGCCATGTATACCTCTCCCACTTCTTTATTGTGAACATTGGACAAGAGATGTGCAAGTATGGTGACATTAAGTCGGGTACCCATATTTTTTCTAAAACCAACCTGACATTTCGAGAATAGTCCCAAATGCCCAATATGGCGGTGTAGGTCCCTGAGGAGGAGTATGGAAAACCCCTTGCAGGAAGCATCAATGAGGGCAATAGGTCTATATATTGCCAGAGTAGAGTACCCACCCTTATTATAGACAGGTATTATGATTGATTCTACCCATGTTTGCAGAATTATATTACACACAATTATAGCGTCAAATATTGGGGCTTCAATAGGGTCGCCCAGGCAGATGGAGAGCTCTTCAATACAAAGGGTGGTATCCCATCAGGTCCAGGAGCCCTCGATGGTTTGAGCCAGTTAATTGCTCTGATGATATCCGACACTTCCCATAGACACTGTCCATGAGATACAAAGCCTTGGACAGCCTGAGGTCAAGTGAGAATAGGTACTTGACTTCAGGTTGTCCAAGGCTTTGTAACTCATGGACCTTTTCCAAAACAGTCCTTCAAATAGTGCATGGTCTCCAACATTGCCACATGGTGTGTAAGGTCTTGCATTTCAATCTCAGGATTTCTATTCATGACTTTACATTGCACTGTCCTTCAGACACTGCCTCGCGTTGTCTTTTAGTTTGTGCACATTCATTTACATGTATTTATTTAAGCGAGTGTGTGATTATTTGTGATCCTCTTTATAACCTGCACTCCATGGGTCCAGGGTCCAGGGTCCCGGTCTGCACACAGCGCCATACCCCCCTGTAACAAGTATTTGGCTTTATAATAGGCAATCCACGTGTCCTCTGGGATGGCTGTTTCAATGTTAGAAGTTTGTTCTTTACCTACAGAATACAAATTTGCCCAAAAACTGCCCTCATTCCCCACACATAAGCTATTCAGCATATGCTGATTATCTCTTTCGTACGACTCCATAGTCAGTGATTTCACCAGGTTTTTGTGGGTCTGCACCACCTTCTTCTTAGCAGATAAACAATCCATACCGTTTAGTCCCATTGCCCTGAGTCCCTGTATGTGACGAAGTTTAGCCTGTGTAGAGGCTATGATCCTAGAATCAAATGTGTAGTGCTTTTTACCAGTAGTTAGACTCCCCTTGCTATTCCCTAAGGAAGTAAGACCTTCAGTCAGAAATTGCTGAATGCGAGAAACCAGTCTGCAGAAGTCCCCGGATGGAATTCCTCCTCTCATACTGCAGCACCCCTCTTGGCAATTTATTGCGTAAAGCTGGAAATAGTTTTGTGGTTCCAGGTAACTCTACATCTGCCATCATCCAGCTGTATTAAAGCAAGATCCACCCTAGCTTCCAAAGGAGCAGATCTGATATCGAACATAGTATTCAGAAGTAAATGTTCACCCAATCCTGGATTTACATATGTCACAGGACCACATCTGGTTCCTAAGGTGGTAATGACATAGAAGTAATCGATCCTAGATTGAAGATCCTCCTGTACCATGTATAGGTCAATTAAGAGGAAGTAGAGTCCTCTAATAGGAGCATGCCTCACCCACTCAAGAAAGAATCCCACTCAAAACCTCTCTTCAATTTGACGGAATGTAGATTTGCATCACCATTAAGGTTGTTCAGAACTGCTCCCTCACCACAGTTAAGTGTTAAAATCCCCTGCTAGCATAACATAGTCGCCATTCCCACTGGCACACCAGTCCTCAAATATTAACCCTCGACAATTGGTCAACTCCACAAAGGACACCCGCACAGGGTTCCAATATAGATTCACCACAAGGTATGCATCCCCTGTTTCAATATGCTTGATTTTAATGGCAAAGATCTATTTTGATGCAAAGGAGAGTTCAGATATCAACCTAAGTCTAAGATCGAAAGCCACTGCAAGCCCACCCCTAGGACGTCCCAAGCCACAACTGGTCAATATTTTAGTAAAGATCTGATAACCATCTCGGTCAAAGTGTGCCATTGACATGGTTTCCTGTAGTAGTATAATTTTAGGCCCTTCAAGTTGGCCAAGATTTGGCAGGAATTTACATAAATTATTCTGCCCAAAAACATTCCAAATTATCAAGCATACACCAATATTGCTAGGAATGTGCCAAGCCTTGTCTGATTAAATAAAAGGTTTTAAGGGCTGGACCCACGCAGGACCAATTGTTGGCCATCTATGGGAGCTTGGAGAAAGCAGCTTCAGGTTCAAAACATCCATTCAACCGTGCTCTATTCTGTGCCACAGTTGTAAATCATCAGCCCTCCCGGGCAGAGTATATTCCAAAAAACACAGTTGGTTGTTAATCAAGATCCTCAATAGGCCAGCATTAACGTCAACCGGACAACACCCTTCCATAGTTGCAATAATATCGCCCTCCATACCCACATGATTATCTGCCATAGCCTTCTCAATGTTCAAACCACTCATTCTACTGATTCCATTGGCTGCCGGAGTTGTGCCCTTTAAGCTTAGTGTTGGACATATTTTTCTTTTTTTTAACCAGGCCTTTCTCCTATTTTTGCCCCCTCTGTGGGGGAGTTTATCCTTCCCTCCTGCCACACCAAACCCTTCCAGAGCCATCACCTAAACCCCTCCATGCTTTAGGTTTTTAGTTTTTTTTCCTTTACCCAAAACCTCATCCTCCACAATCATCACATCGTTAACCCCACATAGATTACCGGCAAATCATTTCTCTCCAGGTAAGCCATAGCTTCGAGGCAGGTCATTGCCTCCACGAGAAATGAGGGGCTATCTGGTGGATCCAACTGGGCAGAGGGTATTGCAACAGGGTCACTTTCAACCATACCCCACAATGGGTTGGCCTCCACATTGGCCAAACTGGTTGCAGGCTTTGTTGTCAGCAGATCAAACACAATAGAAATCATTTCATCCAGCTTGACCAACCTTTTTTCATTGGCATGTACCGTTTTGGCAATACCACCTCATTCATCCGATTTGAGCAAGGAACCCCGGCAAAAGCCCTCCAAGTAAACAAGCCTAGAAGACAAATAATTGAAGGCCATTTGTTGGCCCATAAGCACCCTGCTAATCGAGTCCTGCTTTTCAGTCAGCATTTTCAAAGCAATATTTAGGCTGGTATGCAGGTTGGACAGGAGCAAAGATGTAAGCTCATTCAAGATTTGATTATTAGGAGGCTTCATCCAATTGTAGGTGAGGACTCCCATACAGGAGAACCCCCGCTGTACCATTCTTACAAAGTTCCGCAGGAGACCTTACAGCTGGTGGACCACAAGTCAACTGAGTAACTCCCCCCTTCGGCAGTATAGTATCCCCATCACCTAGAAGTAAAGGCAGGGAGCAGGCACCAGGTGGAATAGGTACATTACAGGGGTCCGTAATACCCCCATTCTCCTGAAGCACCCCTGCCCCCATAGGCACATTAGCTGTTAACAAGCTTGCAGGAGCCACTATAAATAACATATCATATCATATCACTACAACTCTATCAGTCAATTTGGGAACTAGAGCAACTGCTTGGACCTCCTGAATTTCTGGACTGAGATCTTGACCATCCTCATTCTGGGATGCATCATGTGACAACGTGGGATAGACCAGAGCCTCATGTAAGGAACACGTCTCTGGATCTGTGATCTCAACCAGCAAAGTCTTGCAGGCAGTAGCCAGTGCATGTATAAAGTCACACGTAGATACCAGTCCCTGAATAAGATTAGTTGTAGAGGCCTTGTTTTCTGGAGCGGAGGGAGCCATCTTCCTTATGGAACACTCTTCATTACTTCTCTGAGAACCACATAAACCAAACACTAAGAGCTCCGTCACCCGAGGTGTGCTATGAAAAGAAAAACCATCTCTTTCCGATGATATAGATAAATTCCCCTTAGACCTCCCAAGTCGTCTTTACAAGATAGAGTCATGAAAACGAAGAGTTATCCTCGTCGGCAACACCTGTGGTGCAGAGGAATAGTTTATCAAAGCTTCATGAGCCTCATCCACTCCATTTTTGGCTTTGTGGTCCAGATTGCCCAACAGCCTAGCAGTAGTGCTAGGTTGAGCCTCATCAGGTGGATGAGTAGCAGCATTACAGGCATTACCTGTTTACAGGGTATAATCTGTCCTCATCGTAATATACAGGACCATGCCCAAACCCACAGCACTCCTAAGTGTAGGCATGTTCTAGAGGTACAGACAAAGATTGAAAAATTGTGATCACAGGACCTCAAGGACGGCTAACCACCTGCAGTGACTCACAAGAGTCACAATAAAAGTCACCAGAGTACAGGAGATAATGAGTTTTGTGTGTTAACACATACGCTAGTGCAGGAAACATTGTAAGTATGGCAGGAAATGCAACTGAACACGACCTAGAGCTCAAAGGCTAGATAACACCCGCAGCCACTCTTAGGATCTGCAGCGCCAAGCAAAAGTAATCAAAAGTCAGAGGTTTATGGGGCGACCAGGTGGTCAAAGCAGCCTGCAGTTCCAGTCCAATAGGTCTGTATAGCAACACCTTCCCTATAGCTGATGCACCCAGTTCAATGGGAGGAGCAGAGAAAGAGGAGGAACAGAATGAAATCTGGGCCCAGCATATGCAGGAGCCCAATATTTGTTTTACTTTAGAAGAGTTACACAAACCTCCGCCCTACATGGACTGCACAGACTGCTTCAATCACATCCTCACTCCACGTCCCGCTCTCCGGTGTGCCAGTGATTATGTACAATGTTCAAAGGTAGGGTCCACCTCCAAAAATCTACAGAAAGACTACAGTCAGCTGCACAGACTGATTAACTTGGGTCCTCACACCAGGGCCCGCTCCGGGGTGTTCCGTTGATTATGTGCAATGTTCAAAGGGCACAATACGAAGGAGAATAAATAGCGATAATTATAAACAATTTGGCGCTTGTCTTTAATGAAGTGTCGTGACAATTACAATGTTCAAAGGTAGGCTCCAACTCCAAAAGTTGAGGAAATAGGAGAAAGACTGCAGGTCAGCTGCACAGACTGCTTCACTCATGTCCTCACTATTTTACAGCCTTTGACATATTGAAACCCACATAAAGCAAAATCTTTGGATCTGATAGAGACCTAAACCACTAAGAACAGTAGACGTTGAACGCCATTGGATCGGGATTCCTCTGGCATAAAGTCCTACACCTCCAGTCCCCGGAAAGCCACATACCCATCTTTAACGCTCCCCTGTGCATCCCAACCATCAATTATACATTGTCTCAACATACCTGCACCTACCAAGCAACCACCTTTCAAGGCTACCTCTAACCAGCACTCATTCATGCATATCCTGATACTATAATCCCATGCTGATTCTGCTCACCACTGACCAGATGCAGCAATGCAACAAGCCGACCTACTTAATGAAGGCGTTTATATGGTCTGCTATAACACACAATCAGCAAACAAAAATGACATAATCCCCCTTAATTGCCTTCACAGAGGAATGTCTGACCTTTATGCTCTAAACGATAACATGAATATGTAAAAACGGAGGCAGGTACACGAAGAGGATTTATTGTGTCAGATGCAATAATCTCCAAGTAAATTCAAGGTCTAAAATATATCTTGTTCAAATACCTCATGATCATATATATAATATAGGCCCACCCTTCCTCATTCATAATTGCATTGGTATGTCACCAACCAGCAAAAACCAATGCGTCCTTCTTAAAAGACTTTCCTGGCCAACATTCCCCAATTAATACATTAATACATTAACTACCTAAAAAATGACTACTTATAACAGGGAAACTAGAAAATCTGTGTATACGATGCAGCTAACCTGTAACCCCAAAGAAGCATGTACTATATGAATAAACAATGCTTTTTTCCAGCTGTTGGATCAACCCACTCACTTAAGGGGACATAATCAATTAGACATTCATCTGAATAACAAAATTGAATGCCTGCATCTAGACGTCACCTTTCTGAATTTACTTCATCCTTACAACTGTCAACATTAACAATTAGTCTGACACTAAATATCAGTAGGCACACGGCAATCAACATTTTTTAACTAAAAATATCACCCAAATAATTTAATTCAGGCACTCTTGTTGCCATAGTTCATGCCTGCAGGCTCTCCAGTCATGATTATTGCTTATATGAAGGAAAACTTTACATACGTTGTTGACAAAGTCCCTGCACTTGAAATCGCAAACTTGGATCTTCCCAACTAGTCCACAGGAGCCTAGCACCATCTACAATAAAAAGGGTAGATCTCTGGAAAGGTTTCCCAGCGGAGAATGTGCTCATCGGAATCCATGCAGGTGCTTACACTTGTGCTTGTCTCATGGCAAAAATGGCACACTTTCCACCTATCATTGTAAAAGTGGGCAACGCACCAAATGAGCCAGTCAAGATCGACATGGGAATGATCACTTCCCAATGCCCTCCATTTTCCTAGGATCTATCCCAAGAACCTTTCAAAAACCTGATTATCTTTATGCAGAACAAAACAACCCTTCTCAGGGAAACTTCCAAGGATACCCCTTCCCCCAGACTTTATTTTATTTATGCTCCTATAGAGACTATATCTTATCTACGCCTCCTACCAGTCGAAGATGTTGATGTTCTTATCTTATCCTCGTTCAAAAATCATCACTGAAAATAATATGCAAATTAAATAATCTTCAAAGAATGATAAATGAGCCCCTGAAATGTTGTATTTTTCCCCAAAGCTGCAGGCATGTGATCATTACATCATTCAAATAAATCCCGAGTCACTGTTTAATCACATTTCTATTTGAAGTATCCCATATATTATTGAATCTATTGTAACAGTTCTTGTATGCCCTGCTGAAAATCTTCAATCTGGGTTTTCTGTCCTGCCAATGCATAAAAACGTCACAGTTAAATATCACAGATGAATTCCTGACCTCACAATGGTGACAACGAATTTGATCTCACCTTAATTGACCTATGTGTAACTATTGCTTTGAAATCATCAATATTTATTTTCTCATTCATATTGGACCCATTTTTATTGAACCAATCAAGATAAACTGGGTCCATTCTCCTGAGAAGCATTCAACCTGACCTGTGGACTTCCTCAAGGATCATGCCTCTCATCAATCCAGTTCAGTCTATATGGCTCCCACTGGTCTACGTCAACGTGACCTACAACACATGTACACCGATGATATCCAGTCCCACATTAATCTTCAGGAAAATGAGATGAGTTTGACGAAATAATTACTTCATTAAAACAAGTCTAAACATATTACATTTATAATGTCATATCTGTTCAACATTCGCCTGTTGTGTTTGGTAGATTTGGAGAAAATAAGACAAATTGATCTATGCACTAAAATCGCTGCTGGCTAAACAGATCCAAAATCAAGATTTTGCTTTTGGGTGCTGCGTCACACTCTCACCTCCCTTTCATATTCACAGACTCTCGCTGGTCTCCTTCCTGACTGTGAACTGGACTTGCAGCCTTGAGGTTCTGTTTGACAGTCACCTTTCCTTGGCAAAGGTATAAGCATTTTATCATCTGTCTTTTATGAGTGGCTATCCCACTCTTATGACCAGATCAGGCCATCATCATGATTTTGAATCAGTGTTATCAAGTTTAGAATATCAGTGCATCATCTATAAGGGAAAAACTCTGAGGTTCATATTTGGCTTGAATCACACTGAGCTCATCAGCACAACAATACAAAAACTACACTGCCTGCCAATCAAGGGGTCGCCTCACTTTTAAATGAAGTGTTTGGTTAACTAAACATTGTACACCCCGCTTTGTCTCCAAAGCCTTCAAGTCCTAACATCCACCAACAGAAATCAGTCACCCTTAATCTATTCTTCAAAACTTAATCAAGGGGGCAAAACTCTTCAGGTCCCACATAGTTATCCTCTGGAATGAACTCCCTCTTCACCTAACACTTGAAACAGACCTCTTAAAATTCTGCAAACACTGAAAATGCATCTCTTTGGAATGACTCAACTTATAATCAAGATTTCTTGACTATCCAGGACGTCCGAACCTTCTCTATTTATTCAGCAACATAAGACCAGCAAAGATGCACCCGACATATTGCCATGGGACCAATATGAACCCTATAGTCTCGGGTAATTAATGTAGAAACCTAGGATCTACGACAAAGCCTGCAGCACTCAATGTGTATGCAAAGTTTGTCCTTGGATATGAACATCATAATAAATGACAAGCACTTTCTTGCAGAGACAAACATCCTGGATGACCACCAACTGATGACATGCGCTGTTATGTGCCCTTTTCTGATATGCAGGCGAATCACAAAATAGCTTAAATAAATACATGTAAATGAATGTGCAGAAACTAAAAGACAAAGCGAAGAAGTTTCTGAATTGGTGAGATCTGAAGGACAGTGCAATCTGAAGTCATGAATAGAAATCCTGAGATTGAAATGCAAGACCTTACACACCATGTGGCAATGTTAGAGACCATGCACTATTTGAAAGACTGTTTTGGATAATGTCTGTGAGATACAAAGCCTTGGACAACCTGAGGTCAAGTGTACTCCACCAAGTCAGAAACTGCCTCGCTTTGTCTTTTAGTTTTTGCACATTCATTTACATGTATTTATTTAAATTATTTTGTGATTATTTGTGATCCTCTTTATAACCTGCCTTTTAAAGCGAACCATTAATCATATGGCAAAGTCCTTTTGCCATATGATTAATGGTTCGCATTAAAAGGCAGGTTATAAAGTGGATGTGTAAGGTCTTAAGGACGACCCAAGGTTAAGCTTCTGATAATGGAAGAATCGTTAGAAAACCTGAAATGCCGAATTGTAAATAGGATCATAGCGTACACTACATCTATGGCTATCATCAGAACTGGTCTGCGCATTATGTATCGCCAAAACCAGAGCAAAGTGATCTTTTAAATAGAGTTGCATGCATGTGTTTCAATTACTTTCCATTATTCTTTGTCAATGGCTTTATTCTGTTTTATTCTTTGAAACAGTGTTTCTGCAGTAAAGCTTGGGATTGCCATCATTGCTCCATGTGATTCTCAGAGTAAAACCCGGCACCGGCTGTGGAAGGTCCTGTACAGAACCTTGGCTCCAATGTTCCTAGCTTCTGCTGTGTATCTGATGGACGATCAAAGCAGACTCTTCGTTAATGCAACTGAAAGTGAGTGTCACAAATCTCTCCAATTCTATTGTACAGTAGCGTAATGTTAATGCTATTATTGCTCAAACCATTATATGATTCAAATCTATTGGATTAACTGCCTTTATACAGTAATACTAATGTAATGTTGGAGATGTTGTTTAACAATAAAGCAGGACTGTTAAGAAATGAAAGCTATCCTCCTTCTAGAATCCCGCAGCGAAACAAAGCAATCAACATCTCAAACCTTAGAACATAATTCACACTAAATCATTTAATGATAGCGAATCAGGAGACCAGCAACTGGCAATTCAAACACAGCTCCCTTGTTAAACCATCTAATAAACGGATCGTTTATGAATCGAGTCTGCATCAGGAACGGCGTGCTGTTCCAATAATACGAAAGAACAACCCTGAACTTGATGACACTGTGGGCTATATCTGCATTACTTAGATTCTTCCATAACTCACAAAATTCACATTGAAAAACCTAACAAAACATGTTGCTCGCATCACAGGATGTGTAAGAAATGTGCATCAATTATAACTGAACACATTTCTTAAGAAGCTTCAGAATCCTGCAAGAACACTCAGGAATAATGTCTTCTTCACCAAAGGATCATGCATAAACTCCTAGAAATCTGCTTCTGTACAGTACATCGAAGGACACCATCACCTTGGTTTCTGTATCAATTTACACTATGCTCTTGTAAGTGTTTACAGATGTAAGAGTACAATGTGCTTGCTGGTACATTTACCTGGTTATGATTGCTAGGTGGGGAGGGCTCATGCAGGCACCCATGAACAGCACCACATTCTCATGTCGCGTCTGCCGGTACGCCATCACCTCTCGTTTGAAGGCTTTCAG
This sequence comes from Ambystoma mexicanum, assembly GCF_040938575.1. Taxonomy (NCBI): domain Eukaryota; kingdom Metazoa; phylum Chordata; class Amphibia; order Caudata; family Ambystomatidae; genus Ambystoma; species Ambystoma mexicanum. The sequence continues at coordinate 1,230,839,429 of NC_090932.1, read as the reverse complement.
CTGGTCCTCATTGTCCCGCTCAATATCAATAAGACGGATGGCCACCTCCCCATGCCACCGGCCATGGTAGACAAGGCCGAAGCGTCCCTTGCCAATCATCTCACCGATCTCCAGCTGTTCGAATGGGATGTCCCACTCCTGCAGGAAGATGCTGGTCTGGCTTGCCTTGCGTGGAAAGTTTCGAGCTGAGAGGAGAGACAGGTTCATCTCCTCAAAGTCATCCTCAGACTCTGCCCCATTCCCCTCTTCATTCTATAATAACCAGAAAAGCAGAGGGAAAACAAAACAGTTATAACTTTATTATTACTTGTTTATGTTGGTTATATCATACATACATATTACATTTATAATGTCATATTTGTTAACCCTTGGCCTGCAGAGTTTGTAAGCTGTGCAGAAAATAAGGCAAATAGGATATTGTAATATCATATCTTGTTTATCAAAGGTACCAAACGTACCCAAGTCACACCTGGGTATCCCTTCTTCTTAAAAAGGATATCACATCATGGTATGGTCCACCGATTTCAGCAATAGGATTTCTTATCTTGCATTCACCAGGACCATCCATCAGGCTTCTGTAAATGGTTTTTGGGTCAGGGAACCACTGCAGGGTTCTTCCACATGTAGGTGGATTAATTCCATTTCATTTAGTGGATCTAATATGATATGATCTTTTATTTATATAGCGCCTATACACAATGTGTTTCAAAGCGCTTCAAGGCAAGGGACGGAACAAGGGAAAATACAACCACATTCTTACAGGCCATTACAGTAAGGATGTGAAATTAACTATTGTACTCGGCCTGACGACATTTCAGATAGTGCAAGAGCTAAGACATAGATAAGGAAGGGAGGGGGAGAGTCGGAAGGAAATGGAAACAGATAGGCGACTACCGTACTAGGCCTGACGACATTTGAGTTGAGTTGAGAAAGAGTGACGCACCGTGAATGAATGAAGTCCATAAAAGTCAAATCCAGCATTGGCCACAAGACAGTGATGGTGAAGGAAGGCACCAGGTGGGCGGGGCTTGCTAAGTGGTGAAAAAGAGCAGCAGGCAGGAAGGTACCAGGTGGGCGGGGCTTAGGCCAGGTGACCTTGATCCACTTGCGCCTGCTCCCCATCTCATTATGGACACTAAAATACTCAATGAATGGAATACATCCAAAAAGATGTGGAAGACACTGTAGTGGTTCCCTGACCCAAAACCCATATACAGAAGCCTGATACTTTTTTATTAAATTATTATATTCCAATACTGGATACATATTCAGAAGTGGGTAAACGAAACATTTTGAAATCACAGTCTGAATGTATCTACACATGGATGAACTTTAACAGTGCCACAGTTTGGGGTCTTATTGGGGTAGCCTTACATTGACACCACAGATCACCACAGTTAATCAGAGTAGTGGTAGAATCTGGTTGTTATTCTCTTCTGCTATCCCTTTTAGATAGACGGCACCATGTCCTAGGGGGAAGTTACCCCGACTATCAGGGTTAGTTTAGTTCTTTGTGAGGGATGAGTTTGAAAAACAGTTAGTACTTCACCTAAAAGAAATATAAGTGTTTCCCCTTTTATTGTGATGTATGACTTTGCCTAATAGGGCAACCTACTTCATCTATTACCCTTCCCTTTGGGCCAATGTTTCACAATTTCCTGCCATTTTGTTTTTGGTAACATTCACTGCCCATTACAATGGTCATTAAAAAGTACCCAAAAGCTCTTAAAGTGAGCATCTCCAGTTAGTTAATCATAGGGTACCTAAAGTATAAGTAGGAGAAGCAGCATAAACTGTACGGCACCCTCTTCCAGTGCTCTTCTACCATACTTTGGGTCTACACCAATCATTCTTGGTTTCATGCCTATGTATAAGGCGGTATCCACTTGGTACAGAGCGTGGCTCCCATTGTCTATTCCTCCCAGCCTTCTAGCCCCTCCAGCTCCAAAGCATATTCCGAGGACTGCAAGGATGCAGTGAGAGGTGCTTGTGATCCAGGGTACTGGGTGGCAACCAGTGGCACTAAAAAGGAGATCAGTCTTATACAAATTCATCAATTAGGCAAAGGTTGTGCTCGGGGAGGAGGGGGAGAGGACAGTTCATAGGGGAGCATTAACGCACTGCCCTTAAAAGGAGTTTTAATAAATAAGCATGTGTGTAAATATTAGTTTTAGCAATACATCCAGCATATAGGTGGTATTTATGGTACAGCCTAGGCTACCATATACTGCACCCACACCCAGATAGTTTGTCCCTTCAGTGCATGTGATGCACAAGGGACTTTTTAAGGGAAACAATATGATCCTTTTAATGCTCCCAAACAGAGCGCCATTACAGCTGTTGCTGGAGACTAGGATCGAAATAGAGTCATGCGGCAGGGACTCTGTGTAAAGCAGAGGTCTTCAAACAGGGGGGCGCGGCCACAATCCCCGGGGGTGAGGGAGGGGTGCAAGAGGCCAGCATAAAATGTAAAAAATTAATAAAACATTTTTACTTTTTAATTTTCTTTTTAGATTGGAGGAAATGGGCAGGGGCGGCTCATGTGGTCGGACTGGAGCGTAAAACTGTCTCAGGCACCAATGAAAAAGTGGCCCGCAGTTGCAAATGGATATTCATTCCTTTAGTCACAAACTGTTTGAATAGTATCCAAGGGGGTGTTTATTTTTTTTTTAAATGAAAGCAAATTGTGATATTTAAAGAATATTTATTCAGCAACAATGGTCACAACTACTAGCTGAATAGTGAAGTAACTCATCAAAATAGCCCACATTGGGCAAAATAGTGGCCCATTTTGACTGGCCCACACTAGCATTTTTGGTACGGGCATTGCCCCATAAACCAGTCCAAGCCTAGCGGCTCATCCGTAATGGGAAAGGGGGCGTCCACCCAGGGGCCCCCTCACCCATTGTGGAGTCGAGGAGCCAGCCCAGTAAAACACTGAGCACTCCCTCAGCCCTGTCAAAGGGAAATACTGTTTCCCTTTGACAGGTTCAGTTCAATTCCCCAGCTGCACATGCCCACTGAGCCATGCAAGGCTGGGGAAGTTTTGCTTCGCCAGCCTTGCATAGCTCATTGGATATATTGGCTGGGGCACTGCATGTCTGTATGCACAAGGGGGAGCTCCTGCGCCTCCTCGCACATACGGACAGAGCAGCCTGGAGAGGGGTGTTTCAGCACCCATGCGCAGGCCCCTGCAGAAGGTATGTTTATGTTCATTTATTTTTTATTTAAATAAATATGTGTATGGATGCGTGTATGCTTGTGTTATGAGTGAGTGTAAGGTGATGGGTATGAATGATAGAGTGAAAGCTGTGTGAATGTGTGTGTGTTTGTTTTGGTCCATTGAGCTGATTTTGGCGAGTGGGTGGTACAGGGGGAAAGGAGGGTTGTACAACAAAGGCATTTTTAAAAATGCCTTTGTTGCACAATCCCCCTACCCTCCTGCCAAAATCAGCTCTCCTTCTCAGGCGCTGTGGAACCCAGGGGGCACGGATGGTTTTTGTTTACTGGATATATATCCTAGATGTCCAGCTAAAAATACCATGCTTTCCCCTTTGGCCCCCCAGCGCCAATTGCAAACATTTTAACCCATTACATAAAGATTCACAATGGAAAAGAAAACGTGAACCAGCTTTGATTGGTTCGAGCTCCCTCGCTGCGCTAGGTTGCTATGGCATTTTTGTGGGAAATATTTATGCTGCTCCACTTCAAAAATTCACCAGCTGCCAGTGGCCTGCAGAGTGTGTTGGGAACGGGGTGGGGGAGCCCATGGACTCTGGTGGGAGCAGGATGGGTGGGAGCCCAGGGTCTGTGATGGGGTGGCGAGAGCCCAGGGACTGGGTAGGAGTGGGATGATGGAGCAGCCCAGCGACTGTGATGGGAGAAGGCGGGGGAGCCCAGGAACTATACTGGGAGTAGGGTGCAGTGACGGCACGCAATAGTTCATAGCCATTTGTACATACTGACCATTTGGCATTTTTGGGGGGGTCCAGCCTGCCCAAATTGTGCTCAGGGGCTCAGGACAAAAACGTTTGAAGACCACTGGTCTAAAGGATTAGAAGCCCTGTTCTGGTGCCCTGTGTAGCTGGCTTATCCAACCAGTTTTACTAATGTCATGCTCATGGTACTCCACACAACTCACTGTATCAACCCAAGGCTTGCTGTAGCACAGCTTTTTCTGTAATCACAGGGAGAGCTGTGGTGTCACTGTTGCACTGATGCTGACCCAGCCGACTCCAGTCTTCACGCAAGCCACTGCTGGCAGACACTGCTTGGGACTTTAATCTACACTAGCCTTGTGCGGCTCTCCTCTACCTGCACACAGAGCCCGGGGCTTGGATTTCACCCGGGCATTGTAGCTCATGTGTCAGCCCCCTCCAAGGCCAATCAAGAAAACGTAAAGGGACAGTGCTTCAGGAGGCCCTGGCTAGACCGCCTGCTACTAATTATGAACTTTTTAAAAGACTTAGTTCACAAAAATGTGCACTTTTTGTACACACCTTTAAAGGTTTTGGAGTTATGCAGCTGATTATATGGGGATAGGTGCTTCCAATATATATAGAGATAGTTAGGCCTGTTAAGACTTGTGTAAACATATGTGTAACATAGAAAACTAGGAATAACCTGGTGAAATGAAGTAGGCCTCGCTTTCTATCATCCATGGCTAAGCCGGAAACTGTCTTGAGATAAAGATAAGTGAACAAAATAGTACCCCAGAGACAGTGGTCATTTTATTTGTGTTGCTTCATATGTATATGCTGCCTGCTTAGTGAGTAATATAACGTTTGTTTAGCAGTAGGGGAGTTGGGACCCTTCCTTTTTTCCATCCTAGCTAGTCTAGCTTCCTGTATCTTTCTTCCTTCTCATCACGTCACAACCCTTAGGAGCTCCTCGTGCTGTAGGGCCATCAGGGCCATAGAGATAGGTAAGAGGTGCAAGGGGATACGAGTGTTTTCAAAAGTATTTGAGTGTCTCGCCTTGCCGGCTGGTTTCTTTGCTTCGTAAAAGGGTTAATTGCCCCATTAGCTTTCAAGAGGTACTGCCAAATAATCTTCAGCATTCTTGAACTCTACTTGCATCGGAAATATATAGGGTCTATTCTAAAGGAGCTGTTGGAATTCAAAATGAAAACGTTATATGGATTGTAGTTGGACATAGCCAAGGGAAGTTGTCACGTTTGGGTTATGAGCTAGACCTCGCCTCTGCAAATAAAAGTGTACGAAACTTGCCAAAGAACAATTCTCATTTTTGTAACTAGAGTAATGGTAAAAACAGATTTTACTGTATATTATCTGACAATCACAACTGCCCAGTCATCAGGAATTTGCCAAAATGATGTTCAAAGTCGAGGTTCATTTTCTCATATGTTTCTTCGCCTACTTGGCTGAAAGAAGTATAAGCAGCAGAATGTAATCTTTGTATGCATTAAGTATAAGTGGAAAGTACTGCACAACTTTCAGGGTCGTATTTTGGAGTCCAGATTTTGTACGTGAAATCTAAATAGGGGCAGTTAAAGTGTAGTTAAAAACTCTCTGTATTATATGAGACTTATCCTGCTAGTTAAGCCTTATGTCTCAGAAGAAAACTGTGCTAAACTGGTTGGAACTTTAATTTGCCCAAGAAAAGATTATTGTAATACTCTGATGGGCGTGCCAGAAAGGCTTGTATCAGGAAATTGCAGATTCTGCACAATTATGCCATGTGTGTTATGGAAAGTGTTCACAGACGCAAACACTTTTCGGACTATAGAAAAGAGTTGCACTGGCTTCCAATAGAAGCCAGAATACATTTCAAAATCAACACCATGACACGCCAGTGTCTGTATGGACAGGCACCTAATTATCTGAGAGATCGAATTGTGATCCAGCGTTTGGATTAGGTTACTAGATCGATGGATTCAATGTTACTAACATGCCCAAAAAGCAAACATAGGAGGGGCAAGAATTGTTCTTTCCCATTGTAAGCAGCTTTGACCTTGAAAAAACTACCAAGGGTAACGCGTCTAGAGGAAAATCTGACCATCTACAGCAAACTAAAAAATTACCTCTTTTGCTAGGGCCTTTACTCCGTTCCTTGATTTAGCCTGTTGGCTGTCTATGTTTTGTTTGTGTATCCACCCGCGCCCTGATATCTGGGAGCTTTCGGCACGTTATAAATATATACGTTACATTAGATTAACTAGCATTCTTCTATAACTGTATTTAAGTTTTAACTACAAAATAAGCCTGGGCGAACCTATTCCCTCCCCCACAAATTCCCATGGGCTCCATTGTCTCACCCTAACAAGAAGGGGACGGGGATCCCTCTTAGACTGGGGTGTTAGGCCTACCACAGGTATCACAAAAGCCAGTCCTCTCCCAGATGCACGGTGTGGGAGTTTGGAGGGACCCAGTAGGGGCCAGCTGCCAATCCAGCATCCAGCACATGAACAGGGACATTGATTCCGATTCTTACTGCAGCAGGCAGTCATAGCCTAGAGCTGGCAGACCCGCATACAAAAAGGGGTGGGGCTAAAGGCCCCTTTTATGCTTTTGCTCACCCCAACACCTCTGTGGGGAAAAGGGCAGCCAGTGGTTGGCCAAGTGAACCGTAGAAGAAGCTATCCAATAGAGGGGAAAGGGTTAGGATAAAAAGGAGGGCATGACACAGGTAGGTCTGGTTTATTTGGGTGAGGTCAAAGGAGGAGATTAACAAATCACTTAACTCTCGATAATGTTCTTTCTGATGGATGTCCTCCCACGGATTCCTCATCTATGATTTTCTATCTTAGGTATAGCTGATCTTCAGAAACGTTTCCACCACCAGGAGGTGTAACACGGCTACGTCTGATGCCTCTACCCTTCCCACACCATACATGTCAGTGCCAGTATACATTGAGGAGGCCTCACCTCATGACCTCAGTTCTGCCTTTCCCCCCAAGTATTCTTTTTCTGAGGGGCCGATGAATTTATGAAGGTGTGCTAGCTTTACGCCAAGAAGGGCGTGTTGAGAGAGCGATGAGGAATCTGTGGAAGAAGCATCCATGAGACATGACATTAGTTTGAAGTAATTTTACCTTCTAATGGATTACTTCCTCTCATGAATACCTTATCTATGATATATTTCCATACTAGTGTGTGACTCAGAAGGAGGGAGGATTTCAAGAGGACACCACCTAAACCAGAAAACTCTGGAGGACCACTCTGTCGAATCGGCATCATGCACCAAAAGGTAATCGAAGCAGTAATATTTGGCAAACATGGCCAAGAAATTGATGTAGCCTCTTGGTCAATGTCCAAGACAGGGACACCCCTCTGTTGAGCAGAGGGGGCAGCCAGACTTCTGGTAGAATGAGCACCAAGACCTTCAGGCACATCTTTTCCAACCAGATCATTTTGAGATGCAGAAAAGGATCTACCTAGACAGGGTCTGTTTGGTCAGGGCCCTGCCAGAATGGGCACAAGCATAAACCACAGAAAGCTGCTCATCTTGACGGATGTTACTCATCCGATAGACATAGTAGTTGAAAGTCCACAATGGGTCCAGAGGATGCTATCACTCCTCTGCCTTGGAGGGATGGGGCAGAGGAACAGATACTGGAGGATGTATCTTTTGAGAGAGATGTAAATCTGAGGCAATCTTTGGGAGGAAGGACAGTCACACTCTTAATGTTACCTTCTCTTTGGAGAAGGCCAAAAAGGAAGGTTTAACAGAAAACTCCTGATGGGTAAGCCTGAGGGTCACTCACCTGTCTCACTGAAGTGATGGCAAACCAAAAACACCTTAAGGGTGAGTGATCTAAGAGAACGTGAATGCAAGGGCTCAAATGGTGCACCAATAAGGAATGTTAACACTAAATTCAAACCCCATAGCAGAACCACAATCTGGCGTGGTGGAAACTGATTATACAGTTTCTGTAAAAATTGCAAAACATTGGGAATTGTTATGTTATGTTAGCGGTACTTGTATAGCGCACCGTCACCAACGGAATTGGTCCCCAGGCTCTCTGGCGGATCTGTAAACAGGAAGGGTGGGTAGGGTTAGTCGGGGAGAAGGAGAGTGGAATAAGTGGTGTTCTGTTGGCAGCTTCAGCTCAGTATACACCGAGTGCTGGGCTTGGTGCTAGTATCAGATCGGGCGAAGGCCTTGAGTGCTGTGGGTCAAGTTTATGTGTTGTTGATGCGGTGTGGTAAAGTGCATGTGGATTGCTGGGGGTGAGATGGCTGTGTGGTTTTGTGTGGGTTTAAGTATGCAGAAGCTTGGGGGTTGGGTTAGAGGGGTCTGTATCCTGATTCAGGTACTATGGTTCCATTAGAGTTGTATACTTGTGGGTTGGGATGTTGCTGGTTCCTCGTGGGCCGATTCGCTTTGCCCTGAGCTGAGAGGAATGCCGGAGAGAGGACCACTGGAGAAGCTTTGAGGAGGTTGAAGGTAGCATGACCTATCTAAGGTGGTCTATTTTCAAAGACTCCACAACCCCCCCACAGAGTCGCCCAGACATAGCAGAAACCACAGTAACCTATACATTCTCACAGAGCGGACCATGAGTAGCCGAACGCAGCAAGAGTTGTGTGGTTGGTGCCCGGAAGAAGGAAGAAAGGAGACAACTTCACACCCCAGGAAGAACCGGTAAGCTGCACGGAGAAAACGGAAGGTAACAGAAGCTATAGAAAACCGGTAGGGGTTTTGTTTAAAATAACAGATAAGTGCATCAGGAGTGCCTCCTTCATCTCAGCAATTGCTGTAAAACTGATCTCCCGCATCACAGTGGTTGGTGGAACAAGTACCAAGAGTGATATTGTCAGTGAGAAGTGCATAAGTAGTGGTCTCCCTTATCTCAGTAATTGTGCTAAAGATATCCAAAGCCTCTGGAGTAATCTCCCTGATATCATTAATACTTACAAAGCTCATCCAAGCATCAGGAGTGATATCCCTCATCTCAGTAATTGTGGAAAAGATAACCAAGGCCTCAGGAGTAATCTCCCTTGTCTTATGGAATGTGGCAAAGTTAACCAAAGCAAAGTAAACCACTGGAGTGATCTCCCTCATCGCAGTACCTCTTCCAAAGTTTGTCAAAGTGTAATGAACTGACATAAACTAGAAGGTTGTTGAACATTTAAACTAAACCTGAGAGAAGCCTGGAGAGAAGTTCATGGCTTAATAAGAACTGCTGCCAGACATCTAAGTGAACCAGGAGAGGGGAGAAATTCTCCTGGTTGTAGAACGCAGTTTGTCAACGCAACTGTCAAAGCTAAAGATTGGCAAAGGATTGTCAAGAACTTTAATCGGTAAATCGGGAGAAGGGAAGCATTCTCCTGATACTTTACATTATTGTGGAGCATGAACTCTTAGTTATGACTTTGAGACTACAACCACTAGGGTTGCTATCAGTTAACCAGAAGAAGAGAGTCATTCTCTTGGTGTTCTTTGTTTTCATTTTGTGCATAATGGTTGGGCTAGAGTTGGGTTGCTTTGGTCAGAGGACACGATTTTTCATTTGGACAACCACACTGATGACTATCACCCAAGTTTCTTAGTTGGGTAGGGAAACCCCCTTTAGAATAGGGAGAATACAACCTTTTTGCTTACTATTTAATAAATAGGTGTTTCTATTATGCCACCCCTTTGTATAATTCCTTCCTCCATCAAGCCACATATGGTGTTAGCAGTCGGATGTGGACAACCCATTAAAGAGTTTGCCAATGCTATATTTTCCACCGGTCCACGATCCCTTGTAAAAGCAAGGAGAGACTCGAGCCACTTTCCACTGGGGGTAGGATCTCAGCAGCCTGATTTACATAAAACCTATGTGCGCCCTAATGTAACAAGCACTAATTTGGGACTTCCCTTCTTTCCACTAACCTCCAGGACTATCTCCTCTGTTAGGAGAAATGTGGAGGGGAATAATGACCAGCTCCTTGCTCCCTCTTATTACTGAATCCCTGGTAGAGAGAAGGCTGTACTCTTTAGGCATTCAAGTAATCACCCCTACCGGATCAGTCACCTACATTACTCTGCATAACAAATCTTGGCGGAAGAGAGGTTTTAGGATGTTGCCACATTTGTCCTGTGGGGAAGACATGAAGGTCGTTCTTTTGAATTATTCATATGACCCTATTAAGATTCAGAGAAGGGACTTGGTAGGCTATTTGATCTATCAGGTACTCAGGATAAACCCATTCCACCAGGGTGGAGACAGAGCCATAAACAATCCAGAGATACCTCATACATGGGATAAACCCCAGAGAAGTGTTTTAGCCCGCAATGAGCTGGAGGCAGAGCTAATCACTAACCGTGAGATAAATTTGGAGGAAGATATTATTCCTTTGGGAGAAGGAATGTCTTCTAACTCCTGAGTGCCCTGGGAAACCTACTCCCCGAGAGAGGAAAACACCTTGAGACGATCGAACCACCATTATCCTTGTCATTTCATTAGACTGGGTTTACTGCAGAAGCAGGAAGAGAAGCGAGAACCATTTAGGCCTGAACACTCCATAACCTGCTCTGAGGGTTTTGAAAAACCCTTAAAACCTAGAGACCTGATTAAATGTAATTAAAACTATATAAAACGGTTTAAGGAATTTGTGGAACGATGTGCTATTCATTTAGCCTAAAATGTATCCCCAGTTGCGAGAGAGAAAGGTCATCTTGACCCAATGAATGAGCCAGTCACTGAACATGTTAAAATGAAGACAGGGTATACTGCGCTCTTGGGAAATGTAGAAGTTTCTAACTCTCCAGTGGTCAGAGAAAACTGCAATACTTCTGAGTTTACAGGACTTCTATCACTCTACCAGAGTAATTTGTAGCTGGAATTCCAAGAGACCAAAGAACATGATAGCCTAGAAAACTTCACATATGGTCCAGAGGAGTTTAGGATATCCAACCCTGGGGGGAACTGGGAGACACTAGGCTCCTCAATGTGGTGATCCCGATACTCCAGAGGGAGCTAGGCCAGACAAGGCAAAAATACCTTCTTCACTTCTAACCACTATCAAGGAAGTCATATGGTATTCACTTTGAGAGGTTGGTCATCTCACAAGATACTGCCCCTTAAACTTAAGGTCTCCTCCCACTTCATCTAACATAATAAGTCCCACAAAGACTACAGATGCTCTATTGCTACGGACCTCTATGTCCAGACATTGACTTTACCATCAACTCTTGGAACAGAGAGTAAATCTTATCCTCTCCCTAAGAGTAGAAAATTAAGGGAAAAGAATAAAAATTATTTGTTTTCTGCAGGAAATAAAGCCATCTATGGGGTACCAGCCACAGTTAAACAGATAATCATAAAGTTTGGGCCCAACTAGATAGCAGAAGCAAAGGTTGCATCATAAAACAAAGTTCGTACCTACAGGGTGGAAAAAAATCCCAGAAAAGGAAGTTTGCTGCATATATGGGCACATGGAAACCTATCCACAAACAGAAATACATATAACCATTTTAGGAAAGGAGCTGTGGATCACAGCAGCAGTAATTCCTAACCTACCAGCCTATTTGGTCATAGGTAGTACTGTCTCACCGTTTAATCAATGGGTATCCCACAATTCCCAAATAGGCTCAGATTGTCCTAACTTTGATAAGTAGTCGAGCTGTCGGAAGCGGCCTCGGCGCAAAATCGATTGTAGTGGGAGGTGCGGCTTGACACGCTTACACACGTACGTGGGTCCTTTCCTCGAGTCTCCATCCGGGAATTGGAACTCGACAGAGATGGAGCGGAGACGAGAGTCGGGCGAGCGAGCAGGAAGCCTCACACGGGGAGACTGAGGCGTGCAGGGCTGACTTGGCAGCCAGAAGGTGAGAAGCGGGTTTGGAGCCGGAAGAACGGAAGCTAGCCGCGCCGCGTCCAGCCGTGGAATTTCTTTCCCTGCTGTAATATAGCGCGGCAGCTCCCTGTGGCTTCTAGTGGCTCCCCGCAGTAACGGTTCCTGGTAAGCCTTTAACCTCAGTACGCAGCCAGCTGCTTTGGTACTGGTTGATAGGCGCCCTCTATGAAAGGAGCCACCCCCCCCGAAAATGGTGGTCTCTGATTAGTTACCTAACTAGTGACCACCATTAGAGTGAGCTTGTGAAGGCCGTTGCAGGCCAAATAAATACACACATTTCTGGCTAATTCTGACCATCCCGTTGCCTTAGAAGTGGGCTTGGAGTTGACCCTGTGAAGAAGGGGAACCTGTGAGCTTCTACCGGAGACTGCGGGCTGTAGCCTTTGATCCGGGCTTGCAAGCTCCCCGGGTCACTATACTGGTGGGGGGGGGGGTGCCAGTAAAAGGTGGGAAATTCAATCCAGTTACCTCACCAGTGCAGATCTAGAGGTAAAACCTTTACCGGCCTCTAGCAGCAGCCCTTATTACCTTCCTTGCCTGGACTGACCTGCACTTATTGGATATAAACTCTTGAAGTGAATTGAGCCATAACGTAGACATGCAGCGGAGAAGAAGAGCACCCCACTCGATTTATGATCTATGTAAAAATAAATCTCAACCCATAAAGGAACCCAAGGAATCCCACAAGAAAGGGGGCAAACCCAAAAAGAATGCCAAATATGCTCTTACGGTGGCGCAAGGGGCTATAACTGAGTTCTTTCCTGTGAACCCACCCCGGCCACGAATTCCACTGTAATTGAGGAAACACCGGCACCCATAGAGAGTGGCGGCATTTCTTTAAATACCTCCAATTTCGACGACATAGACAATAATTCCCTCTTAGACCTTCGTCTAACGATACAGAGAGGGATGCAAGCACAAACTCCCCCGAGGTCACCCAGTGGCATAACGCCATTAAAAGAAAACAGCATGAATAGTGTCTCGGGGGAGCATACCGGTGAGGGAATCAGTGGACGTTTGTCTGCTTCTCCTAATCTGGTAATGGCGTCAATGGAGGATGAACCGGATAATGTGATGGAAGATAATATCGAATCACAGCCAAGCTCATTACAGATACCTGAGCTACAATCATCGGTGGCTGCTCTCCAATTTGCCCTTAAAATACTCTTACAAATGTCAGGGCGTATTTTGGCCAATACTAATACCATCACATTGGCCTTTGAGCAAAAGGATCTCCTCCGAGAAGAGGCAGAAATGAATATATCCGATGCTTTACAGACAGTCGAGGAGATTGACGAGCAGGATGATGTGGCGGAGGGGGGTGAAGCACAATACGTGCCCAACAGCGACAGCATAATTGAGGAAATCCCTGTGGAGGCTGATGATCTAGAGCATGAGCAAAGCCCTCGGTGTCCTCCCACACGGAAACAACGAAGACTAGCAAAAAAGGCACTTAAAAATAAGTCAGCTGCAAAAGGGGCCCAACCACTTATAACAGTGCCCCAAACCTGAACCAGAGACCCGCTCAAAAAAGGCCAGGAAAAGACTGGTGAGAGCAGCTCAAAGGGCGGCAAAGGCTAAAGGCCCACTAATAGACTGGCTGATACCCGAAGAGAAGTCAATGGGAATGGACCCAAATGATGCTTCAGTTTTGTCCTTTGAGCCTGATATGGAAACTAGTATCCATATGCAGCCGGAGCTTCTCCCTGAAATACGGGCGGTGGAAGAACCTGCCGAGCCCTTACCATCGGACCCGAAGAAGGCAGTGAAGGACATAAATATGAACCGTATCTGTTTCATTAAGAATTTGTATCCAAGCGACAAAAATCCCTGGTTATCACGCTCGGAGCTATTAGCAAGAAAATATCATATACCTCAACTTCGTGTCCTAAAATCTGAGGATTTCTTTTTTATTGAACCCCTGTCGGGCCCCAACCCTAATGTCTCCGCCTTACATTGCATTTTTCCGACTACGGCGCAACTCATCAGAAAATATAAAGAAGATCTGAATGCAGTAGACATTGACATTGATGTGGACCCGCTGGAGAAGGTACCCTCGGTCGATCCAGAGGACTCTATGGTAACAGCTCCTGTGGCTAATGTGCTCAAATCTGGGGGAGGGGACAATCCTGCTCTAATTGAAATACAGCAAGTTCTGAAGTCACTTCTAGAATCCATCCCGCAACTGCTACAGAACCATTGATGAATGTCTTTACTTTCTTGGAACTGCAGAGGCTTCTCCCATCTCTTGAGGGTGGAGGGCTCAGTTGACTTACTGTTCCAACATAGTTGCACATGTCTACAAGAGACATGGTCTCTTGACCCTTTACTGTTAGATGGTTTTGTCATACATCAAGCGTTTGCTAAACGTGGTAACAAGGGGCGTCCATATGGTGGTTTACTTACAGGGGTAATGAACACGTTTCTGTCCCGAAAGATTCAATGCAAATCTGAGGAGCTTCTGTTGGCAGTAGAGGTCGAATATCAAGATGAAAATGGCTCGGGAAGGTTTCTCTTAATTAATCTGTATAATCCCCCAGGAGAATTGTTTTGGGACTCACTGCAAGAGGCTATACAAGACCTACTGTCTTCTTGGCTGTTGAGAACGGGCAATGATGCAGTGGTGGTTGTGGGTGGTTTTAATTGCCATATGACGGACGAGACACTTAAATCTTCCAACTCTGATCTCAATGCAAGGTGCTGGATGTCCCATGGAAAGAGGGAGGTTGAAGGATTAGGCTGGCTGCAATTGTTTGGAGCCTGGGATATGGCTATGATTAATGGCCGTACTTCGGGAGATCGGCCAGGGAGACATACTTGGGCGAGTGGATCATCAATGAGCAAATTAGATTATATATTCATGTGCCCTGAGATGCAGAGTAGAGTAAGCGATATGATAGTTAAGCCTAATATAAGGATCGACCACGTGTCGCTACAGTGTATATTTAGCATTCCTATATCATCTTCCTCTCCTGATAACATGGGTATCGTCCAAGCCAACCGTGCAGGATCTAGAATAGTGTGGTCTGAGAAGAACATAAGATTGGCCACTGAAGCTCTTGAACCCATCTTAGATCGGGGCTTCTGTGACTTCAAACTTATGACGGCAAATGAAATTGAAGACTGGATTTCGGGATTCTCAGGTCAGCATGCCACGGCCAACAAAAGACATACGTTAAAAATCGGGGGTGCCACACTTCCCTTTAATAGGGAAATCAGGGATGCCAAGAGAGGGCTAAGAAAGTCCATCAGAGGCCTGAAACACATGAACTTATCTGGAGCTCTATACCGCGAAAAATTAAGAAATATCAAAAACTGCTATAAAGCGAATATCAAGAACATCAAGATAATAGAGAAAAACACCAGATATCAGCGGCTGATACAAACGATTTGCACTAGAAATTCTCGTAGCATTTCGTCATTACTCAATGAGAATAGAGAGAAGGCAAAAGGCCCCTTAATTAACCCAATATGTGAGGAGACATGGGTTATTGGAGAGGGTTCCTATCCATCCGCCTTTCGATGTATCAGTAAAGGGAATACTGAAGAAAATAGCTACCCTTAAGTCCTCTAGAGCCCCTGGCCCTAATGGGCTAGCTAACATAGTGATTAAGAACCATCCCCTTTTTTGGGCCGATTTGTTCTCTCTCCTATTCAATAAGATTCTATTGAAGGCAGACAGCGATTCTTATTCCTGTATTCAAAAAAGGCAGCCGTTCTGACCCTAATAACTACAGGCTTCTATCCATGCTTGATATTTCAGGTAAACTTTTTGCCTCACTATTGCTTTGTGAGATGCAGAAATGGGTAGAAAATGCCAAAATACTCAGCAGATTCCAATGCGGCTTTAGACAGGATTTTTCCACCTCACATAACTTTTTGGTCATGGAAATACTCCGTACACGGGCACTTAGTAAGGGGCAGCCCCCGTTGTACGCTCTCTACATCGACTTTAAGGCCGCATTTGACTCCATCCCACGTGAGAGGTTATGGATTAAGTTAGAGAAATTGGGATGTCTGACAGGTATATTATACTATCTTAGATTACACCATCAAAATACTACGGTGCGCCTGAGGTTAGATCAGGACGGAAATATGACCAGAAATGTGATCCAAGATAGGGGGGTAATCTATATGTGTACGATATTCCTGCACTATTAGCTGAGGTTGATAATTGCCCTCCTAAAATCGGTGAAGCATTGTGTGCCGTATTAGCATATGCGGATGATCTGGTTATCTTTGACAACACCATAGGTGGCCTGAGGTGTTCCGCCTCTGCCCTATGGGACTATGCCAGGACAAACGGATTGACCATCAATCTGGACAAAACAAAAGTCCTTAGATTCACGAGAAGAAGAGTGTCGCGAGTGAACCTGATAGTACATGAAAATCTTATACCCTATGCTCCATCCTATCGCTACCTAGGAGTCAAAATTGAGCCTCTTGGCGATTACTTACTATGTAAACAGGGTCGTATCACTAGGGCGATGCAAGCTATAGCATTTATTTCCTCCTTTACAAACAAGCAGGGTGGCTTTACCCTCTGGGGAACGCGCCACCTTTATATTCAAGTGTTTGCCCCCATGATTATATATGGCCTGGAGTCATTGCACACAATAGACCTAGCGTGGCTGCAAGTGCTGGAGGGCAAGTTCTGGCGACGGTAATTGGGACTACCCCCAGGGGTCCCCATGGCCCTGATTAGACTTGAACTGGGTCTTCCCTCTCTGAAGGCAATGGTATTGAATAAAAGAGCAGGGTTTTACCTTAAGATGATAGGTGGCACTATGAACCCCTTATTAACCGTGATACATCAGGAGGTGACCAAAAAATATACTACTTCGCCACTACATAAAGATATGACCAAATTTCTCGTAGATATTGGATGGACACATAGAGGGGCTACTGTCACCAAGGAAAACTTAAATGCACTAGGAAAAAAAGTAGACCTCTGGGATTGGCTCGAGAACTTTACACACATAGGTAGCCTTAAGACACACCAATTTGTGAAATATAGATTATTCAATTATATGAAACCGCAAGCCTATCTATATCTATGCCCCTCGAGAAGACTTAGACGCTTCATCATACTGTTCCGATTGGAGCAATTGCCTACTCTGTACATCAGAGGAGCATGGGATAATATCCCGACTGCTGAGCGTATATGCCGTCTTTGTGAATCCTCAGAATGTCTGGAGACAGCTAGACATCTTCTTACGGAATGTCTGACTTTGAAGAATACAATCTTACGCTATCTGGGTGAATTTGTGCATGATCCTACAACTATATGCAAAATGTCATTCTGGCGATATTGCACTAACACCTGCAATATGCACCTATTCATTGCGTTATATAACGTCTGGCAACAGGTCGAACTTAGCCTGGCCTGTGGACTGTAACTATTCCAAACACTAGGGGTATAAAGGAATAAACTGAGTACTCTTTATGAGATAGAAATTGATTATGGTCTAAAAATATTCACTCTAATGACATCCGAGATGCAAGTTGTTCTATGTAATACACTTAGATATGAACTTCTGTAAATAGCATAAGGAAAGTTGTTTAACTGTCCTTTTTAGTTGATTTTTATATTGTTATTAATTCACATTTTTTCTTTGTATATTTATGACTTGAGTATAATGTTTGTAATTTGTAATTTGTAATATGTGTAAAGTTTGAATTTATTTTCAATCTATACCACATTAAAGTATTAAATTAAAGATAAGTTAATAAGAGAACCTAATAAATCATCCATGACCTATACACCCTTTAATGCCTGGGAAAACAGTGGGTTTCATGTAGAACCACAGGTATGGTACTGGAATCAAGTTACTAAGGATTACAGAAAGAAAATGTGTTTTTCTGAGACAAATACCTCATTTCAAGAAGGGGAAGCCAATTCCCTTAGGGGAAGGGTATGTGATGAATTGTGGGATCACTTCACTTCTCCACATGGGGGAGTCCTTCCTTGCGAGGCTAGGCAGATGAGGCCATTACCCAATAGACTCCCTAGGGGTGATGGAAAGCAGTAGGACCTCACAGGGAAGGACTTCCCTCATGGGCATTGTTACTTCTGTTTCATGGACTAACTCCCTAAACCTCTGACTTTTAAGTCCCCGAAATCTATGAGATCTGAAAGAACACCTTTTGACAGCACCACTAAAGGTATGGTAAACCTTCTTTCAATTTTTCTGTAAGATCTGCTTTCTTGCCTTATGGAAATACTGCGAAGAAGATGACAGGAGTCATGCGTACCACTCTTTCATGTGACAACAAAAGTACTGGGAAGAGGAAGCCCCAAGAATGCTTAAAGAATACATCACCAAAACAAAGGACTATCCTACTTCACTGGGGAGGACCAAGCTTGGAAATATAAAAACTGAAAATGGATTTACGGAAAATGGCACCAATGGTGAAACCTGACTGCCCCAGGAAACTCAAACCTGGGAAGGAGGAAGCCTTGCAGAGAAGCCTGCCCTGAGTTGAGAGGACACCAGAGAGAGGGCAGTGGTGTCCGCCAATGTCCAGAGGGGACCTGACCGGTGGAAAAGCTTTGAGGAAGTTGAAGGTAAGGTGAACCATTCGGTTTATTAGCAATGGCGACACAAAAGAATCCACAACCCCACCATGGAGTTGCCCAGACATAGCGGGAACCACAGCGAGCGACACAATCTCAAAGAGCGGAACACGAGTAGCAGAAAGCAGCAAGAGGGCTGTGGTCGATGCCCGAAAGAAGGGAGACAACCTCACACCGAGGAAGAACCAGTAAGCTGTGTCAGAGAAAACAGAAGGTAACGGGAGCCATAGAAAACTGGTAGGGGTTTTGTTCAAAATAACTGAGAAGTGCATCGGGAGGGATCTCCCTCGTCTCAGTAATTGTTGTAAAACGGATCAATGCACCAGGAGAGATCTCCCTCGTCACAATGGTTGGTGGAAGTACCACCAAGAGTGACATTGTCAGTGAGATGTGCATCGGGAGTGATCCACCTCATCTCAGTAATTGTGGTAATGACAGCCAAAGCCTCAGGAGTAAACGCCCCCTTTTCGGTAACGGTTGTGAAGATAACCAAATCCTTGGGAGTAGTCTCCCCCGTCTCAGTAATTGCTATGAATATAATCAATGCCTCGGGAATAATCTCCCTCATCTCAGTAATACTTGCAAAGCTGATCCAAGCATCAGGAATGATGATCTCATCTCAGTAATTGTGGTAAACATAAATCAAGCCTCTGGAGTAATCTCTGTCATCATATGGAATGTGCCAGAGTAAACCAAAGTGAAGTAAACCACAGGAGTAATCTGCCTCCTCGCAGTACCTCTTACAAAGTATGTCAAAGTTTAAATGAACCACAGAAGGTTGTGGAACATTTAAACTAAACCTGAGAGAAGCTTGGAGAGAAGTGCAAGGCTTGATAAGAACTGTTGCCAGACATCTGAGTGAATCGCGAGAGGGCAGACATTCTCCTGGTAATATCACACAGTTAACTCAGACGTCAGAGCTAATGATGGGCAAATTATTGTCAAGAGAAGGGAGGCATTTGCCTGGTACTTTACATTCTTGTGGAATGTGAACACTTAGTTAAGACTTTTAGACTACAGCCACTAAGGTTGATATCAGTTAACCAGGAGAAGGGAGTCATTCTCCTGATGTTCTTTGTGTTATGTTTTTGTGGATAGTGGTAGGGCTAGATGTGACTAGTTTTGGACAGAGGACAAGACTTCATTTGGACAACCACCCTGACAACCAGCACCCAAGATTACCTTAGTTAGGTAGGGAAAACCCAATTAGAATAGGGAGAGTTAGGCCATTTTGCTTATACATGTTTTTATTATGTCATCCCTGCGTCAGACTCCTTCCCCCAGTATGCCACAATGTATCCAGACCAATGGCATCCTGCATGATGGATGACATCTCTAACAGTCCTCCACCTCACCATAAAACTAATTTGGGAAATCCCTCATCTCTCTAGGGCACCTGGGCTCCATCTTAAAAGTGATAGTATCACATTCTTCTTCAATGATTCCATCCATCTTTGGCATGAATGCCCCCATCAGAAACGTGGAAAACTCCAGAGCCAATGACCCAGAGTTAGAGGGGTATGGCACTCATTGCTCAATGCCTCAGTGTGCAGGGATGGGTCCAAGACCTTAAGCATGCAATTGTGGTCCTTCACAGGGTTCTTCTGACTTGAGCAAGTGTGGTGTGCCCTGATGGCGCTGCCAGCACATGGAATTTGGTAAACATGTCAAGCATCTTCAACCTATAAGTCTCCCATTCCTATGGGTATGAGGATTGGGTGGGAAACAGTACCAGCCGAGCAGCTTACTGGTTGTCCCTGGACTAGTTACTTCTTCGTGGAGGAATCAGAGTGGTGCTGAGCAGACCTGCTCTGTGATTGTGACCTCTTGGAGTGCTTCTTCTCCTTTCAGCCCATGGAATGTCTTCTGACCTCCACACCACACTGAGATCTCAAACATGTTTGCTTGTCTTTTGCCTTGTTGAAATAGGTGACAAGCTTAGCCGCCCATTACAGGAGTGTCTTCAGATGCATCGACTGACACGACACTTGGTCCTGGGGGTCGTGTTCCTTCCACAAACAGTATAAACATATCCTGTAGGGGTCAGAAATCAATGTTTGTCAACTTCAGACTGCACAAAGCTTGAAGTCTGTAGTCTTCATAGGAATAGGCATTTTGACAAAACTCTGATTATCAGTGTCGCTGAAGTGAACAGAGTATAGAAGAAAGGAACTGAGGGCCTGGGGCATGTAGAGGAGTCAGGCAGAGCTAGCACACAGCCAGGCTGTGCCACATGATAGTGAAAATGTTTCCAAAGATCAGTTACACTGCAGATTGAATATCATAGATGAGGAATCCATAGGTGGTAGGTCTCCATTAGAATGAGAACGAAGAGACCAATCAGAGGAGAAATGTTCAAGAAGAACGTGGTAGGGAATTGTTGAAGGAGTGCGCAAGGTGAGGTATTGGTCAGTTAGAGAAAGATGTACTTGGTTGTGTGTGTGTGAAAGGGGTGAGAGTGAGCATGATAGAGTAGGAAGGGAATGGTAAGGTTACTGGAAGCGTAAAAGGAGGATGATTGTGACCGAAGGTGTGGATGGAGAGCAGTGCATAGAGGGAATCTAGTAATGTGGAGAGAGGATTACCCGTAGTGTGGAGAGGACAAAATAGTAGGTAAGGTGGTAGTGAGGAGATGGTACAGAGAAGTAGAGATTAAGGTTGGGGTGGTTGAAGGAGGATTACATGGGGAAGGAATCCCCCTATGGTATTTGGGATGACCATCACCAGAAAACGCCGTATCATCCGCTACACTACCTACAACCCCATCTCCAACTTTTATTCTTCCTCCCCCTCCCTGGACAGAGCTGATATATTTTGTTGTGAAGTCAGTCCACCTACTCTACATGACAATTCTGAAAACTCGAATACAACAAACTATCCTGTATGTAGCTTTTTTTTCTGTGATGACGAAAATGTCTGAGAATCCAAAGATCACTTGCGGGAAGCAAACGAGTGGTGTAGTTTCAATAGGCCACCGATTGACCCTAAGCAATACATCAATCAGACGTGGGAACGCAAAGTCAGTTCAAGCTCAAGCTCAAACTAAACTACAGGAGCTACGTGAGAGGGACAGAACCATCCCCGAAGAGGAATAGTGGGAGCCGTGCACGGAAGCAGCTGATGCAAGGCACAGGACCTGTTGAAGAGCAGAGGAGTCTGAACGTGCCGCTGGAGGGAAGCTTCAGTCTGCAGAGCCGTTGCAGATCCCGTGGAATGCCGAATCCTACCAGAGCCTCCAGTAGGGAGACAGCTGCCTGCGAACCGCCGGTACTACCAAGAAGGAAGCAAAAAAGTATGCTGGTTACCCAGGAGCTGTGTGAGGTCCAGGGGAACAACGGGGTGACCGCCGGAACCAAAAAGATAGGGTCTGGGACCCTGAAGCGAAAAGTGAATCAAGCAGATAAAATGTAACATTGAAAGTCTGGGAACCATACTCAAAAGAGAGGGTTTGGGATCCTGAAACGAATGAAAAACAGTTGTATAATCAGCAGGAGAGTGAACCAAGCAGATACAATGCAACAGTGCAAGTATGGGACGCACACCCGCATGAGAAGCCAAAGTTCAAAGCAAATAGGGTCTGGGATCTTGTAAGAGGAAAGGAGATAGCCCAAGAAAGAACCCTTGCTTGGCAGGAGAGCAAACCAAGCCGTATAAAGTAATGCAAGTCTGGGACCCGCACCCACATGAGAGATTGGGAATAAGAGGGTCAAGAACCTTATGACCGATAAAAGGAATTGTTTGCTTGGTAATGGAGCATGTCAAGCTGGTAGGAAATAAGAACTGTGAAGCTGAGAAACAGTTCCTCGTGAGTTGTCCAGCACCTTGGGAAAAGAAGAGGTCTAGGGGAAAGGAGCACAACCCTAGCTTTGAAATTTTATATTTTTGTAACATTATTTTGCATCACTTTATTACCAGTGAAACTGGGAACTTTTCTGTTGATTGAAAACACAGAGTACTGTTTATTTTGAGAAGAGATCATCCTTGCATAGTTATCTCAGATCAATAGTGTTAGGGAAATAAGTAAGATTTGAAACACAACAGTTACAGACTTTTTAATTTCAGACTTGCTGACAATTTCACTCGTTTTCCTTTGAGGAAAGGACACCCCTCTTAGCTTTAGGGATAGAGAGGCCTTTTTCCAACCTTTTTCTTATTTAATAAAAATCTTTATCCAGAAACATGCCACCGTTGCATCTGAGCCTTACTTCTGCATGCTTAGAGAACCTTGTGGAACCCCACAGGTTTGTGTGTGCAGTGCTGAGCGAGCTGAAGGGAGGTAACCAGGAAGTTTACATTCTGTCTGTAAAGAAGGGCTTTATCCAAAGTAATGCAGTGCTATTCCCATTTCTATGATTCTTTTGATGATGGTTGTGTGGTTGACTATGTTGGCCGCTTCAAGGTCTAGTAGGATTAGTATTGAAGTGCTGTTGGAGTCCAGGTTAATTTTTAGGTTGTCCCAGATGGGGAGTAATAGAGTAGCTAATTCCGTTTCTCTCAAGGGTCTGAAGCCAACTTGTGCCTGGTCTAGGAGATTGTGATTTAAAATGCTTATTTTTCAGAATAATCCATAAAACAATGTAAGTAAAAACAAAATGCAGTACTATATATCAAAGAATTAGATTACAATGAATTGTGTTAGTATACAAAAGATTGAGCGGTGCAAATCATGACATTTAAAGTGCAGGATAAAATGCACAAGTGCGTATAGCTAGAACATTTCCTGGCACAGTAATCTGCTATGTTTTAATTATACTTAATCACAGGAAATTCCGATCCCTTAGTTCTCTTTATATTATATCATTAGAGCTGGGGGTTGGGTCCTTCTTAGCAGCCATGCACTATCAATATACTTGGAAAAGGCCAACACAATCAATTAATCTGTAGTCATCTTGGATAGAAATGATGCATCAAGCTAAAATTATGTTTTTGCAAGATAGATCTGAAATAGCATCCCCTGACATAACTAGTATGGCCATAAAAAAAGAAAGTCTTCAACAGTTTCTTGCTCCGCGGTACAAACTGAACACTGCTCAGACTCTATCATGTGCTAGGTGTATAACTCTGATGCCAGAGGTAGAGTACTGAATGTATCTCTTATGTATAGGGAACATGCAAATGATGGTGAAATAACATCCAAATAGCTCTATAGCTCTCTTTTTCTAGGACAGGTTTTCAATGCTGATATGCAAGAGCTTGTGCTGAGGATCTAAAATACGAGTCTATCTTGCACTTCGCCTTTGTTATAAGTACGAACTGAACTAGTTTCTTTGTGTCCCCATTTATTAACTCACTGTTGGTCCACAGGTGCATTACTTCCATGGAATCTAGTTCTACTTTAACATGCCTGCACCAAGGGGTATCCATCCCGCCACTCTGAGACAGAAGGTCCATTATTGCCTCTCTGTATTTCGTCAAATATGGAGAGGTCCAGAGGCGTACCAATGCAATATGTGTTGATTGGCTATCACATCTGAGCTGTTTGTTTGGGCTAGTTCTATGTGCAAAACCATATTAGGTGTGCTGCTGGAATGAAATGTGATCTTTAGTTTTAACTTCCTGCAATCTTGCAGGTTTAACATACCCCCAGGTTTAAGCGCCATAAACTGTGGACCTAGCCTGCATGTTGTAAATCTGCAATGCTGGTGATAAAACACTGTTCCCATGCATGTGAGCCAGTGTAAAAAAAGCATTACTTGTTCTATCCTGGCTTACTGTCGATTTTACTGTTTGAGCAGACCAACTAATGTTACTTGTAAATCTTGTGCCTAATTAATCAAATCTTTCTACTTGCTCTATTGACTGACCCTCTAAAGCTATGTGTAATCTTTGATGTTTTTTAAATGGAGGGTGTAACACCATCACATTTGTTTTGTCGATGTTGATCATTAGGCCACTTTCTCTACACACCCGTCTTGGAATGCTGCGACTTGTTTCGCTATGCCCTCAGGGGTCCTAGAAACCAAAATGGTGTTATCGGCAAAAAGCCAAAGGGGAACATTACCATGTGACAATATTGGTGCACCTGCCTGCTTTTTCTCAAGTTTAGTTATTAACATGTTGATATAAATGGAGAAAAGGGTAGGGGCCAATACGCAGCCATATCTTACTCCAAGATTGATGTACCGCCTGATTTATTCCATCGAACTCTTGCAGTGTAATTAGACTACAGGCCATTAATGGCTTTCAAGAGTCCAATGGGTATTTCCAGTTCAGCAAGCGATTTCCACAGTTTATTTCTTCGGACCCCCTCAAATGCTGCCTTTAAATAAATCAAGGTAGTGTAAGATTCAGCTTTCTTAATAAGACGTATTTCTGTTGTAAAAGGAACAGTCTATTGTGCTCAGGATGGACTGAAATCCAACCTGAAGGTGACTTACCACCAACATCTCCTTGGCCCATCCCGAGAGGTGTAGCAGTAGATTGCATGTGTAGCTTTTGCCAACCGTGCCCAATAGGGGTATGGGCCTATAATTGGCCAGATTATTTCTTCCCCCTTTTTCATATAGTGGAACAATAATTGCCGGGGTCCAAGAACCAGGGACTCTTCTCTGTTTAGAAACTGCATTAAAAATAATGAGAAAGACCGGGGCCCAAAGTTCTGTCTCCTGCAATACATCTACAGGCACCATATTGGGTCCCCGAGCCTTTCAACATTTCAGGGGCTCGATTGCATCCTTACTTTCTTTCAGAACACCTTTTAGCTCCAGAGCTCCTTGCTCTATGGGATCTCTTTGATAATCAAATACTTCAAGGGGAGAGTCACTACCAGGAGTGGCATAGAGTTCAGTGAAATAAATTATCCCTTTCTCTTCTGGTAAGCTACCGTGTATGGTATTCATCGCCGGGCCATTGATCCTGCAACCTTGCTCCAAAATGCAGATGTATCTTTCTTATTTAGGACTGCTAAAAGTTCCTGCCATAAGTTCTCCACAAAATGTTCTTTTTAGATGTAGTTAATATGCCTGTATGATGCCCTTAAAGCTCTCATACTCAATTTAGCTGGAGCTGCATGGTTCTTTAACTCAGTGATGTGTGCAGTTTTGGTCTGTCGACAATCTTTATCAAAACAGCTAGTGTGTTTAAAGGCTTTTTAAACTTCCTAACTTAAGGCACTTTCTGAGAGATATCTTTGTATAGTGTGACAATCTCAGTGCAACTTAAACTATTTGATGGTAGTGGTTCAAGTAGGGGCAATATATGTCAATGTTAAGGGTATTTATAACGTACAGCATCACCAAAGTAATTGGTCGCTAAGCGCTCAGACGGATCTGAAAACAAGAAGGTGGGAAGGGTTAGTCGGGTGAATGGTAAATGATAGGTTCCATATTACCTTCTACAACATCTTCCCATTTTATTCTCTGGGTTGCTAGTAGATTGTAGGTTTCTACAGGTGCCAGGATTTGCCCAAATACATATGTTTTCAGGGGTTTCGCTGGGTAAGGGATGTTTGAAATAGGCCGGTAGTTGGTTGGGTTGTCTGTGATTCCCGAGGGATCTTTGTGAAGTGGTCTAATGTGTGTCAAAAGTACTTGGTATGCTTCCAGTTGCTAACAAGTGGTTTTTGAGGTTGTGGACATATTCTTCAGGTGTATCTTTGCTGAGGAGGATCTTGTAGATATCTGATGGGCAAGGGTCTACTGGTGATCCATATTTGTTACTTTCTTTGAAAAAAACAAATCTAGAAAAAGTTATAAGGACACCAAATAATCGAGTAGCGCCCCACCTTAAGGTGATGTGTGCAATTGTAAAAATACAAAAAGCCCACCTTTGGGCACTGATAATCCCTTCGAAAGCTCACCATACCCACAAGAATGAGCAAAAAGACAAGGAATGCAAAGCTGGAGGCCACACCCATATACAAACAGTCAGGCCAGGGGTAGCAAAACATGAAAAAACAAAATAGTGTCCCACATAAGTTCATGGAGAAGAAAGCAGCAAAAAGAATATCTTTCCCACCATTGGCACTTGTGGGATCCAGGGTACCTGCGAATGTAGGATTAGAATAGTGTGAAAGGAGTGCCCCTGTTGAAGCCCTCTTTTAAAATTCGGAAAATACAAGATGTAAAACTAAGGACCAGCCACTAAATGGTGGCGTTTGCAAAGCATGTCAATCTAACCAGATACACAAGCCTAAAACATTGTCATAGGGTTAGGGAAAGACATTTCACTTTTTCCCTTACATGCTTATAGATTTAAATACTTCATAAACTATCATTTCTGTACTTCTGTGTTACTTGACGTAGTGCAGTGCTGTGTGTGGTTAAGTGTATTAATACACCACCCCATATCTCCTGAACTCTACCTTATCGCTAAGTCTATGCTTACCTTTAACTAGGGAGGCCTCTGAGGAACCTCAACCTGAGCAGTTTCTGAAAATCTATTTTAACATCACTTCTAAAAATGAAATTAACTGTCACTAAATAACAAGCTCCAATCCCGATCCATGGGACACCCCCAAATGGCACCATTGTTTGGTATAAATCAACATAACATTAGTATGGAGCAATAGGGATGGAACATAAAAGTAATACAATGATATAGCCTTCCAAGGGTCTGCTTATCCCTTCTGCAATGAAGCACAGTTGCAAGACTTCAGAGGACTCTGCAGAACCTTAACTCTGGAGCATCCCTGAAACTGTGCACCGCACCAAGTGTGGGAGAGGCTTCTGAACTCTGGAATTTCGTCTTAGCCTTGATCCTCATTTCGGTATTCCCTATTCACATACAATGGTTTACCACCCTTCATATCAAACCGAAAAAGGGGTCTGCACCTGCTGTACTTTTTTTCAAGCTTGTTAAACAGATTTTTCGATCACTGCCCCCTACCCAGAGACACTATTGTCTGCATCCTGACCTGACATTGCAGAGGCAAGCAAAGCCTTGCCCCGCCCTCCTTGCTTTAGCTCACCTCCAATGGGGAGACCGATCAGTCCCCAAGACCACAAGCACTGGGAAATACACTCCCCTGTGGAATTCCTGTATTTTCAAAGCGTCACACATCACCCCACAATGAAGCACGTCTGGCATACCATATCCCGATAACTTTTTCCTTTTCAACTTTGTTGTTACAGTTGCATTGAGCCCAGGATCGACATTTATGTATTTTTCTTTAATATATATATATATATATATATATATATATATATATATATATATATATATATATATATTTTTTTTTTTTTTTAGGGTCCCCCCAACTCCCGTTTTTGTGGTAAAAACCACTTTTTTACCTACACGGAAACCCAAAAATAAATATATAAATAAAAAAATTCAAACCTTTGGTTTTCGACCCTATTGACTCTCACCTTTTGCATTCGAGCCTTTTGTAATCGATCCTTTGACTGGACACCGGCTGGTGTAACTGGATATTATTCTCTGTTTTTTGCTTTACTCTCAAACACTTGCATTTTCATGCATAATGCAATTTAGAATACCATGTCTCAAGGTTTTCAGCTGTTTTCGTGACTGTTTGTACCTTATGCGTTGGTCTTCTTACTGCCCTCTCGGGCAAGGAATATTCATATATGGAAAGCCCTTTATCAGGCAAAGTGTCTGCTTTCCTGGGCAAAATGGCAATCTGTGTGTTTGTATGGCTAGATAGGGGGACTGTGTCTGTCAGGACCCAGTACACATCCTAGTTAAAGTGTGTCTGTTACTGAGCAGATGTGGTGGCAAGAGGCTGTCCCTGATTGGACAGCATCAGCCAGTTTAAATGGTGCAGATCCTTGCGATTGATAGCTTTGGACCGACGCCAGTCCAAATCCTAGATAAAAGGAGGACTCCTGAAGCCATTCGACAGATCATTATTGGAGCCAAGACCCTTACGAAGATATGCAGCCAGCTGATGACCCAAGGACGATCATTGTAGCTGACCAGCTTTGCCTCTAGCCAAGTCCCGGGGAGCCCGGCTCTTCACTCCTGATTTCCAGAACACCCTTGTCAGTGATTGGTGACCCCTGTCTGCTCTGGTCACTGTTCCAAGTTTAGCCTTGGAACTCTATGTTCAATTTTTGGAACAAGTCATCTGCCATGCAATTTCAGCCTTCCTAACTGAAGTGCTATGCAGAGTCTGCACCTTAGTTCTCATCACAATGATCACCTGATCGTGGTAACTTCCACTGAAACCCACTTCTTCAGTGATTGCTGTGGAAATTGGAGTAAGGGGGTTAGTTTGCATGCCTTTTGCTTTCCGCGGCCCCCACCATCGGGTTGTATTGGCATACAGTCCTACCCCTATCTCTTGCTTGTCTGAGTAAGATCGGTGGTGGTTTGGTCAAGGACCTCTCCACCTCGCTCCCGAGCTTCACATAGAGTGGTGGGATTAGTAGGGAAACTTCGAAGCACTTATTTACCTCTTCATTCTACTTCTGGATCATTTGCCTACAACTGTTGGCTTTAGAAACTCTTGTTCACAAATCACAAACTAAACTTTCCTGCAAGGTGCATTTGTGGAACTGGTGTTGTTTGGGTACTAGGCCACAATTCTTAGCAGGACCATTGAAGGGTTAGAGGAGAAAGTGTTGGGGACAGAAAGAGAAGCTGCATGGAGAAGGAGAGAGGAGAGTATGAGGAGGAAAGGGTGAGTGACACACATAGGAAGAGGAACATGTGAGTGCGTAAGGATAATGTGAGGAAATGGGGAGCTGGTGTCGGGCATGGGGAGGCTTGCAGCCAGAGCCACATACCATGGGCAAGGAAGCCTTGGAGGTGCAGTGTGTTGGGGCCCCGGACCGCTTGGAACTACACACCCCATGCTGATTGGCATTCTGGAGTGGGGTGTGGGTACGCGCACATGCGTGCAAAGGTTGAGCCTTCATAAGCTCCTCCGCGGCCCGTGCTATTTGGTGGTGATTTTGACTGTTGCAGACATGGGCCAGAGGAGATCAGAGTGCTGTTGCTGGGAAGGAAGGAGGCCACAAGAGGAACGGTGCATTGAGGTAACTCTTCCTCGCTGTCAGCTCTCCCGTGTCACGGGTGGGTGAGCTCGAAAAAAGGCAGCACGGCAGAGTTATTCCTTCCTTGCACTCACCACCTGCATGCTCAGTTGGTGAGGGGGCTCAGAAGCGAGGTTGAGGTTGGAAACCTTTCAATGCCTACAGTTTCTCACCTGGGGTGGTGTCGTTGCACCCCCTACAGGCCTCAGATAAGTGAACCATCCCTGTTTTTGGTGAATGAGAATGAGAGCGGAGCGTGTTTTGAGCCAAGGACTAACAGAGAATGCTTAATGGGAGCAGGTGTTTAAGGGCTACGCTTTTCTTGTTTTCTGCTCCATGTACAATCAACTCCCTCACTGCACCAGCTCCATTTAGCTGCCCTGTGAGGGGAAAATATGCAGTCTTGGACTACCTTTAGACCATGCACGTCCTAAGTGTTCACAGTCCTGTTAATGCTTAATGTGGCTGTTTAAATGTGCTATGGTTTACATGTCCACATCCATGTGGTTTCCAAAGTGTGCTTTTGTTTGTCACTTTGCATAGTGCAATGGATATTGCATAGGAGGCGTTTAGGGAGGAGTCGCATTCTTAATTAAGAATGGGTGTGCAGCAGTGTGTTGAAGAATGGTCAAAGGTGTGCAGTGCTCCAATTAAGACGAGCACAGTTAGTGCAAGGAAAAAAAGGGCCGCACCCAGCTGAGTCCCACAAGGTTTTGTCTCTTTCCTGCAATCCCTGTACCCATCAAATACAAGTTATCCTAACCCTTTACCTGGTTTTCCTCACCACCCTTTCCCTATCCACAACTTCTCCCTAAACCTCTTCCCCCCATTGGCTGCCTCAAGGTCACCTGTTATTAAGATTCAGGAACCCCTGCTAACCAAGGTGGGAGGGTCAACTACCCTTTGGCCTCTGTGGCCAGGAAGGACTTGTGAGATACTCAAACGGCACGACAGATAAGACCAAGTGTGGCCTGTGTATACAGAAGGCACATAAAACCTTATGCTACATCACATTGGGAAACCTAGAAGAGGGAAGCCCTAGATTTTTCCCCAAAGGGATTTTTAGAGATACAAGGCGTTTGCCTTTAGGACATCACATCCAATTAGACAGCTCTTTAGAAAGAAGGGGTTGCCGATCACTTGTGACGAGCCTGGAGTTGAAGAATGCCTGTGTTATGGAGGGAAAATCCTACCCTCAGATAGAGAGAGAGGGTTGGTCCTTTACTATTCTAACACTAAAAACCCCGAAATGGGCTTTGAGAATTGGTGTAGTCTTGAGGCCATCTGTGACACTGGATGCAGGTGAATTAGCGGTAGCCTGCTGAAAATGTGGTATGTACTAGTTTCTCTCGCAGGTTAGGAAGAGATTGGGAAGCCCATAAACACATTTGGATTCGGGTATTGTGCAAGGATATGGCCAAAAGCTTCATAGTGACATCGAATTTGGGAATTCTTGCATGGATTTCAAATGAATTCTAAGGCAGAAAACGAATTTGGAAGCCTATATAAAGAAGCAGAACCTTCTTTTTCCCTTTGTGGGTTGAGTTTAGCAGCGGAAGGCGAGGCAGAGTGGATCCACACCAGCTGTTGGATAAATACATTTTTAGGGGTTATGCAGGATTTCTGTTTTCGTTGCAGACTGAGTGTGCTATTTGCCATTTGAAATCTTTTTGTTTTTAGCTGAAAAACATTTGTTTATTATTTTCTTTTTACTTTGTGAGCCAGACACTCAAGCAGTTTATTTGGGAAGCCAATTTTTAGTTTGTTATGGCATCATTTCTTTTGTGTTGTGATTGTAGTTTGACACCTTTGTTACTGAAGTTGGAGGAAACATTATTTTTATTTTTTTGAAGGCAGGTAATTTGCTTACTATCACGGTCAAAGGAGACATTATTCTACTGAACATATTATATATGTGTTCTCGATACATCATATACACATAACAGCAATTCTTTTCTGTATCTCAGTGGACCAACCCTAGCATCTGGTGTGGCCCCGCTTGTTGACAAGGAATAGAGATGGATATATCTATTCAGACATAATTTAAAAATCAGTCCCAAGTTTTAGTGACAACTTGAAAAGATGGGCATTTTACATTAGATAATGCCCAATGCTAGATTTTTCTAGAGCTCTCTATGCACAGCAGTGTATAATTCTTTATTGACCAATGCTATGCCGGCTACTAGAAAAATGTAATAACTTGTACTGATATAACACAACACACTTATATAAGGTACCTTAACTATAAGGTCCTTGTAAA
The DNA here is from genome assembly GCF_040938575.1 of Ambystoma mexicanum. NCBI lineage: Eukaryota > Metazoa > Chordata > Amphibia > Caudata > Ambystomatidae > Ambystoma > Ambystoma mexicanum. Next base: position 1,230,807,851 of record NC_090932.1, on the reverse strand, counting down.
ACACAGAATAATCTCTGAGAGAGACCTGGTAAATTGTTCAGGTTTAGCAAGCTTAGTTCGGTCTATGCCTGGTGGCTATATACATAGATCATAAAGCTCATGCTATATAGAGGGCGAACGGTTTCATAACCATAGTTGTTCAGGTCATCTTCATCAGGACGTGATTCGTCTCGACTCCCTTATGGGTAACTGCTTTATCCCATGGGTGTGTTTCTTACTCCTACAAGGGGTGACAGAAAAACAGAGGAGGGGTGGGGGTATCACTATTGGGCCCTTTACTATATTATGCTTAGTGTTCATTACTATGCATCTACTGCTAGAGAATGTATATATGCATTTCTTCAAAGTAATTTTTAAGAGTGTAGCAGGGCTATTAGACTTAATGAAATCATATGTGTTTTCAAAACAGGTGCCTGTTGTGACACATAACAAAGGGTGGGGGGGGAGGGGAAATGAGAGTGCTTGGGGGTGCTCAGAGTGTCCGGACCTTAACACAGTGTATGTGCGGTCAGATACACCTTATAACCCTTTCGTGGATGACGGGTGCTCTGTGTGACTTACCGCCATGCAATGTTATAGGTGCAGTCACACGTTGCCTGTGCTTGTGTAAGGGCATATGTGGTCACATACTCCTAATGAAGAGAACAACAAATAGAACAACAAATTGAAGGCACCTTGATGTCAATGGGTGCTTTGAAAAGTGGAAAAGTGGAAAGGATGTGCATTAGGCCGGGGGGCTTACCAGCTAATGGATATCATGGAGCGCACTTGCTTGTGGCTATAGTATTCGGCACAATAAAGTTGCCTGAAGAACGCTGGTTAATGCCTGTTGCGGCAGCTGAACTCTGACTAGTTTCCTTCCTACAGGGAAACATAAAGGTGCCAGAGTATCGTTAGTAATAAGTCGCAGAGTTGGAGGGTAAAAAAGGGTGTATTCTAAAACCCCAAATAGAGCCTGCGCTTACCATGGGTCCTGGTAGCTGTACGAGTCATTCACGTTAAGTTACGTATTGGTTCAAAAACAGTTTTTCTGCCGTGCTGCGGAAGGTTAATATTAATATTGATATTAATATTAATGTTAATATTAAAACTTTAAAAACATTAAACATCGTAGGTATTATTACTTAAGGCATGGATCCCATGTTTTTGGATTATTTTTCGGCCCTCTTATACAACATAGATTATAGCAGCATGACCTTAGATGGCAACCGCTGCGGCCAATGCAAATATGGCGCCTGGACCATAGAGTTGTATTTGGACCGGACGCTCCATTACTGCGACTGTACACTGCTAATAGTAAGTGGAGCCGCTGTTTTCCCACAAGCAGGATTCCAGACGGTCTCTTACAGCTACCAGGACACATGGTAAGCGCAGGCTCTATTTGGGGCTTTAGAATACACCCTTTTTTACCCTCCAACTCCGCGACTTATTACTAACGCGACAATGGCACCTTTATGTTTCCCTGTAGGAAGGAAACTAGTCAGAGTCCAGCCGCCGCAACAGACATTAACCAACGTTCTTCAGGCAACTTTATTGTGCCGAATACTATAGCCACAAGCAAGTGCGCTCCATGATATCCATTAGCTGGTAAGGCCCCGGCCTAATGCATATCCTTTCCACTTTTTAAAGCACCCACTGACATCAAGGTGCCTTCAATTTGTTGTTCTATTTGTTGTTCACTTCATTCGGAGTACGTGACCACATATGCCCTTACACAAGCACGGGCAACGTGTGACAGCGCCTATAACATTGCATGGCGGTAAGTCACACAGAGCACCCTTCATCCACGAAAGGGTTATAAGGTGCATCTGCCCGCACATACACTGTGTTAAGGTCAGGACACTGAGCACCCCCAAGCACTCTCCTTTCCCCCCGCCCTTTGTTATGTGTCACAACAGGCTCCTGTTTTGAAAACACATATGATTTCAGTCAGTCTAATAGCCCTGCTACACTCTTAAAAATTACTTTGAAGAAATGCATATATACATTCTCTAGCAGTAGATGCATAGTAATGAACACTAAGCATAATATAGTAAAGGGCCCAATAGTGATACCCCCCCTCCTCTGTTTTTCTGTCACCCCTTGTAGGAGTAAGAAACACACCCATGGGATAAAGCAGTTACCCATAAGGGAGTCAAGACCCCTCTGATATGAATCACGTCCTGATGAAGATGACCTGAACAACTATGGTTATGAAACCGGTCGACCTCCATATAGCATGAGCTTTATGATCTATGTATATAGCAACCAGGTATAAACCAAACTAAGTTAGCTAGACCTGAACAACACACCAGGTCTCTCTCAGAGATTTTTCTGTGTTTTACAAGGACCTTATAGTTAAGGTACCTTATATAAGTGTGTTGTGTTATATCAGTACAAGTTATTACATCTTTCTAGTAGCCGGCACAGCATTGGTCAATAAAGAATTATACACTGCTGTGCATAGAGTGCTCTAGAAAAATCTAGTATTGGGCATTATCTAATGTAAAATGCCCATCTTTTCAAGTTGTCACTAAAACTTGGGACTGATTTTAAATTATGTCTGAATAGATATATCCATCTCTATTCCTTGTCAACAAGCGGGGCCACACCTGATGCTAGGGCTGGTCCACTGAGATACAGAAAAAAATTGCTGTTATGTGTATATGATTTATCGAGAACACATATATAATATGTTCAGTAGAATAATGTCTCCTTTGACCATGATAGTGTATTAACGTGTATTCTGATTCACGGTTGGAATGCAAAATTGACCTGAATAGGCCTAAAAATCAAGACTCATTGTGTTACAGGTAATTTGGTTAGCCAGGTTTTTTTGTTAGGGACATCTTTGATATTTTAGTTGAGAAACCTTCATTTTTTCTCTTTCAAATCTTCCATTTTTATTTTGTTTAAGTGGGCCTTTTTGTTTCAAAAATGTCAGAGATAGAGGGAAAGGAATCTGATGCGGTGGAGTCTTTGCAGAATGAGTAAAGCAAACTGGATCCACAGGTGGCCATGGATCACTTATTCTCCTACTTGAAATCTGAAGATGAGGTGGCACAGTTGATAAACATTCCAGGTTTGAGGCACACAGACAAGCTGCCTCCTCAAGCTGATGATTCATTTTTGGTGGGACTGGTGGTGATGAGGATGGGACGGGGAGGTGATGGTGGGAATTGTGATTGCACGGAGGCAGGGGAGGAGACTGCGCCAGTGGCAAAGCCAGCAGCGCAGGGGTCAGATGGAAAGGCAGTGGCACGGTGCAGTGGGGTCAGGATGAGACACGAATCCCAGGGAGGGTTCAAGGAAGGTCCAGAAGTTCCTCTGAAAGTACAGCGAGGGCAGGAAGCCAACCACCCCTTTGTGATCATCATCTTGGGACTGGGACTACGTTAAAGGTGCCTGATGGGTTTTCAACAGCAGATGCTGAATCTGTGGCACTGACACCAGGATGTATGGAACATGTTACACCCACCCCAAGCCCATATCAGTGATGACAAGACTGTAGGAGAGTCCTCCCAGGAGAGCACAGGGGAATGCTGAGGCCTTTGTCGGAAGCGCAGACTTGTCCATGCAGTAAGTGAGTCCTGCATATAGAGGTTGATACCGACCCACAAAAAGGCCAGGCAAATCCCAGGTGTCATTTCAGCATGAGTGTGAGACAGGGTCAGTGTGTCTGAAGGCAGTACCATGGACAAAATTGCCCCTGCAGATTGTGTGTGTGAATTCCTTTACACAGGTCAGGGTAGACTAAAGGAGATTTTACAACAGCATTCTACAACCTTAGAACTAGCTTACACAATATCCTAGGCATTCATTTGATACATGCCTGAGCCTATCCACACAAATGCCATTTTGCTCCCTTTTCAGGGAGATGCACCCTTCTTCTCTGTGTCGCACATCCACTATTTACATTGCTGTTTCTGCATGAGACCGAGGGGTGCAAAAACCTATTGCTTGTGTGATCACTGAGGGCACACACAGCTGATGCAGAGTTTAAGAGCAGTGCAGGGTACTTCTGCATTTCCCCAAGACATCTCACCAACTTGTGCAAAATGTGTAAATGTAATAGCGCTATTCTTTCTACACCCCCAAGTAGTACAGAGAGAAAGCCTGACATCCCTCTCCTCCTATGCTCTCTTCTGTAGTGTAAATAGCTAATAAAGGGTGAGACAGAACCTTCCCTGTCTCAGTAGACTCCCTGTGGGGAACATCTCTCACCTTGTGCAAATGCAAATCTGAGACAGCCCCTCACTACCCTTAGAATCTGGATGAATAAACCCTGGCTGTCTTTGCCTGCTCACATCATTTTAGCTGTGGCACAAATAAGGAAAAACCCTGAGACCCTTGGCTGGAAAGGGGCCACAGAGACTGCAAACTCAAGATTGCAGACTTAGTGGAAAACCCATTATATCCCCTAGCCCCATAACCCCTGCCTGTCATTGCCAACACATTGCTTTTTACCATCTGCGTTGGTCGCACCTCCTAGTCTGTGATTAATCCCCCGCCCCTCATTCCATCTTTTCTGCTTTGCGTTTCATCAAGAAGAAACTCCTGCAGGGATGTAGCCTCACTGATAACGAAGGCTTAGCGCCAAGTCAAAACTTGGTGAGTTTGTGTCTGTTGGTGGATCTGGAGTGGGGATTTTCTCTATGTACTGTGTGAGAAGAGTTTGGTGCTTGACAGAGACAGCAAGGTAGACCTCTTGGTAAAATGACCAGGGATTCTCGCCCCCCCTGCCATGACCAATGCATGACAATAGCATGACAAACACCTTCTGGCCCTGCCCTGGTGGGCAGACTTCCTAGCAAGCAACTGAGCACAGCAGCTGAGCATGGTATAGTAAGCTTTGAGGCATCTCTCAGCCTGCCAATCAGCATGCTAACAAGTCAAAATGGGTGACTGTGGCGTCACATTTCAAGTAGCCCTTTCTCTCACAGAAAGGTCCTTGCCTGCCATAACCCTTAGCTGTTGCTTATGGTAATTGACTGGAGTTTACAGACTGCCTAACTGTTCCCCGTCATCTGCCAGTTCACAGGTGCTTGTTTTGGTGCACATGGAATACAATGTATCAATGTAAGAGAGGGGGAGAGAGAGAGCAGGGGTGTTGCTAGGTCTGGAAAAGATCTGGGGCTACACTAACGTCAGGGACTGTCAGGACTCGGGGCTAGCTAGCCTTTTGGTTGTAGACCCTGAGATTCTATCTGGGTCTTCAACCAAAAGACCTGGGCCTATAGCCTCCTAAGCCCCCACCCTAGCTACGCCTCTGAGAGAGGGAGAGAAAGAGAGAGAAAGAGAGAGAGAGAGAGAGAGAGAGAAAGAGAGAAAGCAAGAGAGAGAGAGAGAGAGAGAGAGAGAGAGCGAGAGAGAGAGAGAGAGAGAAAGAGAAAGAAGAGAAGGATTGGCCTGGGCAGTGTGAGCTAGTGAAATGGGACCTGAGGCCAGAGGTGGGAGTGCAGGTTGCTTTTTCTTGACTACATGTTACTCACTTTGAATGGGTTCTACGTGTAAATTATAGCAGAACCCTCAACTGCAGGATTTGCCCTAGCGGTTCACAGACTATTTATAATACTCATCCCCCCTCTTGCAGTCCCATGAAAAATGTGGCCCCTCTGTCACATAGTCACAGACATAGCATTCATCTCTGCACCTAAACACAATGCTATGCATGATTTTTATAATGTTTTAAACTAGTCATCTCTGCTAGTAATTGAATAGTCACCTAATTCTAATGACTATTCAGATGCAATGTAATGCTCTTTTATTTCCATGTTTGCACAGACCACAGTCTTCCGAAGTCCCTTCCACCCCCACAGTGCTTCAAAGCCATAACAAAGGCAGTAGGTGCTGTACAAATATCAAATAACATAACATAACGTAGGGCGAGAGACTGTTAATAGGAACAGTTATCGTTCCAAACACAACAAATATTAATAGGTAAGGATGCTTCAGAGTCCACCCTGTGACAACAGTCTCGGGAGGATAGCTCAGGTGCAATGTGCTCACCTTGGAAGCAAGACGACACGGAGCACTACAGGTTCGATCCTCGGGTCTGCGCTTAGAAACTCTGAGTATTAAGTGCATTATAAGTAACCTATCATATCTTATCATAAAAGTGCAGAATGCTTTTTCAGATTTGGTAATGATGTTTTGCAATCAGCCCCACCACATGAAGTTACTCAGGTCATAGTTGAGAGTGGTTCATCAATTAACCCCTCTATTCGGGCTCATGTCTCCTCGTAGAGTCATGAAAATGCAGGGTATGCCCTCGCCCCTGTGAGACAGAAGAGAAGTCAAAGGTCAGTCTGTGCCCCACTCCTGTGAGAGGAGAGACGAAGAAATTGTGTGCCATCGCTTGGGCAAAACCGGAGTGTACAAATGTAGCCCCTGTTCCGGCGAGAGATTTAAAAATGGAGTGTGTGCCCTCACACCTGCCAGACAGGAGAGATGTGAACATTGAAAAGCAGCAGTTATCCTTTCCAGGGATCAAAAGAGGGAGGGGAAATATACAGGTTTTGAGTAGTATGACATTCACCAATGCCTTTCCCGATTCTCTTTGTCCATCCAAGTGAATGTTACCTCGTGCTTGCCAGGCATTGGTCATATTTAAGTTTGCACTTGTGTGATATTCGACAACTGAAATAGCATTTTATTTTTGTATCTACCACAAGAGTGCCAAGTCTACTGTCAAATCCAGGGCCCTTCATTGATAGTGAATACAAGAGCAACCTGGATCCCAAAGCTAAGACCAATCCTTTTTGTTTTCTTCACTCCAGATTTCAGCCAACATAATCATAAAGTACTAAGAGCAGACTTTAGTAACATGCAGAGAAAATCACAAGAAGTCTTTCCAGGTCAGCTTGGGAACAAAGTACACATTTTCAACCACACATTCATTGAGCACTGGAGGTTTTGGTTTTCTTACTTTCATAATGAAAACATGGGACTGATTGCATTCTTTTCCTACCTCTGAGGTTGGCTCCACTTCAATTTGAAGTACTGGATTTCCTTCATTTCTGGGAAAAAGAAATGAACAATCAAGATGACTCCTAAATGAGTTGCATTAATGAATTGCACGCCTTAAAAGAATTATTCTCTCAGATTCCATTTGGCTCGGTTTACTGTACTCTCTGCACTGGTTGGATAAACAAATCAACAACGAGAAATGGCTTTTGGGGTGGTTGTGGGTAATGAGAGGTACAACCCGTGACCTTCCTTCCTTTGCATGAGACTGGAGGAAAGTGCTGCTATACTGCACGCAGTTACACAATTCGAAAGAGTGACGAGACAAGTACTGTCCACTTTGGATTAGAAACAGTGACATCCTGGAAGCCGATGCCCTTTGCGTGTAACAAGTGGCTCAAATGGAGCAACAAACATGGAGAGATGTGGTACATGCACACAATAGCCATACACGCGGCCAACAATTACAGACACCTTTGTACCTACACACCACACTCTAGACTACGTGATGTATTGACGAGCAGTAGATGCTTCTTGTGTGTACAGTTGGTTGGTGTTTTCCTAATTCATTCATCTACCAGATCCTTGAGGTACTTTGTTCAGGGAAATGTGCCTACTGGTAACATGTGTCTATAGCATAGACAGGAGATCCTAGGCTCCAATCTCAGTTTCCACATTCGAAAATACGGTATGGCCCTAGGCGAACCACTTTTATATCACAGTCCTTCAGGATATTCCAACATTACATCACACGCTCATTTCTAAGGAGCCCATTACATCTATTTAACACTTTCCGCCGCAATGTAGATGGGGGTGCTGAGTTAGGGTATATAAGAGGGGACTGCGGTGGTCTCGCACTACATTGATTTGCAGTGAAATGTGTTAAAAAATAAAAAGATGAAATGGGCTTCGATGAAATATTCTCGAGCAAATCAGGGAGATCCGTCCTTGAGTGCCATAACAGGCAAAATAGAAATGTTTATGAATGGAGCAATAGCTAGTATGCAGCGTGAAATCATTGTACGCTGTGAAATCAAAACGTTTTAAATCAAGTTTTGCGCAATTATAAACACAATCACCCCGATTCATGGAACAGTGCAAGGTGTCTTCTTGCTGTCACTTTGCACTGCTGCATGGGTCAGGATAAATATGTTCAAAGGCCGCGGTCGTTTTGTAACAGAGGTCCACCTACCACCACTATATAAAATAATTGCATTGGGTCACTTGGGGGGGATGATTGACAATTTTAGTGGTTGAAGGAGAATGCCTCATACTGAATGTGTGTTTTTGTGTGATGTCGGAGAAAACCCACATCTCTCTGTGGTTCAACGTACATGCAACCTCAGTTGTGGCCATTCATGAATATTTTGTTCTTAAGAAATGTCAAAACTTTAGAAGAGACAGTGGTTACCCGTCATCCGTATTTCAATGGGGAGTCTGAATTGTATTTCCTTGAGAGCCTAAAATCCCTAGGCAAAACAACTTCTTCATTCAATAGGTGAAGTCTTAGATGTTGCCATTCTGGGTTATTGCAAAGGACTTTCTGAAGGCCCTCTAAATCGTAGAGCTTCAATCTAGTTGGATTGCCCTCCAGTTCTACTGATCTCTCTAATTGTTTTAGTCTCATCTTAAATGCAATGCAGACTGACGCCTATCCCGGAGGAATGCTCTAATCATGACAAAAGGTCCACTGTACTTCAACTTTGGCCTCATTACTAAAACGTTGCATCACTGCAACTGCAAATGTGAACGGGAGAAGCATAATCCATAGGGTAAAAATATAACTCCTTCAAAGCATTTTTACAGTGGGGTCATGTTTGACTTCGTGCTAACATAGACCCTGATTCCCTATCACAAATACTGAGTTTGTATGTGCAAAAGGACATGCAGTGTCAACTACGATTATGTATTGCTTGCAAATCTTATGTATTTGCTTTTTCAATGTGCTAAATCCATGCTCCTTTAGCTTGTGTATAGCTATTTCACTCCATTATTCCTGACTTTTTAAAATGCATATATGTTTAACAGTCAGAATTTTGTTGTAGATAATGGTTGTTAATGTTCTACAAATTAAGGACTGCCTTTCAGATGGAGGTATCCATAGGCACTAAAGGAGTTATTTACTGCACACTTTTGTTTCCAGTTCACATGTATAGTTAATACTGTGTTTCAGTCTTTTATATGATAAATCCTTTTCAGAAATAGTTGCTGTTGGGGAACATAGTTAAGCTTGGACGGACTTCATTAAATGTGGCCATGCTTTTGGTGTGATTCGTCCTCTACCACAAGTGTGTAACGTGTTTTTGTTTTTTTTGTTGAGGTCTAATCCCAACTGAGGGCCTGATTAACAAAAGTATTTTTCATTGGTGAAGTCCCATTGAAAAAGGCTTTGTAAATCCGGCCGTGAGTCTCACTCGGTTTCCAATTCTCTAGTGATGATTCATGATCTAATCAGGAGCATTGGTTCTACGGTTCATTCCACCAAACGAAGCCACATAATCCCTTGAAGGAAGTTCAAGGGAATTTGTTCAGCCAATTAGCACACTACAATCTCCTAAAGAGGTTCAAGACCCTCTAAAAGGCCCAGCTCACTTCCTGTTCCTTTGTGGGGTTTGCTGGGCCATGAGGTAAGGTATTATACAGGGCAGGCTCACACAAGGATGGTGTCTGGTGCTTTATGACAGGTTTGAGCAGCATTTTGACCAGTTTAGTAACAGTTTTAGTAGTTAAATGCCAGTGTTTTCATATTTTCTTTGCTCTTTTGATTTTTAGTTGATTTTTAGTTGCCCATTTATGTGCACCTTTGTCAGTTTAGTGTGTGTTCATTGTTTGGTTAGTTTTTACCATATAAAAAAGGTAATGGACCAAAAAATTACTTCACATCCGTATCCTATTTCCCCAAGTAAAACAACCCACAGAAACGTTGTTTACCCTTTTACACTTTCCTCCTGCAGGTTTGTTTTTGTTATTATCTTGTCTCCCCTCTTGCTGTTGTTTTGGTTTGTTATTAGTGTAGTCTTGTGACTTACGTCTTGCCTTCTCAGGGTACCTTTCTTAGTTGTCCAAGTATTCTTTCGCAAGAAGGGGCATGGCGTGCATACAATGCTGAGATGTAAAGATGTGGGAGAAGAGGAGGAGCTGCATTTCTTCACACAGGAGGAGGATGTCCCCATGATCAAAGAGAAGCGGAAGAACCTTGTGCTCTTGGTGCCACTTCAGGGGTTTGGGCCACACAACTTAACACCAAGTTGGCGGTTGTTACAGATTTCCACCTGCGAGAAAAATCTCCCAGATTTATTAAATAATAATATCAGGCGACTACGTAAATTGATTGTGCCATGAAAGTCAGATCTGCAAATCTGCTCGGTTTTTAAAAAACTGATGTTGGCGGTTTTCTATACTAATGGGCCTACATGCAATGGGGTGTATAATTGAACTTACCAGTATCGAAATATAAGACATCCTATGTATACTTCATGCTGGGCATCGGTAAATGACATGCCAGCAGCTGTTAGGCCACAGAGTACCTAACATAACATTATTTACAACAGCACATGTGCACATACTGTAGCTGATAACAGTCGCTCTTCATGTCGGTTTCATTTTAAAAGCTCAAACGGCACTATTCCTATCATGCACATGTCTAGTGAGTGGTTGAGGCCAGGAGGGAGGGAGACATTTCACCTTATTAATCAAGTATGATAGAGTGAGGGAAAGTATGGTATGGAATTACAAATAGTGTGCTGAAACTAAATAAAATTTAGCAGCAATAGAGGTACACGTCTAAAAAGTGCCCCAGCCCATTGTTGACTTACAATGTGGAAACCCATTTTTTTGTTGGCAAGCATGCTACAAACGTGCCAGTAGTAAATGAGTAAATTATATTGTATTTGTATCGCGCTCATACACAAGTGTTTCAGAGGGCGACCGGGGAACAAAAAAACATCCATCTTACTGTTCCCAGTGACATTAAGAACGCGCAAGTGCATGGACAAGGGAAAAGGGGGAAAGTTCATGGAAGGGGGAGAGGTGGAAAGTGCGGAACAGAGGAGAGAACAGAATAAATAATATGTGAAATAAATAAATAAAGGTGGTAAGCAGTGGTAGTGCAGCCGGCAAGTGGCAAGTGCTAGATTTGTCAGATAGGGTATACCTGATAAGTGCATAAGAAAAATGCGAGGATGACTGTATGGGGACAGATATAGACTCTAGTGCAAAGAGTGGCCCAGAGGCAGTGCAGGAGGATGGCAAGGTGAGCAGGTACCTAGGCCCGAATGACAGGGGGTGGCCACGTTCACGTTGCCGAAAGAGAAAACAGATCAACAAGGCAGAAGAGAGGCAAAGGCGAAGCGAAGAGGAAGGTCTTGAGGTGCCTCCAGAACCGGAGATTGTTCTCCTCAAGTTTCAAGATGGCCGGGTGGCTGTACCAAAGGGAGGCCCCAGCCGAAGACGCAGATCTACCCCCAGCATGTTTCTTTGAAAAACGACTGTCCCTGAGGGAGTTAACAGAAGAGGAGTGAATTGCTCAAGACTGGAGGAATCTACGGAGGGATAGTTGTAGGTATTTTGGACCCAGGCCCCAGAAAGCCTTGTGGACAATGCAGAGGGTTTAAAATGTAATCCTTGCGTCCGCTTGGAGCCAGTGAAGGGATTTCAGAGCAGGATAGATATGATCCCAGGGCTTGAGGCCAAGGACAATTCTCGCAGTCCTGTTCTGGATTAGTTGTAAATGTCAGAGAGAGGAGGCAGAAAGATTTAGAAAGAGGCTGTTACAGTAGTCGAACCTAGAGAGAATCAGAGCTTGGGAGACAGTGAGCTTCTGGGGGAAGGAGAGGAAAGCCAGAGTACCTCTAAGGGGGTGCAGTAAAATGTTTGAGATGTCAGAGATGTGTGCAGAGAAGGAAAGTGTGGAGTCAAAGATGACCCGAGGTTCTTAGCCACGCAGTTACGGGTAGGAAGAGGGCCAAAGGAGGCCGACCAGAGAGTGAGGAGAAAGGATGGTGAAGGTGTACCAATGAGGAGGACCTCAGTCTTGTTGGCATTTGGACAGAGATCGTTGGCTGCACACCAATTTTGAATGGCGATTAGGGAATCAGAGATTAGGAGAGGAGGTGGCCGAAGGAAGCCTCAAAATGAGTTGAGTGTCATCAGAGTCGAGGTTGGAGAGTAGGTCTTCACAGATGTTCAGGAGAGCAGTTTCCGTGCTTCTGGCAGTTCTGTAACCAGATTGGTGGTCATGGAGAGAGCCAACAGAGTCAGAGTGAAGGTTAAGATGAGAAAGGGCCAGCTTTTCAAGGAGCTTACCCAAAAAGGGACTAATGGAAATTGGCCGATAGTTAGCCGGACAAGAGTATCAGCTGTGGGATTTTGAGGATAGGATGAACAAGGGAGTGCTTCAGAGGGGAGGGGAAAGATCCAGAGGCAAAGGAGTTGTTGCAGAAATCGGCAAGGGCCGGAGCAAGGGTATCAATGTGGTCCTTAATGGTTTTGGAGGAGCAGGGATGGACCTGTTTTGATGAGGTTTTCATAGATCGGACTTGTCTAGCGACCCCATGAGGGGAGAAAAGAGGAAAGGATGAGAAGGAGGGAACGGGTTAGCTGAGGGAGGGTCAACACGCCCAGAAGGAGAGGGGAGAGGAGGGGACCAGAGGAGAGGGTGAACAAGATGTCCTGGGTTTTAGAAATAAAATGAGAGGCAAGGGCATTGCAAAGAGCCTGGGAGGTGAGAGGAGGAATGGAGACTGTAGCAGGGTTGGCCAGCTCCTTGCAGATTTTAAAGAGTTTGGCCGAGTTGTTAGATGCCGCAGAGACGCGGGTTTGAATGTGGACTCACTTCTTGGTGCGGACAGCGAGTCGGTATTGCGTCTGGAGCAGGAGATAGGCCAGTTTGTCAGAAGAGGAGCAAGAGTAGCTAGGTCAGAGTCATACCAAGACTTGCACTTGGCTTTGGACTTCAAAAGGATCCTCATGAAAGGGGCAAGAGCATCAAGAGTGGCATACATTCAGGAGTAGAGCAAGGACAGGGCTGTGTCAGGGTGTGAGTCAGCATGGGGATCAAGAGGAGGGAAAAGGTGGCAGCGAAAGCCTCGATTCACACACGCTTCATGGACCGGATGTCCGAGAAGGTGGGTGGCAATCTTGGGGTAGGCTTGGCTTAAGGGGAAGAGATGGAGAGATGAGAGGAGAGGAGGCAGTGATGGCTCCAGGAGAGAGGAGTGGCCAGAGGAATAGAGAGGGGGAGTCCGGAGGAGATCAAGAGGGAGAGTGAATCACAGACGTTGTGAAAAAGCGCAGATGAGGAACAGGGAGAATCAAGATGGATGTTGAGATCACCAAGGAGGAGGAGTTGAGCAGTTGAGGCCAGGAGGGAGGAGGATAGATCTGCCTACTTAGAGAGAAAAGAGGTGATCACATTGCCCAATAGTCTTCACATTGGAAGGAATATTGCTGACTACTTGAGGCATGAACATTGTGACAAAATTACTACTTTCCTGCAGAAGTACAAGGATGAGTAGAGGCCATTCCGGCTACTCAGCACTCGCACTAATACAAAAGAACAGTGATCTTATCATAAACATAAAACAGGCAGTGTCAACAGATATACCTCCCTCACATTTTTTGGTAACATGGGCCGAAGGGAGGCTATACTCTTAAGAGGGGTGTGAAGGTGATGACAGTAGAAACCTAAACAGCAACAGTACAACAGTCCGATGGTTTTTCAAAAATGATTTCTCTTTGCCCTCTTTTTCAGTCCCAATTATTGTAAGCGTTGCACCAGCGTTTTCTAAGGAAAGTTTTTTCCTATGATTGGGATCAGACAGGGACAGGAAGTGGTTTTCCATCTATCCTTCTGTCTTTCTTACTGACCCAGTATCTCCCTGGTCACTGTACATGCACCTGTCACTTCATTTGAGGGATTTCCGCATTGCCCTTTTTTATAACTACATACAGTTGTGTGTTGCCCTCATTTTTGTGTTAATACATTGCCCTGTTAGGGCTTCACTCTGAACATTGTACCTCTAGTGCCCTCCTGGTTATAACTCTTAAATACACCAAATGCAATAACGGTACTATAAAAACACAAACAAAAATCTACTCCTTTGGAAAGCACACGGAATATGCAGAATGTGAATAATGCAAGCACTCTGGGAAACGTAGCAGGGGTCAAAAGCAAGTAAATCACTACAATGACACTAAAAGGATATGACTTGGTTGAGAAAAATGTTTAAATGGGTGGCTTAGTAGTCTCTAGGGTCCCAAAAGTGGACCAAGGGGGCTGGGGACTTGCATTAATTCCTTTCTCAATTATTGGCAGTTTGACAGCATCGAACCAGGCCTAACTTGTTGTGAGTGGTTCGAATCAGGTTTAGATGCAGTGAGTCATGGTGATCCAGATGGGGAGCAGGCATTGAGTCTGCCTCAAACCTAAACAACCTTCACCTTGAACCCATGTTTGAATGATATGGGTCAATGAGGACTCCAGGAACAGTTCAACAGTTGCACAAGGGTTGATGACGAAGACACAGGTGGTTTGAGGCTCTGTTCCTGAAAAGGCGGCTCAACGTATCTTGCAGCAGCAATCTTCTTGTTCAAGCGGGAGCCAGCAACAAGATCAACTGGCGCAGTGCAGCGGAAAACTCGTTCAAGGAGCAGCAGCAACAGTTTTTAAAGGGTCAAAGAAGTGCCAAAGAAAACAGCATGTGTTATGGTGGTTTAAAGGGGTGTGAGCGTGGTAGATGATAGTTCAACGGAAGTTTGACGCTTTAGAATGCAGATAAGCAGCAGCTTTGCTGCTTTAAGCACAGTGAGTCCCAGTCCAGGGACCCAGAGACAAGGCTGGTCCATGTTCTCTTCACTCCCAATCCGGGGCAGAAGAGCTGGCACCTTAAGGAGTCCTTAATTTCTAGTGACGAGCCTGTGCGACAGTGCAGAGGAGCAGGTGGACATGTTATCCCTAGCTCCCGCCCCCTCATCGCTGTCATACTGGAACAACAGGAGAAGGGGCCCTATGTGGGACACCCGGTATCATCCCAATACAGCAGAGTGTATGAGAGATGATATGCACTCAGACAACCGTATCGAATGTACCCTCATACTGAGAGGGTAGAAGGATGTCTGCACACACCATTGGACATCATGGAGCTATAAGTGAAATCCGACAAGAGCAGAGTAACGTCGTAGAGGAGAGATACTGATTCACTGAAACAATATGCAAATACTCAATGAATAAAGATGTAACTGAAGGAACAAGAGAAACATATAATTGAATATGAATAAATTGTATATGCAAAGAAGATAAAGTAACCTACTGATTAATAAAGACATATACGCAGAAACGGAAGGTAGATGGGACATATAGAAGCTTGCTGCAGAGGAAAGCATAACATGGCTAGAGCAGCAATGATGGAAAGATGGATGTCGGACTCGTATTAAAACTAATCAAGCTACCTCAGAGACAGACCAGGGCTGACGCGGGAAACACATCTTTGTTTAAGGAATAAAGAGGAGTCTTTTGGCTTGAGATCAAGGATGCTATTTCAAGGAATAATTTCAAGGCACAACAGAGTCAAAAGGATACGCCATGTACATAAGATGTATTTCTCTTAGATTAGGCGAAGGAGTAAACATCTGCAAGAGCCAAGTATTAGACAATTATAGATTCAGAAGGTCCAAGTGAAATGGAGAGAGCAAGTCTCCAGAAGCCATGAAGTGCAATGATACCCAGCACAATTTAATAAAATAGCAGTAAATAGAAGGTCGAGATGGACACATTTGTGTTCTCCTCACACGTGATTCAGAAGTTGAAAACAAGGCTATTCATTAAGACCAAACAAAGATAATAGCGTGCCTACACTCCCTTGATCGTCCCAGAACAGGGAGGAGGCTTCAAGGTCAACTACAAAGGAGAGGCCTTGGATTGGGCCCTGACCGATGAGAGATGATGGACTAATTGGGAAAGTGGGGAGTAGTCTGACGTTGCTTGCGGCACCCGACTTTCTTTTTCGTTATGTGCTGCTAACGAGCCATAAGTCCAAGGTTGGGAAAGCATGCCAACCAATCAGAGGTTCTATGTAGCAACATGCTATACAATGTTGCAGAGACCAACCCGCTGCCATTGATTTTGCTATAATCATTGTTATACATATTTGGAGGTGGCTTGAGGCGTCCCCACCAGATAAGGGGCAGCCAATTAAGTTATTAACACTTATGTATACTGTAAGTAGATATGTTCCCCTAACCAATCCTTCCTTTCAATAGGTTTTAGTTTGCTACGTAGGATAACATCATAAATGACGCACATTGAGGTAGAACACCTTTGTATAATCACATTTGGGTGTGAGTGTGTGAATTACTGCCTGTTATACGCCAGGTTGCCCTACTTCATTCTAATAATAAAATAATAGTTTGCCATATTCTTTGAGTCCGTCTGGTTATTTGGGTCTGAGGTCATTGCTGGTAATTCAATCTAGCACACGAGATGCTTCAAGTTGCTAGAGCACATTTTGGTAGTGGTGCAGATGTTTCTAGTCTAATCGACCTAGGCCCGGATGTAGACTTGCGCACTCTTGATTGATTCCACCATTAGTCAGAAGACCGTGGAGCTTCCTGTAGAGATTGACGCGCAAATACACATGTGTGAGAAGAATCGGTCAACAGGTGCCCCTTTGTCGAAATTCCTGTCCGGTCCCTGCAGGTGCCCTGCGGATTGAAGGCTAACTGGTCGATTGGGGAAGAGTCGATGCTGAGGGACTCGAGCTGAGCCACGGATGTAAGTAGAACATCAAAGGTGGCAAAAATAGGGGGAGCAACTGTATTAAAAATATATTAATAAAAGTAATGGGATTTTTGGGCATAAGAAAAAAGAGAAATAAATACTTTGATTCCCAGTTCCAAATAGGGGTATTATTTAAGGATTCCTGAGGGAAGGCCAAGAAGAAAAGTGCATATCAAACTCCACAATGGAGTAAAAAATGGGATGAGAGATATTTGATAAAGATAGTAAAGGAAGGCATATGCAGAAAATGTAAAAGTGCACATGTGTATGGGGTTATAGATATTTAAAATATCAGTATACAACTTGAATTGTGTCTAGATTAGGAGATATAAAACTATAGTAAAAAATTAAGTGGATCATCAGATTATTAAATCAAGAGGTTGACATCAATCAGTAGGGTAAAAATTAAATGAGAATAATAAATAAGGAAGAGACTCTTACAATATCAATAATAACTAAAAAACGGTTAAAAAAAAAGTGGTTAAAAAATTGTTTTTTGGTAATAAGCAGCGATTGATGGTGCCTGCTCGAATTAGTCAGTGTGATATACTTGATAAAATAAATAACAGAATTAACTATCTGCTATGTACTGACAATCGAGATCGACTTGTCATCATGGGGACACCCTCTTCTACACCTATGTAGGACACTACAGAGATACACACCCAAGATAAGACTTTCCTCTTTTGAAAATAACAGCACAAATACTGAGGAACAAGGATTTTATCCGTTAAAAGAATTGAAAGCAGCGACGGGGTATGTTAATCCACCATACAAGCCCCCACTTATAACAGTGAGGGTAATGGGGAAGAGAGCCAAAGTAGAGAACACAAATATATGCCAACACGCAACAAAAGTAAACAGCGTGATGAGAGAAAGGACAGGCAGGACAGACAGATGGAGATAGAGGAAGAAGCAAGGCGACAAAGGGAAGTGAAAGATACGGCTAAGGGAGTGACGATAGTACAGAATGAATGGATGGGAGGATAGATATTACCTAAATTAGATGATAAGGGCATTGATGGGGTTCGAGAAAGGGAACAAAGAATAGCGGGAAAAGATAGAAAGACAACAGGAGAGAGCATACAGAGAAGAGAAGTAAAAAGATAAAGTGGAAGGAAAAATGAAGAAGGTACAAGGCAAGGAAAGAAAAAGACTAGAATAGAAGAACCAACAAGAGACAGAAATACAGAGAATGCCAGTACGCAGTGTGAAAAAAAAACAAGATGAACGAGATGAAAAGAAGGGAAGATGAGATGAATAGAAGTAGGGGAATAAGGATGAGATAGATTATCTATTATATAGAAATATAGCTTCGATCGAAGCACAAGCACGATTTAAGGACGAGAGAGGGTCATTTCAGCCCTGCAGCGATTGCGAAAATACAGACATGGGCTGACGAGCATTAAGCAGAAAACATAGGGAAGAGGATTGGGTGTTTATATAGGAAAATGTGAGGTAAAGCTGGGAATAAAACCCAAGAGAATGTTGAAGAATGTTTATTGAGAGAAACAGGAGGAGGGTCAGGTGACGCATTAACAGATGAGCATAGAGCACTGTCTTTAAGTAGACTACATCTTTATGATGTGGAAAGGGATGAAAGTCATACAAGCTAGGGCATAATGATGGCAGATGAAGAAAAGAGAAGAAAATGAGAATGCACGAAGAGAGGGCGCAGGTGGTTTCTCAAAAGATTTGAGTGTAGTGAAAGGGGTAAAAGGGTCAGACTTAAAGGACCCTAAAGAAAAAACACCAGAACTGACACCATACACTGAGCAACCACAAGCAGTCACAAATTACAGTGGATGTATCCCCACCTTATGTAAGCAGATTAAGGTCACTACCAGGATGGAGACAAATGGGCAAGACTAGCCTCACCTGGAAGACACAAAGTGTAGGTGGGTATGATTATGGATCAGGGTTTTCACAATTCCCATTATTGGAGAAAGGAGGATGACCACAAAATATTCCGTGGCCACAAATGGACATGGATAATTTGGAATGTTAATGACTTAGTTTGACTTCAGGTGCAGGGAAATGGATTTTTGAGCTAGAAAGAATGACATCTGGAATGACGTTAGCTATAGGTCACTTAAAAAGGCCTGCTAGCAGCCATCCTAGGGCAGAGGGCTGACGACATTTGGGTGCAAGCAGGATATGTGGGTGTAACTGTACAAAACACGACACAGGATGGAGCGCCATTTAATAATTGCAGAGCAGATGTATGGTGAAGGCTCATAGTACAATATCCCAATACATCTGATATAGGGGCAATTACGACTAGGAAGATGGATGAGGATGAAGATCCTGTTGCTTTTATTCAAGATATTCAAGGGAGATGGTGCTTTGAGAGAAGGGAACTGTGGGACAAAGCGGTGGCAAAGGCAGATGAAGAAACAGTTATGCATGGAAGCGAAGCCATGCCCAAAAATAGAAATGACTATCGTGCATCATTGCTGATTGTTACAACAGAAGAATAAGAAGAAAGCCGAGAGTAGAAAGCAGGAGGAAGTGAAGTTAGTTCCGAAGAAATTGTCAAAACTAGCCATAGAATGAGTGGCATTGATGAAAAATTACGGTATGACGACACAAGAGATGCAACCAGTGCAACACAGTAATTGAGTATACCCTATGTATTGGAGTGGGTCCCAATTTTTGGCCAAAAGGAAAAGGGATTGGACCCAGCGGAGAAGGATGAGGTGGATTTCAGAACCTTCAGGGAGGAGGAGGATTTAATGGAGGACAGCCACAATAAGGCTGGAATTGCGGGAGGATGGGACATATAGCTAGAAAATGTATAAGTAGAGGGGGCATGCAGCAAAATTGGCAAGCTCCAAGAGGGGGGATGGGCTAAGTTCCACAATATAATACAAAACCACAGGAATATTATGCCCAAGATCACACGCAGAATCAGGCACGCGTGCCGCAACCACAGCAAACACAGCAAGCTCGACTACAAATGCAATCGCAACAACGGCAACCACAGAAAGTGCCTATGCAAGCCCAAAAGATACAGACAGCAAACACAGATGCAGACACTACAGGCAATGGTATCCACAATGGAACACAAATGTATAAATATAGGAAACATCCAGACCTAAACTAGGAAGTGTGACCGTGGTAGGAGAAAATGTTTTCACATGTACAGGGATGAATTTATATCCACAATAGGACAGCACACAGAGCGACCTGATGTGTGCAAGGAAACTATAGGAGGGAAGACATATTCGGTCCTTGCAGACAGCGGAGCAACTCGTACCTGTGTCCGGGAGGGAAAATACCCAATGTCAAGCATTGCCATGAATGTGTAGGGATTCTGTGGGGTAATGAGTTTAGTTCCTTTTACAGACGAATTACCAATCTCGGTAGGAAAGCATGTCTATGCCCTTATTATATTCTCACCAGACACCAGTTAACATACTAGGATGTGACTTGATTGACTTGAT
Source organism: Ambystoma mexicanum (assembly GCF_040938575.1). NCBI lineage: Eukaryota > Metazoa > Chordata > Amphibia > Caudata > Ambystomatidae > Ambystoma > Ambystoma mexicanum. Next base: position 1,230,787,685 of record NC_090932.1, on the reverse strand, counting down.
GAAAAAACTAAATATGACAATATCTTTTAATGATGAGGGCATTGTGTGTTCCACTCCAAGGATAAACTATATGAATGTGAATACATTTATATTAGCCTTCACAGGCCAGGAAGCATTACGAGGAGTCCCTTTAAGATCCAGAAGTATTTTGTATGGGGTGACTGTTTATGTTTGGACCATAAATACCCACGGATGATGAAGAAGGACAGTTTATCACTTTAGAGTTAGAAGCAGCAATGGTCAGAGAGGAAAGAGTGGTTGTCCAGGGAACAGATGATGAGGGTAGAGGATAGAAGGCAGTGATTAACCTCAGGGGGATAGTTCACGGACAACGTGCTCGCCTTGGAAGCAAAAAGACACAGAGCAACCCAGGTTCGTTCCCCGGGTCCGCGCTTAGAAACCTGTGGGTATTAAGCACGTTATAAATAACCTATCATATTATATAGCCCTCAGAGAAGGATATAGATTGACAAACAACATTTTAGGGATGGATATTCTGATGATGAAATAGTATTTTTATATGTTTCACTTATTGGATTAAAGTGGAGAGTATGAAAATATTGCAAAGAATGGCAATGGTAAAAAAGAAACCGTAATTTTTTCAGAAAGATTTGGAGAAAGTGCCAAATATTTTATGGACCACCAGTCCATATGACGTGGGCATACTGAAAGTAGTAGAAGCTGTTCAAATCAAGCTTAAACCAGGAGGAATTTTGCCACAAGCAAAAAAATGTCCCATGTCCCGAGAAGCGGATGAAGGTATATTCGAGACCATTTCCGCTTTAATGAAGCAAGGAACTTTGGTGCCATCTGAATCCCCATGTAGCACAGCTGTGTACACAGGGAAGAAATCAACTCGGGCGGTTGTGGAAATGTATTTAGAATCTGTGCCCCCTAAACAATATTGTTGAAGCAGAGTTGCCTTTATTTCCAAATCCCACCATGATATTATATAATATTACATCTAAGGCTAAATATTTCACAGTTATAGATTTAAAAAACATGTTCTTTTCAATTCCCCTTCATGAGGACTCACAAGATTTGACTTTCTTTTCATATCGAAATATTTGTCTGAAACATACTAATTTGTTCCAATGACACTTTGATTCCCCAGCAACATTTAACAGGGTCTTTCAGATGGGCCTGGGCAATGTGCAGCTCGAGAGTGCAATAATACTGTATGTAGATGACATATTGGTGTGCAGTGAGACAGAGGAAAGATGCTGGGAAGGCTCAGTGCGACTCATGACCATATTAGCAGAGAAAAGATACAGAGTGGACAAAGACAAGTTACAATATTGTCAGGAAGAGGTCCTGTACATAGGACAGCTAATTTGACAAGAGGGGAGAAAAGTGGCACCTGAAAGAGCAGGAGCAAATATGAAGACTTCAGAACCTAAAACAGTGAGGGAAATGCAACAGTTTTTAGGCTTATGTAACTATTGTATGGCCTAGTTTTTCAATTAGAGCACCTATATTCACCCACATTTAAAGGGACTTAAAGTAGCACAAATAGACAAAAGCAAGATAACATGGACAGATTTAATGGCTGAAGGATTTGAAGACTTAAAAGGTAATTAGTACAGCCCCTTTGCTAAGAATTCCAGACTATCATGAAGAATGTTACTTATTTTCTCATTCAAATGGAGAAGTCATGACAGCAGTTCTCACACAGAAAACAGCATTATGACATGGACAGAAACCCTTAGCTTATTACAGTGATATTTTAGATCCAGTTATGAAAGTGCATTACCAATTAGCTGATGATGCATTTGCAATTGAAAAAGCTTTGTGGATTACAATGGGGTGTTAAGTAACATTATTCGCTGAGCATGCATTGTTTGCCATTCTAGAGAAAGACAAAAGTACATTAACCACACAAAGAGCATCACTGTATGAGGTAATTATTCCAAGGCCTGCAATCAAAATTGTTAGATGCAGAATAGCGAATCATGAAACATTCATGCTGGAACCAATAGGGGAGCATGATTATATACATGATTGCACAACGCATACTGAATGTTATGATGTCCTTTCCTGTGTTTGAGAAAATGCTTTTGGAGGGGGGGGGGGTTCTTTTTTATTGATGGTTCTTCACAGATTGATCAGACTGCTGCCAAAAGGCATGCTGGGCCAGCAGCAGTAAAGCTGAACCGAGAGGGTGAATTTGAAGTAGTTACAAGCATGAGATTGCCTTTTCATTGCTCAGCACAGGTTGCAGAATTAGTGTTGCTTATCGCTGCACTCCAGGAGGACATGACAGTGTACTCTGACTCCGCCTATGTGATGTCAACTGTGCACGCAGGTTTGTCACGCTGGAAAAGGAGGAGCTTCCTCTGTGCATATGGCACTCCAGTGCAACATGTGGCCCTATTGGATAAGCTAATTGAGGCATTGAGACTCCCCATGACTATCATAATCTTAAAATGCACAGCGCATACTTAAAGAACAGACATAATTTCTCGTGGAAATGAAGCCGCAGATGTAGAGGTCAAAAAAGCAGCTTATTTCCCAACTATTTCTGATTTCGAACTAAGAAGTGTTATGCAAATGACAGGATGATGCATGTTGGTAAAGGGGGGCTTTAACATGCTGTCTATTGTTCAGTTAATGAAAATACAAGGTCAAGCCTCACAGGAGGAGCAAGATTTATGGAGAAAGCAGGGATGTTCTTTATCCCCCACTGGGGCAATCTGAAGGCAGGATAGAACTGGAAAGCCAATTATCCATCTAGCATTAAAGTGCTAGAACAGCTTCACTACTCTGCGCAAATGACTCAAGGGAGTCTTGCTGCTATAATTGCAGAAGATAGGTTTTTACCAAATGTGTTAAAACATGTGGCACAGCTTATTGTGTATTGTATTGTGTGCCAGAAATGTACTGCAGTGCACACTTTGCAAACAATGAGGGGAACAATTCCTAGGAGCAATGGCCCATTTCAGCATCTACATATAGATTATGTGGATATGTTGCAGACATGCAACGGTTATAGGAACATGCTGGTAGTAGTATGTCCCTTTCTTTTCTAGATGGATCGAGGCAGGTCCATGTATGCACCCCAATGCCACATGCACCACCAAGTTCCTTTAGCGTGAGGTGTTCCCAAGATGAGATGTGTGTGATGTGCTGGGGTCTGACAATCTTACGCATTTTGTAAATGAACTATTTGAGCAAGTAACTCTTTTATTAAGTATAAAACATAAATTCTCTTCTGCCTATCACCCGTAGGAGAATGGTTTTTGTGAGAGATTAAATGGACTCCTTAAAGCGAGGATAGCGAAGATTAAGATAACTTTAAAGAAGGGATGGTTACACTGTTTGGCCCTTGCACTATATGAGCTGCAAAATCAGCCTGGCTGAGATCACCACCTAACTCCTCATGAGTTGGTGACTGGATGTTGAATGAGAACACCCCTGGCTCCTCCAACTAGAGTAGAAATGGATGCCCACAGTACAGCAAAGACATTAGATGATGAGATGCACAATTAACTAGCAACAATTACTGCAAGTGTTTCTTTCATGTCTCAACAGATCAAGAATTGAAGGGAGGGGTCAAAGAGGACTGAAGAAGAAAGTCGGCCAACTGGACCAGACATTTATTGAAACAGCCAATCTTATATCCAGGGGACCAGGTGCTGGTGAGCAAATTTGCTTGCACTGTGAAAAGCCCTGTTTTGAAGGAGTCTATGAGGTGGAAGTAGTCATCCCCAGGGCTGTTAAACTACAAGGACGACGTGCCTCGCTGCATCAGAACAACATTAAACCGTACAGGGGAGAAACTTTGACCTCTCCTGCATCTACTGACAGTGAAGCAAAAGAAGATCATCTGTGCATGCAAACAAGATTAGCAACCAAGAGCAAAGAAATTAAGTTTATGGAACAATAAAACACCCTTGAAATAAAGATTGGCATTTCTTAGATCTAGTAAGGAATGAATGGACTTGTAGCTATTCTGGAACTTTTTTAGATAAGTTAAAGGAACAATACGTTAATACACTGTAGCCAAAGAACAAAGAATACATTGCATCTTCTATGATATCCTTCATAATAACATATCACACTTTCTTGTATGCTGTTTTGATCTACATATTACAGTCTTACCCAGATCTCATAAGACAACATGTGGACATTGTAACATTTTGTGGCAATCCTAAAAACAATCACATTATTTTCAGAATTATTGTGGCAATTATTTTGCAGTTCTTGATATAAAACCGTGAGTTACAGAAGATAACACAATTACATATTGAATCGAACAAAATGGGAAGATTCCAGAATATGAGAGACTCACTACCATTGAGAAAGTCAATACATTTTTCAGGAAAAGTAACTGTGATTTCATTTTGTTGTATGATTTTGTAGAGGAGTAAGTTGAGACCTCTGCTCTAGTCCCTGCCCCTTTACCACTATCCTATTAGACTGAAGACAAAGGGCTACCATTGGGAATCCATGTGTGAGTTTATGTGAGATGTCTATAACAGGTTGAATGTATGAAAGATGATATGCACTCAAACATCCATTCAGAAGATATCCTCACATTGAATCAATGGAGCGAAGTTACCAAGAAGGATGTTGATTACCTTAGTGCAAAGAAGCAGCTCTAAGAATCATGGACAAATGTTAAAGAAGAATCTAATGATGACGATATGAGGTCATAAAGGAGACATACAAGCCTACGTCGAAATCATATGAAAATACTTAAAACTAACAATCTTATAGAAGCAGCAATAACTGGAAATATGCTGTGACACAAGGTAGAAGAAGCATATAGAAGCTTGCTAAAAAGAGGTATGTATATATGCAAGGTTTAGGATGGCCATTTGAAGAAAATGGATGATGGCTTGTGTTAAAGAATAAACCTAGCTACCCCAAAACAAGCCTATAATCGCAAATTGAAGAATTGAGGAAAGAAGCTGTTTTCATGTGTGGAATGAAAAAGGGAGTATGTTGGCTTGAAGTCAAGGAGGCTATTTGGAGAGATGGGCGCAAGGCACCGAGAGGGGTGAATGAATAGACCTTGTGCATGAGATATACTTCTACAAAGATTAGAGGGAAAGGACATTTGCTCATGCCAAGTACTGAACAACCACAAAGGCAAAAGCCTATGTGAGGTGGAGTGAGCAAGTCTCTAAAGGCCAGAGAGGGTAATGACACCATGGTTTATTAAATCAAAATAACAGAAATTGAGAGGAAGACACAAATGTTGTGGTCTTCCGACACGTGATGAAGAACTCAAAACAAAGGCTAGTCGTTAGAGCTTCAAGTTAAGATAGTGTTGTTCTCCCACTCCCTCGAATGTCCTCGAACAGTGAGCAGACTACGAGGTCAACTACAAACGAAAGACCTTGGCTAAGGAACTGTTCTAGAACAACTAGGTTTCACTTTTTTCACATGCTGCTAAATGAACGAAAGTCCAAGGTAGGATAGGGTTGCAACCAATCAATAAGGCCTGCCATTTATTTTCATGTACAATGTTGTAATTATTAGCCTGCTGCCATATTCTCTGCTATAATGAGTATGTGACATGCGTAGAAGTAACTCAGGGCGTGTCCTACAGACAACGGACAGCTAATAAATTATTAACACTTATGTTATTCTAGAAGTAGATATGTTCCCCTAATCCAATTCCTCCCAGCATTAGGTTTTTGTGAAATGCCATGTATGATGATGTCGCGAATGACGTGCATAAAACTATATAAACTTTGTGAAAGTAAACTTTGGTGTGAAAAAAACTAGCATCTACTTTGATAGCTGTATTTCTCCCTGCTTTCTTTCATTGAGATTAAAGCAGTGTTTTACAACATTTCTTTGGTCTGTCCGATTATTTGGTCTGTGATAATTATTGGTAATCCCATCTAGCACAAAGAAGACGCTTCAAGGTGCTAGAGCACATTTTGTCTTTTCTTCCTTAGAATTGTAAGGACAAAGGGGTTCTGGGCTGGGAAAAGCCATGTAAAAGGAGGGTTTGGTGCCAAAGGAGTTTGCAGACTACAATCCACATGAGCCTTTGCAAGGCAGTTGGCTGATTGGAGCCAGCTGCAGCCAACTGCCATTTAAGAACCTGCTCGGCCTGTGCTGCTTGTTGGTTATTGATTGCGTGACAGGCAAGGGCCAGAGGAGACTGTTAGCATAGTTGCTGGTAAAATCCCTTTCTTTCTATTGAACTCGGGCTGTGTGGTAAGAAGGGAATCCCTGGCCCGGCGGTGACCCTCTGATTATCGGAGCAGCATTCCTTGTGTCACAGAGGAACAGCACAGGGAAATGGTAGCAGACCGTTCAACACGGGATGTTCATTGCCTGGGGTAGTGCCCCCCCCCCCCAGGCCTTAGATAAGTGCTTACAGCAGACACTTATGTTATCCAGCATGTTTGTTGGGTGCTGTGTACACCGCGTAAAGAACTTGTTGAATAGCAGTTCATGTTCCCAGCGGGTGCTTTCATTTCATTCCGCTTGTAGTGACATTTTATGAATTACTGTTGAGGCACGCATTTGAATGCCCATGGAATCAAGTCATGCTTGCAGTCTACATAGTGTGCTGTAACACTGTATTGCAGCACGGCACATTTGTTCCTGGGGGGAACTAAGATATCAGGAAGTATCCTGGTGTGCAATAAGTTGGGGCTAAGGAGCAGTTTTACATAGTGTGAAGTAACACTGTGTCGCTTATCATGCTCATGTGTCTGTCCTCATTTATGTTACATTCATGGCCATGACAAATCTCATGTTATGTGTAATAGTTTGTTGTTGTGTCTCAAACAAGCACGGAGACACAGTGCAAAGGCAGTACTAGACAAGAATTACAGTGCCACAAGTCTGTTCAGTTATGTATGTTGTGTCAGCATTTCATTGAGTCATTTCATGCTATATGTGCTTGTTGCTATATATCTGGAGGCAGGAGGTGAGGGCTTAGGGCACTGATTAAGAAGTGTACTTACCCCTTTGAATATTTGGTTATCAGGCAAGTCTAGTTATATGTTGATTTATGTGTGTGCTCCCAATACCTTTGTCCGGTTACCCTAAACACCCCCTTACCTATCCACAACTCCTCCCTGACCCACTTTCCCCCATTGACTGTCTCGGGATGCACAAGGGAGTCAAAGGGATAAGCCAAGTACATGATACATATTTCTCTTGGATTAAGTGAAGGAGAAAACATCTGCAAGAGCCAAGTATTAGACAATTAAAGATGCGGAAAGTCCAAGTAGTCCAAGTAAAAAGGAGAGAGCATGTCTCCCGAGGCTGAGAAGTGTAATGACACCCAGCACAATCAAATCATATAGCAGTAAATAGAAGGGTCCGATGGACAAATTTGTGGTCTCCTGACCCATGATTCAGAAGTTGAGAACACAGGCTATTAGTCAAGTCCAAACGAAGATAATAGTGTGCCTACACTCCCTTGAATGTGCCAGAACAGAGAGCAGGCTTCAAGGTCAACTACAAAGGAGAGGCCTTGGCTTGGGGCCTGACCGATGAGAGACGATGTGCTAATAGGGAAAGTGGGGAGTATTCTGACATGACTTGCAGCACCTGAGTTTGATTTTGGCAAGTGCTGCTAACGAGCCAAAAGTTCAAGGTTGGGAAAGCAGGCCAACCTGTAACGCTCACCTGATTCCCGCAGAGGCGCCGGTCTTGACTGGGCGAATACCGTATCTTCAAAGGTGATGTGTAACACACGGTTGGCTCTTTGGGCTGGACCTCTGTGCACTGTATGTCTGACTCGAAGAGTAAGATGTCTGCAGATAGAAAATATGGGATTAATGAACTGGGTTATTGGGTGTCTCTCTCTTCTTCCCTTTCTCTTCTCCTGTAGAACCCCAAAGGTTAACGCTCTCACCTTAGGTAAGTGAACACCGTGCTCTCCATCTGCCTCGGGGCAGGGTGCCGTAACCAGTTTCTTCACTGGATAAGGGTGCAGGCCTCTTGACTTCAGAGGACTGCTGTCCGTCGTTTACTGCACGAACGGAAAGTTCCGAGCAATTCAAATGTCTTTAAAAGTCTTTTGTAATGATGTCTCTTGTTTTGCAGGGTTCCGGCGATGGCGGATGACGGGCCGAAGTGAGTTGAGGATGGAACCCGTGTGAGGAATAGAAGCGCCTGGAAGCACGTAAGTAAGCGCTTGTTGCCTGCTTCACGATGCGCACTAACTGTCCTTTTATCTTGCAGGTACAAGTTCGGAGCTGCTGAAGGGTGCCGGAAAACCCACTGGGTTCGGCGTGGGAAGGAGTAATGGCACGTGAGTATTAAAGTTACCCAATGTCTTTAAACGCACCTTCTTTTGTCTTTCAGATGCGGGATGCAGCGCCGAAGGCCTCCGGAGCGTGCGCAGAGTTGGTAAGCTTTTGTCTTTCAGATGCCGGAATGCAGTGCGAAGACCTCCGGAGCACTCGAAGAGTAGGTAAGCCTTTGTCTTTCAGATGCCGGAATGCAGCGCGAGGCGTTGGTGACAGCCAATGGACCAGGTAAGAGATGCGCTGTCACTGAAGACCGTAGTGCTAACCTGTTCTTTCTTGTCTTTATAGGTGTTGCTGAAGACTGGATTCAGGATGGTAAGCCTTTTTCCGTTAGGCCCAGGATCAGATGCAGAAGACATGATGAGCGTTCTGCTGCAGAGGATGCAGAATAACGCAAAGCAAGATTCATCCATCGGGTGTGGTTTAAATAGCCTCCTGTAGTGCTTAGGTATCTCCTTCCACAGCCTCGCCTAGAAGAAAAAGAGTTCCTGCTTTCCAGAAGAGTTCCAGTGTTCTGAACCTAGGGAGTGGCTCCTGCCCCACCCAACAGGAAAAGTAGTCCCAAACAGAAGAGGATCAGAGGCTCAACTGGCAGGTAAGTAAGCAGCATGGTCTGCTGCAGGTAAGTCCACCCAAGCATTATGAGCCCAGCGCTTCCAGCGCTGGGACTGGGCATATTTATGAGCCTGGTGCCACTGGTGCCAGGACAGGGTCCAAAAGGTCCCAATTGGGACTGATTGGCACTCAGAACCTGGGTTATGGGTCTGCTTCCAAGGGAGTTGGGTAAGTCCTGACCTTTTGGAATCAGAGATCATGACACAACCAATCAGAGGGTCTATGTAGCAAAATGCTATACAATGTTCCAGAGAGCAACCCACTGCCATTTTTCCTGCTATAATCAGTATTATACATATTTGGAGGTAGCTCGAGGCATGCCCACCAGTCAAGGGGCAGCCAATGAAGTTATTAACACTTATGTATACTATAGGTACATATGTTCACCTAACCAATTCCTCCTTGAATAGGTTTTAATTTGCCACATAGGAGGACATCATAAATAATGCAATCGAGGTATAACACCTTTGTATAATCACGTGTGGGTGTGAGTGTGTGAATTACTGCGTTATTCCCCAGGTTTCCCTACTTTATGCTAATAATAAAGTAGTACCTAGTCAGGTTATTTGGGTGCAAGATCATAATTGGTAATTCCATCTAGCACATGAGATGCACCAAGGTGCTAGAGCACACCAGTGCTGCTGGCAGAGTCACGTTTTGCTCCAACAGAAATTCACCCACAATGTGCCCTTGGGGTGTGTAGGGAGCCGAGCTTGCCTCTGCCTTGAAACATATGCCTTCACCACACAACTGGAGGACTATGGAAAGAACTATTACCTTAGCAGGGTCCTAACAAATTCTTCTTGAAGTCCTATAGGTCCAAAATGAATCAAGGAAGGAGTGGGAGACTGCTTCCTTATAAAAGGCAAAGGCCACCCATGGTTGGCCAAAGACAGGTCTGCTTTAAGAGGTCCAATTACTATTAAGGTAACAAGATATTTTTTTCCTTTTGGCAATACACCCGACATGCTTTGCTTGTGCAGGAAGTTTATGGGACAGGAGAGAAAACCAAGCCTACAGAAAATCTAGATGGAGGAATCCTTCCTCCCTTGCATTCTGCGCTGCTTGACTGCCTAAACCAACCTCCATCTTTAAACCTGCACTTCAAAGACCTTTTGGTATGCAACACCCTGGTGTAAGGCTGGCCCTTTCGTTTAGGGTGTCCACTATGATGCTCATTTCCCATAGAATCTCCTGCTGCAGCTGCCCTGTTGTACAGAGGTGCTGCCCAACCTCTCAAAAGATCAAAGAGGCACAGTCTTCCTGCCCACTGTTCAGCTGTCAGAGCAAAGCCAGTCAGTCAGACTAAAATACACACAGCTCTTCCTGGGCTGGCCTGGGCTCACAGTGTAGACATTTGATTGTTACAAATCAGATGTGGTTTTTAAGAATTATGTTATCTACCAGTCACCATATTAAAGCTCAGGCATGGCTTATATATCAAGGTTATCCAGCCACCGGGCAATGGTTTATCATAATTATTATGGTTTTAGAATGGAGGTCTAGATTTAAATACAACCTCTGCACTGCAGTTACTTTGCTACCATAGCAGGCAGCTGTCAAACAGGGCATCTGTGACCTCTGAACCTGCTCTGTGCCACTGGAGACCAGGAGCTGCAGATCAGGGAGAGTGATGCAACAGGTCACAGGTGTACACTATGCCTTTGACATGGAGTTTGATGAAAGGGTGTTCTGCCTAGCAGAACTGTAATATTTTATTTTTACTAACACAAATGTTAGGGCATCCCTATTCTTGGCAGATGGCAATCCTACATAGGCATCTAAAGGATGTATTGCTAGCATATCTTCAAAGGAACTTTTCTTTTGTTGAAATGCTACAGGCATGCTATAGGTGCTGGTCATTCTTGGAGTATACTACAGGAACTAATATGATGGAAAGTAAACAGGCTTTAATAGTTACATGTGTTCATGAATAGTTCATGAATATGGTGTCAGGGCTACCTTCCTTTTAACTTTGGGACAGCTAAAAAACTCTATTTTACAAAAAGTTAGACATTGTGATTCATGGAAGGATTAAACTAAAGAGCCAAAACCAAATTTACTGACATACTTTATCCCACCGCTCTGGTTTTCCACTTTTGCCTACAGATGAGAGACATCTGCTTCAGGCCCCTGCCTTGAAGTGGTTTGCACAACACATGGGTGCAGATAGAACCAGAAAACCTATTGTGCTTCTCATATGGATTCTGACACCTCTGTCAGGTGTCAGCTCTCCCTAACCACATATGGGGAACAAGAGAAGTGATTGCTGGAAGGAAAGCTTCCCTTCTACTGAAGACTGCTGGTAGCCAGGATTGGGCCAAGACACTACTAGCACCTCTGAGGTATTTCCCTGGACTGGAAAAAGAAGGACAAGCATTTCAGTCAAGCAGCTCGATGAAAGATCCACAACATGGTGCAAGCCCAAAGGTTTTATCTTTAACAATGCTGGTTGCAGAATCCAGCATGTTTCAACTCCAGCAACATTGAGTATATAAAGCGTACATTAAACTACTGTTGAGTAGTTGATGCTATCCTACTTCTCCACCAACTGTGCGTAGCACCTTGAACTTGTAGTGCTGATCCTTTACCAAAAACTGAACAAACCTTTTTCTGTTTGCAATGGATGTGAATCTGAAAATAGCAATCCTCCAGGTCTAGGGTTTAGGGGGTTGAAAGCACTATCTTGTAGCTACTCTGAAATCCTTTGCAATATTATAATTTGACAAGACTGGTCTCTGAGAAACTTGTTGAAGAATGAAGGAGCAGACTATCAAGCCTCCCAAATCTTTTCGAATCAAGCAGTAACTCAAATATATTACTTGATTCCTTTGTGAGAATGGCACTGATTACCATACCTTTGTGCAAGAGTGCATAGACTTCCTTTTCAAGAATGTTGAGATGATTTTCTGATTTGTGATCCACGGGTACTGCCGGAACTTTTGCAGAAATTCAAGTATGCGTGGTGTGAGGGATCAGCAATGCGAGGCAGACAACCTTTGGAGGATTGTTCAAAATATGTAATTTTATGACATTATAAATGTTATCAAACGCCATAATAGCCATACTCCGATGAGTATTTGCCTGCCTAACAAAACTCAAGATAAACACTCTAATACCAGATGTCTGGCCCTCACACTTATACATCAAATACACAAATCTTATATATAGCAATTCAATAACATCAACATTGATAGTCACAGTTTCTTTGACAACCTCTTAGCGTGAGCTCCCTTCGCCAGGATTCAAGGTAAATTCAGTTCTAATGTTCAACAAAAAGAAACAAGGAAATCTAAGTATGTAGTAGAGTCTCAATTCAAGTCAATGTTGAGGTAAAGATTTGTTAACCAAAGTTCCAATATAAACAAAGTGTTTCTTCTTGGTGAAATAAGGACTTTCCACTTCTTCAAAATAGCATCAATGTTATTCCCATCCACAATGCTTTGCCACCACTTCCAGTTATCCAAGAAGAATTGCCACAGTTCAAAAGGAGTACAACTTCTGTAAATGTTAGTGAAACACATGTCTTGGTTAACAGTTGATATGTCTCTCTTTACAAGATTACGAATCACACCAGGTATCTGTCAGGATGACTTAACAGCACTTCGACTTCCACTTCAACAACTTCAACTTCTACAAGAGTTTATCATGAGGGCATACTCCTTGGCCTCGTACTATTCCACCTTCCACCTTCATTTGTGCTACTGAAGTCTCAAATCTACTGACAACCAAATACACCACCACAGCTTCAGTACTTTGAGACACCACTGCAGCTTCAGAACTGTGTAACTACAAACAAGATTTCATTATGAAAAGATTCACTTTCCGGTACTTAAAAACATTCAAATAGGCAAGGCACTCTTGCTCTGAACAGAGGGGCAGCCTATTTGCCTCTCCTGTCTGCCTGCAACCATGTCCCACCACAACCTCAGTGTTTTATAAAAAATGTTCAGCTATAACAAGATTCCCAACATGGGAGCTCGCAGGAAGACAAGCTACTCTTGACCACATCTATACCTCCAGAAACCTCTTAGCGAAAATAACTTCTTTTGAAGTATTTCGTACACGGAATAGTGATCATAATCTCCTTAAAACCAAATGGGAAGCAGAACATCTTGAACCACCACTTACAGACCGGAAAATGGAGGCAAAAGTGGAGACAAACTTAACCGGCACCAGGCTCAGATACGATGCAGCAATTGAGGAAATAACAAGGCGATACATGGTAAATAAAGATCAAGTTACTTTGGCCAACAAATCATCACCAACAGACTACTGTCCTCTGCTCATTCCCTACCAGTGCCCGGCTTCAATATTAAAACACACAGCAGGCCACTGTCTTCCGAATAACCAAATTCTGAGACAGAAATGCTTGGAATTGAGGAATCCTCCCTCGAAACGCCAAGAAACATCCTTCTATCTACGCAGTAGATATGGCCAAATCAGCTTTGAAGAAATACAAACACTGGTTAAAATCATACAAGAGCAGCTTGTACCAGAAAGACTCGGAAAACATGCTGAGAACATTAAGTGGAAAACAAGCCAAAGCTTTTTGGTCCTGAATTTCATCAGATAGAAGAGAGACGGAAGACATTCTATCTAACAGCGTCCGTGAACACCAGTGGACACTATATTTTACAAAACTCTTTGAAAAACTTCAACCAAACAATTGGGACCACGTTCTTACCAACGATAAATGGGACATAGAGCTAGACAAGGCAACCATTGTGAACAAAATTAACAAGCTAAAAACATCTAGAGCGCCTGGCCCAGACGGGCTTTCAAATACGGATTTAAAGGCAAACACCGAAGCTCGGGCGATCTTGATCACAGAAATCTTCAGAACATGAGACCAGCACAATAACAAAGTCTTGGAAAACAGCTAACATCGTCCTGATCTATAAGAAGGGGGACAAGGGGAACCCGGCTAGCTATCGCCCTATCGCATTATTGGACTGCATCTGTAAACTTTTTGGAGCTTTACTTCTAGAAAAATTTAGATTATGGTTCTCATCCTCAAAAGGCCATGACCATTTTCAAACCGGTTTTACCAGAAATGTAGGAACTTCTGCTAACATCATGACACTCAGTATCCTAAACTAAAATCTAAACTATTAGAAGGCTCTCCACGTCTCATGCTAGCCTTCATTGATCTCGCTCAGGCTTTTGACAAGGTGAATAGAGACAAACTATGGGACAAACTTTCAAACTGGGGCTGCCCATCACCTATATTGGCCCCCATAAAAGCCCTTCATACAGATACTTTTATGAGAGTAAGGCTTAACAAGGTGGGAATCCTTTCCCGAAGCATTCTAATGTACAGAGGGGTCAAGCAAGGCTGCCCCCCTAGCACTGGCACTCTATAAGGCTTACATCGGTGACCTCCAAAGCGCTGAGAGTGGCATCAGAACCTTTCCACCATCTCTGAGTGACAAAAAGATCTCCAGACTTCTCTACGCTGATGACATTATCCTAATCAATCAGACTGCTGTTGGGTTACAAAGAAAAGTTGACAATCTCTTCGCCTATCTCACATCGCACGACCTAGAGATACACAACAAAAACCAAAGTGATGATCATTGAAAAGACACCCAACACAAAAAATAAGAAATCACCAACATGGCACCTAGTCAAAGACAAACTAGAAAGAGTGCAAGCTTTCAGGTCACAATTAGCACCAACTCGCAAGAAAAACCCATGCAGGAAACCATTTGCCAAAAAAACTAAAACTCTAAGCGTTCAAACCCAGATGATGGACAAAAAGTTCGGACGCTTTTCCCTCAAAGCATCAATAAACTTCTACAAAATGAAAGTAGTACCAGCAATAGTTTACGGTGCTGAAGCAATGCCAGCGATACCATCTGAATTCTGGCCTAAAATAGAAGGACTATTTTGGAGGAAAATACTGCATATGCCATCCTCAACTCCCACAGCATCAGTGAGGCGAGAGCTAAGCCTAACCACATTAAAAGCCACCGTCGATCTCAATGGTTTAATGCTGTTTCGGAAAGTTTGTGTACCAAATCAGAAAATCTACCTGAGGATTCAGACAGAAATAAACAAAGGAAACAACAAGATGCAGGCCTCGTGGGTTCGTAATAACCTGTAGCTGTTGGAGTAAATTGGTAGCTCTGAGGAGGAGCCCGAGGAAAATCCAACGAAAATGACAAAAAAACGTAGAGAAATGGATTGGTGCCAAAATGCGGAGACAGCTGGAAGGAATAAGTTAACAACTCACTTACCTACATCAGGCAAGAAACTGAACATGCCTCTAAGCTATCTGGTGAAATTTCCCAACAAAAGAACTCAGTTAGTTTTCATGAGAGCCAGGTTGAATGTTGTAAAGACAAAGGAAATCCAAGCGATCCGGGACAAAACCAAATCCAACAAATGCCGATATTTTGAGGAGCCTCAAACAGTGGAAACATTAAAACATCTGCTTCTTAACTGTAAAGGGCTATCGACTAACAGAAGTATAAATCTTGGTCATCTCTACACACACTTCTGTAGCTTGGACAAAGAATACCGGTGGGCATATTTGATGAATGGAGAACACATCAAACCAGTTATTGCAGTGGGAACTTTATAGAAAGTCTTAACCTGGACACTAAATAATCCATTGAAGCAGGAATGGATTGAGAACAAAACAATAACAACAAAAAACTCAAATAACTCTCTGACACAAAACTCAAAATCTCAAAAAGGATTGCAAAACTTGTAAAAACGAGTAAAATAGTTGAATCAAGTATACATTTTTTAAAAAAATAATAAGATTTAACTTTTGGGTACTTCAACACCTTCAATTAGACAAGGCACTTGTCCTCTTTCAGAGAAGCAGCCTCTTTGCCTCTCGTATCTGACTGCAATCAACAACAACCTATAATTGCCTGTGAAACACACTTCTCTTCCATCCACAGTCTTTGCCAATGTAGGTTGTATCAACTTCAAAGAATAGTTATAAGTAGCACATTTCCCTGCCCCAAACTTGCCTTCATCCCTTTACCACATGTCAGCCAGAATAATTACCCTGAAGCTGTGTTGCCACTCTCTTGGCTTCAGGTAATGCTTGCACACTTGTACATTAGGCGATGCTGAAGTTCCATTTGGCTCACAGTGCTGTTTAAAATGTTCGCCAGCTTTGGGAAAGGCTGGTTTCAGACTCAATTGGGAATACTCTTGGCATGGGCAATGCTTGCTTTCTTCAATGTCAAATACAATGTTTAAACACTTGATTTCTCTTCATAAGCAATTGTTGTCTGTGTGAATAATGCTTCAGAGTTTACTCTTCCTCTGAGAAGCGTAATTAAGCACACGCAACCACTTCTTCATATGTTTTGCAAGGTTTAACAATTGC
Organism: Ambystoma mexicanum; assembly: GCF_040938575.1. Lineage (NCBI taxonomy): Eukaryota > Metazoa > Chordata > Amphibia > Caudata > Ambystomatidae > Ambystoma > Ambystoma mexicanum. Next base: position 1,230,771,485 of record NC_090932.1, on the reverse strand, counting down.
TTTTCATAGAATTAGCTCTTCATACAAGTGAATGGGAAATTACCTGATCACACACACGAGTGCTACATTTGTAGAGTCCAATTGTTAAATACTCGACGGACAGCTTCAACTCACTTATACTCTTACGTGAGTGATTATTAAGCTGTATATTGTTGCTCAGAATGTCAAGTTTAACTCACTGGCTTTTGTGTTCCTTTCTCCACATGTTTCCCAACTTCTACCCACGACTTTACGACAGCTGCTCATCGCGGTCTCCAACACGTATCTTGCTGCGCTCAATTTTCATCTATGTGGATGAAGTGAGGATATATTATTGTGATGCCTGCGACCCCTGATTTTCTTTTTTCTTTGACTTTTGTTTCTGGTTTGCGCTCTTTGCACTCTCGCCATACTCCCCTGCTCCCACCCCCACCGCCTTCCCAGTTGGCCTTCCTACCGGCTCTGCCTCCTGAGCCTCTGGGTGGGCTTGGAGCCCTATTTCTGTCCACCATCCCAGGACAGCCCCACTGCCCGTTGCAGCGCCCGGGGCTAATGACCCTGAGGCAAAGGGCAGTTTCTACAGTAGCAGCTTCAGATTGTGTTTGCCAGTGTTTGCTGGTGGAGCCTGCAGTGTAGCCGTCAACCAGCAGCAACTGATAAGGTAAGCATAGTGTTGGTAGGGGGAACAGACATTACTGCTCCCCATTAAACCGTCCCACCTCTCTTATTACTCTTTTTACCAAAATGCTTGTAGTCTGCTGCTCCTAACCCACAATCGTATGTTTTCCACTTCGGGAACTTTGACCCTATCCAGGAAACTCACATCTAGGTGTTTTTGCTTTGCTGCTGAATGTTGAAACCTATGTTTTTTCTCTCTATCCAGGAAACTCATATCTAGGTGTTTTTGCTTTCCTGCTGTATGTTGAAACCCAGGCATTTTCCCTTCATCCTGGACACTTGAATCTAGATGGTTGCATTGCTGTTGTCTTGAAGTTGTGCGTTGTGCTTGAGTTTCTCTCTCCCTTTCCCCTCTTTCTTCTCTCTGCGCTCTCCCTCCATGGTGCTTTCAATATCCCCTATCTTTTCTAACTGCTACTCTATCAACTATCCTATCTTTCTTTAGATGTCTGGAAGGAAAAGATTCAAGAAGGTTCTCCTGGTTTCCAATCCAGGCCTGTCCATCGCTGACACCTATGTCAACGCTTCTTCCAGGCATACTGTCACTGACATCCTCTTTGACTTTCCCTCTCTGGACCTTTGGATTCCTCATATGGTCTCAGTGCCTTCCCCATTCTCGTCCTTACCAATTAATGCTGGCACCCATTGGGAAGTACTCTTGGCATATTTCCCCTCCTCTAGAGCCATCATTAATGTCTACTTGAATGGCACTGTCATGGTCCAGGACTCTCTGCCCAACCTCCTCCTTCTTGATAGGCGTCTTCTGTGTCTCATCAATGTCCTCCCTTCTCCTGCCACTCCTCCTTCTGCCACCCCTGTTAGCCTTCTGCCACTACTGACTGGTGTACCACATTCCTGTACCCCTCCTAGAAGGCTTTCAAAAGTGGCGACCAGCTCCACTTAGCTACCCTCAACTCTCGCTCTGCCAGTAAACACTCCTCTGACATCAGCCACGAACTGGAAGACCTCGACCTTGACCTTGACATTGACTTTCTCGCTCTCACCGAGACGTGGTTCACAGCCAGCTCTGTCATGAGTTTCAACACTCTCCTCCCAGAGGACTACAAGATCATCTGTAAGCCTAGGCCTAACCGGTCTGGGGGCAGAATGTCCTTGATCTTCCCTGAATGGGTCCCTGCTACTATCATACCCACTCAGTCCTACTCCTCTTTCAAATGCCTCGTCTGCAGACTTGATGTCTCTCCTATACTCTTGCTGACTCTTGCCACCATTTACAGACCCCCTGGTCCGGTCTCCCTCTTCCTCTCAGTGTTGTCTGACCTCAGCTCTTCTCTCCTGGCCTCCAGCTCCAAGCTTGTCCTCAGCAGAGACTTCAATATTCACCTTGACTCCCCTGATGCAGCCTATAAACTCGTCAAACACCTCTGTGACTTTCTTTCCCTCTCCATTCTTCCCTCCGGTCCGACACACTCAGCTGGACACACCTTGGATGCTCTCATCTCAGCAGACATCCCCATCTCCAACCGTCTCACTACACTGCTCTCCCGGTCTGATCATGCTCTGCTGTCCTTTCACCTGGACCTCTTGGGTCCCCCGGCTAAGCCCCCGCCACACTTCCAGTCTCCTCCTCCGTCATTCTATCAATGAAGTGAGTGCTAGTTGCTGCTTTTGCCGACACATTCATTCCCCCTTCCACTCCTGCCACTTACTCTCACACTGACACAGCCCTTACTAACCTTCAACACTCCATCTCCAACATTCTGGACATCCTTGCCCCTGTCATGAGGATCCACGTGAAGCCTGCCTCCAAATGGAACACCTGGTAGGACTCCGACCTACTCTCTCTGAAACACAAGTGCAGAGCTGCTGAGCGGAAGTGGCAGGCTTCGAGCACATCCTCTAACAAACTGGCCTGCTGTCTGCTCCAAAGGCAATAGAGACTATGCATCCACTCAAAGAAGAAGGCCTGTATCCAAGCCTGCATATCTGGGACCACTAACACGGCTGAATTCTTCAAAATTTGCAAGGCACTCGACAATCCTACTGTAGTCTCCATTTCCCCTCTGCTTTCACTGGCCATTTACACTCGCCTCTCACTTCATTACTAAAACTCAGGACATCTTATTCTCACTCTCCTCTACACTACTCGCTTCTCCCTCATCAGCTCTCAGGCCTCCCTTGCCCCCCCCTTCTTCCCTTCCCTCCCACTCACCTCTTTATCTCCCATATGACCTGATGAGGTCTCTAGACAAGTCCACTCTATGAAAGTCTCATCCAAACAGGTGCTTTCCTGCTCCTCCAGAACTATTAAGAACAACATTGCCTCCCTTGATCCAGCCTTGAGTGATTTCTGCAATAACTCCTTTGCCACTGGCACCTTCCCATTACCCCTCAAGCATTCCCTTGTGCAGCATCTGCTTAAAAAGACTTCTGCCGACTCCTCCTGTCCAGCTAACTACCGCCCTAACTCCATTACCCCCTTCCTGGGCAGACTCATGGAGAAGCTGGCCATCTCCCAACTATTCCACAACACCGAATCTGTTGGTTGTCTCCATGACCACCAGTCTGGCTTCAGAGCAGCCAGAGGTACAGAAACTGCACACCTGAACACCCGTGAAGACTTGCTCTATAATCTCGGTTCCAACTCTCCTTGTATTCTCATCCTTAATGACCTTAGCTCTGCCTTTAATACAGTCAATCATGCCACCCGTATAAATCAGCTCTGAGATACCCTTGGCATCACAGACCTGGCTCTGGACTGGTTGACCTCCTTCCTCCCTGACCGACATCCCCAGCTTCAACTGGGCCCTTTTCTCTCCTCCATCACACTCTCCACCTGTGGTATCCCTCAGGGCTCTATCCTCTCACTGTGGCTCTTCAACATCTACCTTGCCCATTTAGCCAATTTGATCTCTGCCTTTTCTCCTAACATCCAGTGTTGGGGATGACACGTAGCTCTCCTTCAAGCTTCCTTCCACTACTTCCTCTTCTTCCTTTATCATTCCTGACTGTCTGTCTACCATTCAGGCATGGTGCACTGCTAGTGATCTCTGCCTTAATGCCTGTAAAACTGAGACCCTTCTCATTGGGACCCCAGCTCCCTCCTTCCCTCCTACTCTCTGTCCACCTTCCATGGGCCACCTCCCCTCACCTTCCTGCGAGGCAAACACCATTGTGTAATATTTGACTCCTCTCTCTCCTTCTCTACTCACATCACGGACCTTGCCAAGAAGGTGCTTTACTTCCTCAGAAGTCTTAGTTACTTACCTGTAACTGTATTTCTCCAGCATTGGTATCTTTCATAGATTCACATGCTTGAATATTCCCCGTCGTCAGACTGGGAATCCTCGGTGATAAATTTAATAATAATTTTTTTTTTTTTTTTTAAATATACACACACTGCTACCTAGCAGTGCATGTACATAGCCCATTATGGCCTATGAGCCATTTAATTGTGTAGTCCCTCCACCTCACTTTGGTCCTTTATGGCCCCAGCCAATGAGGTGGCAGGGCTTAAGCTCCGCCCCGGCAGCCATCTTCAGATTTTGAACCGTAGAGATTACAGTATGATGGATGCCGAGCATAGGAGCAGCCTCTCAGGGGAGGCGGGCGGGCGCATGTGAATCTATGAAAGATACCAATGCTGGAGAAATACAGTTACAGGTAAGTAACTAAGACTTCTCCAGCATTGGATCTTTCATAGATTCAGATGCTTGAATAGAATACCAAGCAGTTAAAACATGCCACCATAATATACATATATGCATAAATACAGAAAAACATATTTCTGGTCAAACCTTTACCATGCAGCAACACAACGGTTACATACTTCGGGAAAGGTGGGAAAGGAGGCTGATCCTACCTTATACAAAGAGATGGCAGAGCACTGCCTGTCCAACTGCAGCTTCTTTGTTGGTATCTTCAGTCAGGCAGTAGTGTTTCGCGAAAGTATGCAGAGTGCTCCACGTGGCGGCTCTGCATATGTCCTTCAAGGCCACCCCTGCGTGGAATGCTGTTGACGCCGCTCTTCCTCTGGTGGAGTGCGCAGATGGCAGTCTAGTTAAAGGGTCGCCTTTCAACTGATGGCAGTGGGTGATGCAGGACGATACCCAGCGTGCCAGACTTTGTTTAGATATATGCTGACCCTTGGTACGGCCAGAGAACGAAATGAATAGCCGGTTTGAGGAGCGGAACTCCTTGGTTCTTTGCAAGTAAAACTTCAACACTCTAGCAACGTCTAGAGAATGTAATGTCTTTTCCGCTTCAGAAGCGTGATTCTGGAAGAAGGTTGGTAAAACAATGCGCTCAGTGAACGACATCTCCGAAAGTACCTTGGGGAGGAACTTCGGGTGAGGCCTTAAGATGGCGCGGTCCTTCTGGAACAGAGTAAACGGAGGTTCTGAAGACAAAGCTTGCAACTCACTGATCCTTCTGGCTGAAGTGATGGCTATCAGGAAAGATGTCTTCCAGGACAAGAATTTCATATCGCATTTGTGTATGGGTTCGAAGGGAGGTTGCATGAGGGCTGTTAAGACGGTGTTGAGACTCCAGTCTGGAACTGGTGTAGGTGTAGGCGGATAAGTACGCATCAGTCCTTTCAGGAAGATCTTAACCGCTGGTAAGGAAAGTAAGGCTTGCGTCTCCGCGGTTACTGTGTAGGCCGCTATGGCTGACAGATGGACCTTGATAGAGGACAGTGAGAGCCCTGACTTAGCCAGGTGCAACAAGTAGGGCAGAATCTGATCCACCGAGGCCGAGAGGGGATCGATCGCAGAGGTCTCGCACCATTTGGAAAACCTGGTCCATTTCCTGGTGTAGGTAAGTTGCGTGGACGGGGCTCTAGCGGCCCTGATGATATCCCAGCATTCTGATGGTAACTTTAGGTGCATCAGTTTGCGCTGCTCAGGAACCATGCTTTGAGAGACAGGCTCCTCGGGTCGTGGTGGAGGACCTTGCGGTTCTGTTGTGTCAGTAGATATTGATGTGACTTGAGACAAATCGGGGGTCGGCAGGATAGGTGCCTCAGCGTCGGGTACCAGACTTGCCGTGCCCAATCCGGTGCAATAAGAATCAAAGAACAATCCTGTTCTTTTACCCTGCGAAGTACACTCGACATGAGGGGAATGGGTGGGAAGGCATAGAGGAACTTCCCCGACCAATCCACTGAGAACGCGTCTCCCAGTGATTGGTGCTCCGGGTATCTTGAAGCAAATCTCTTGCATTTTTTGTTGTTCCTGGTGGCAAAAAGGTCGATCTGCGGATGGCCCCATAAGGCAAAGATCCGTTGGGTTTCTTTTTCGTCCAGCTCCCACTCGTGTGACGCTGTGTACTCTCTGCTTAGTCTGTCCGCTAGGACATTGTCCACTCCTGGAAGATGCTCTGCCCTGATCTGTATCCCGTAGCGCAAGGCCCATGCCCATAGCTGTTGGGCTTCTTGCGACAGGATCTGAGACCTCGTGCCTCCTTGCTTGTTTGTATAGTGCATGGAGGTCGTGTTGTCTGTCTGGACTGTAAGAACTTGACCAGCTATAACCGGTAGGAAAGCTTTCAGCGCTAACCTTACGGCCCTGAGCTCTAACACGTTGATGTGGAGCTGGGACTCTTGTGCCGACCAAGATCCCTTGGTTTGGAGGTCCGCCAGATGAGCGCCCCAGCCTGATAAGGAAGCGTCCATCCGCAGCAGGAGGGTCGATGTCGGTGCTTGAAACGGCATTCCCTGCAGAAGATTCCTCGGAACATTCCACCATCGAAGGGCCTTGTGCAACGTCGATGGAATCTGGACAATGTCTTCCCAGCATCCGAAAGCTTGTTTCCATTGGTGGTCCAGAGCTTCTTGAACCGGTCTCATGCGAAGCCTGCAGTTCGGTATGAGGAATATGCATGATGACATCATGCCCAATAGGGATTTGTAAGAGCGTACGGATGTTGTCTCTTTCTGTAGGAAGTTCGAAGTTGAGCGTAGAATCGCTGCTATTCTTTCTGTGGATGGCCTCACTCTGGGAATGCTGGTGTCGAGTTCGGCTCCCAGGAAGAGAGCTACCTTGCTGGGAACGAGGCAGGACTTCGTCTGGTTTATGGAGAAACCTAACTCTTTTAGGAGGTTGACAGTCCTCGACACTGCCGAGCGAGCCTTTGCAGCAGAACTTGCCTTTATCAGCCAATCGTCCAGGTATGGAAAAACGTCCGTTCCTGCCCTCCTGAGACTTGCCGCTACCGGTGCCAAGCATTTTGTGAAAACTCTCGGAGCCGATTTTAGCCCGAACGGGAGCACTTGAAACTGAAAGTGGAGCTCTCCCACTGTGAACCTGAGGAACTGTCTGTGCGCTGGATGGATCGGAATATGGAAGTATGCGTCCTCCAAGTCTAAAGTGGCCAAGAAGTCGTGTTTGTTTAACCAAGGTAGCACCCCTTGTAAAGCTACCATCTTGAATGTTATGCGCTTGATGAATTTGTTGAGTGCCCTCAGGTCCAAGATGGGTCTCCATTGCCGTTTTTCTTTTTGACGAGGAAGAATCGGGAGTAGAAACCTTTTCCCCTCTGAGAATAAGGTACTGGTTCTACTGCTGCCTTCTGGAGCAGTTTTTGCACTTCGGACATGACCTGTCTTAGCATATGCACTCTGCGAGATGTTGGAGGCAGAGAAGGAGGTTGGTCCAGAAATTCTAAGGTGTGACCCTTTCGGATCACCTGCAACACCCATCTGTCCGATGTAATTGACTGCCAGCGCTGGAATAACTGGCTCACCCTTCCCCCCACCGGGGTGTGGTGAAGGGGGGGAGAAAATTGGTCGTCAGTTTTGCTTGCCTTGTGACTTCCCTTGGGCGGAGCCACGTCTGCCTCTATGGGCGTATCTGTTGGATGACTGATATTTATTGTCTTGGTACGTGCCGCCTTGTGCTTTTTGACCATAGGAGGAACGACCGTATCCTCTGAACTTGGAAGATGAACCTCTAAAGGGACGAAAAGACCGATGGTCCTTACTTTTGTCCTTTAAAGAACTGATGGCTCTGGCTGTGTCCGTGTCTGTCTTGATTGCCTTCAAATGGTCGTCTATCTTTTTTCCAAAGAGATCTTGGCCATCAAACAGCATGTCTAATATCTGCGCCTGGACTTCAGGTCTAAAGTTAGTAGCCTTCATCCAGGCCTGCCTTCTGAGCACTGTGCCGTGCGCCATCTGCCTGAAGCCTGATTCGGCCACATCAACCGCTGCGTCGATCATGTGATCCGATGTTGCTTCACCATCCGCGATTATCGATTTTGCCTCCTCCTGGAGCTCCGGTGGTAATTGCTTCGCCAAGTTAGACATGCGGAGCCAAAGCTCGCGATCGAACCTTGCGGTCATGGCCAGCGCATTGCCCGCTCTGATTGTAAGGGATGCAGAAGATGATACTTTCCTGCCCATGGCTTCCAGTTTACGTCCATCCTTATCCGGTGGTGCCGACAACGGTGAGGAGGGGTTGGCGAGTTTCTTTCTGGCCGCCACTGTAACAACCGAGTCTGGTTTCGTATGACCCCTCAAACAATGCGGTGCCGAATCCGGAGCTTTATATTTCTTTTCTGGCCTGGACACCAACGCCGGAGTCGATAAGGGCGTGGATAGGATCTTGGATCCGGAATCTCAGATGGTATCGAGGAGAGGAATTGTGGTCACTGTCCTCCTTCGTTTGTCCCTGTGCTCATAGAGCACTGATTGCCTTTCCTCCGAAGAAACCTGAATTTTAAACAATTCTGCGGCTTTACCTATAATGGTGTGGAAAGAGACGACATCATCCGGCGGTGAGGCCTTGCCCGGCGAGTCTCTCCTCCTGGGCTTCTCGACTACGTAGTCATCCCACTCACTGAGTGCGTCTGGCTCCTGTGTTATTTCTCCTTCTTCTGGTTCCGAGAATTCTCCAAAAGGATCCTCCTGCCAGTCTGATACCGAGATGGTGGACGGTACCATCGTAGGATCCACGTACGGAGATCGCGGTCTGTGCGATGACTGTGGTGACGGGACTCTTGTAGGTGAAGCACTGTGGGTGCTGCTCCTCGGTCTTCGAGCAGGTGATCTCATCCGTTTTTGCGGTCTACTCCTGTAAGGAGAGCAACCAGATGTGCCTGGAATCGGAGATGACTCTCTAGGAATAATTCCTGCTTCTAAGGGATTAATCGGGATTTGCTTCTCCCTTTGCCGTTTGTAAAATTCTTCTACAATCCTCTGCACGGATAACATGAGTATCGGGTCATGAGGATATTCGGATTCTCCCGTGGACGGGTGCCAAGGAGGGCTGTATTGTTTCGGTAAGGGACCGATGGACTCTTCCACCACTTCCGCATCAGAGAATTCTTCCTGAAGAATTACATCCGGAAGTTCTGCCATGTGCCCCAAAGGTGAAAAGTGCTGTACCAGTGGTTCAGTCTCAGTATTCTTCTCAATGATATTGCTTTCAATGACAGGAGTTTCAAATGTGGACGGCAGTAATTCCTCCGTAACTGCCGAAATTTGTGGTGCCTCTGAAGGTGTTATGGACGATGCTATCTTCGTCGACGACTGAGATTTTCCCGTCGACGAGGGCTTCGCTGCCGACTGAGATTTTCCCGTCGACGACTGAGATTTTCCCTTCGACGAGGGCTTTGCCGTCGACTGAGATTTCCCCGTCGACGACTGAGATTTTCCCGTCGACGAGGGCTTCGTCGACGAATGTGGAGTATGTTCCGTGGACGACTGCGTCATGGATGAATGCTTCGTGGACGAGTGGTGTTTCTTGCTCGTCGGCGATTGCTTCGTGGTCGACATGTCCGATGACGATGATCTAATTGTCGACGATGTCTTAAGCGTCGTCGTCGTCGATGATGGTTTGTCGACGGTATGGCCGATGACGGGCCTTTACCTTTCCCTTCATTCGTGGACGGTTTACCCGCCGACGACTGCCCCCCCCCCCGTTTTTTGCAAACTCCTCCTTACCTCTGGAGGCAGATTTTGCTGACTTTTTCTGGCTTGGTAAGTCAACTGGAGGCAGAAAGGGTATCAATTCCAGCTTCCTCTTTTTGGACTTGGGAGAGGAACTCCTTTCCACTGAAGAGGCCCTTCTCTTTGAAGTTTGTCTCTCAGATGGAGTGCTGGATTGGACAGGAGCTGTTCTGACAGACTCTTCGTCCGAAGATTGATCCCTGGATTCCAGGTATGAAAGGAGTCTTCTATGCCTGTCATGAAGGGTCTTGGTGGAAAAAGTTCTACAAATCTCGCATTTTTTAATGTCATGCGGGTACAGACAATAAATGCAATGCTCGTGGGGGTCTTTGTAGTAAACCAATTTCTTCTTACACCTCGTGCAGTCCCTGAACAGGGAAGGCTTCCTGACAGCCTGAGGTACCTCCATTTCTGAAGAGAAGTTCAGTCGACGATTTTGAGAGGAAAACAAGTTTTGTCTCCAAGGGTAATTGAAAACAAAGCCCCTAAGAAGGGGAACAAGATGGAATATATTTTTCCAAATATATTCCACACAAAAGTAGAAAGAATTTGAAAAAGCTCAGAGAGCTTGAGGATTCCCTGTGTCTGTTAGACTGCGGTGAAAAATCTGAAGATGGCTGCCGGGGGCGGAGCTTAAGCCCTGCCACCTCATTGGCTGGGGCCATAAAGGACCAAAGTGAGGTGGAGGGACTACACAATGAAATGGCTCATAGGCCATAATGGGCTATGTACATGCACTGCTAGGTAGCAGTGTGTGTATATTTAAAAAAAAAAAAAAAAAAATGTATTATTAAATTTATCACCGAGGATTCCCAGTCTGACGACGGGGAATATTCAAGCATCTGAATCTATGGAAGATCCAATGCTGGAGAATCATTCTTCCTTTCCTCACGTTTCCCCAGAAACTCAATGTCTCCAGGGCACTGGTGCTCTTCAGGCTGGACTACTGCAACAGCCTCTTCCTCAATCTTCCTAACTCCTCCCTTCGTCCCCTTCAACTAATACAGAATTATCCTTGGCCTCAAGCCCAGGGCCCACATCACTCAAGCCCTAAAATCTCTCCACTGGCTCCCGGTTGCTGTGAGGATGAAGTTCAAGACACTCTGCATCATCCACAAGGCTTTCTGGGGCCTGGGACCCCGCTGCATCCAACTTCCTCTCTCTAAATACCTCCCTGTTAGAGCAATTTGGTCTTCTAGCTCCAATTCTCTGCAGATCAGATTATTTTCTAAGCAGGGAGTGGGCTGTAGATCTCTCTCTTCAGCAGGAACCTCCCTCTGGAATGGCCTCCTTGACCCTCTAAGATTTGAGCTGGATCTCCTTAAGTTCCGGAAGATTCTCAATACCTCCTTTTCTTTTCTTCCTTCCCTCTTCCCAGCTAATGTCCCCTCTCTGCTCCATTGTAACTGGCTGCCTGGTTCCTTCTATTCCTATAGGGCACCAGGCGCTCCTAGCCCAGGCTACCGAAACACTTTGTTTGCCCCTGACCACCACCCTGTAAACTGCACTTGCCCGCCCGGGCTCCGTCCCCTGCACTAGCCTGGCTGGGCCTGCACCACCTTGAGCCCTTTCATCTCTGTCATAGCACTTGCTTGTGGACCTTCACCATCTGGCCTCCCCTTAGTATTCACCTAGCCCAAGGGCACTCCTCCCCTCATACTCTCCCCCCAGTACTTGCCCACTCTCAACTCCAACATGCACTTCCTTTCTCTCCTTAGCACTAGCGTTGTCCGATCTGACCGGCACTTCCTCCCTTGTCCCCACTCCCCTGCACTTCCTGCTCTGCACTTGCACGATCTGAATGTCACAAGGCCTAGTAGGACCATTTTTGTTTGTCATCATCTGTCACTCACCCACCCACCCCTGCATATGTCTTGTTGTGCTTTGAAACACCTTTTGCTGTATAGGCACATTATAAATACCCAAAAAAATGAATAACATTTCTGCGATTAGACTCACATGGGGAAAGGCATCCTTCCTGCACAGTGCAACGTTCTTTCATCATCAGGCATTTCAACGCCTGCAGTTTAAACGTGTTTGCTAGTTTGTCGAATTTGTGGGGGGGGGTGGTAAAGGGCAGATACGTGGTTGGGGGGGTTGGGTATAGGTAAAAATTGGTTCAGAAGTGGGAGATTAAAAAATTAGATGAACTGTCAAACACGTTAAATTGCAGGCTTTGAAATGCCTGACAATGAAATGACATAGAACCTTCCTGCACGCCTTTCGTTGCACAACCTCTGCACACCGTTTTTGGGGGAACACGACCCTCAGAGGACACGCTGGTGAAATCTGCTGCACCAGAGTCCTGGCATCTCTTTGGTTCTCTCACTTCTGCCTGGATTGCCAACACTGTGCCTTGTTATTTCTTCTTTTGCCTCTGCTACTACTGCATACACTCCAGCCACAGTTCCAGCTCCTTTTCATTGCCAGGATCTGAAGGGGCCTTTTAAGCCTCTCAGGTTTCTTCAGGTGTGGGCTATTAGGCTTAATTGCCTGACTACTACTATCGCATGAAAGTTCAGCCCTCTTCCTCATCCCAGTATTTATGGGATTATGGGGCTTGTAGTCCTCAACAATGTTAGTTCTTTTTCATAACTTCTGGGTTTAAAAGGTAGATTTATATCCCTTTGAGTCATTTGAGAATGAACCATTAGAATTTGTTTTTACAGAGAAAGACAATTTATGTAGGGCAATATTTCTAAATTCCTTTCCATCAGATCTTTGGGCGTTGGGAGGATTTGTATCCTGAAGTACCTTACATGGCCTTTCTGTTACGTGTGTTCAGTTGTTATGGCATTTGTGTCCAGAGCCAGAGATCTTATAAGTGGTTCAGATACATCATAATGACAATAGGCCATTACCTGTTTTGGCAACTTTAAAAGGTTCTGCCTTTTACAGGACAAATAATGTGCATTATCCCACAGGTCCTCCTCACCACCCTGGTTCTGTCTCCTCCCAGGTGATCCTCACGCAATGCAACACACCCAAGGTCAGGATCCGGAAGTGTCTGCCTTTCCCTGGCCACCTGGGAGCAGACTTTATGCAGGGGTTTAGTGAGGGATCCACAGGATTCTTCACAGTGGTCTGTGAAGTAGCCCCCTGTCTGGTTTTTCAAACCGCCAGGAAAGTGACTCAGAGGGCTTGGTTTCACTCTGAGACAGTGGATGTTGGGCACGGGGGCAATGGGGTGGAACTCTTGCTCACTTTACCCTGGAATATGACACGTGTGTTAGTGGACAGTCGCATCACAAACACTGACCAGTCCTGGGGATCTCGACCCTACCCAATGAGAGCCCCAAAAGATATCAGGATAATGGAAACAAGCTCCCCCTCCCCCAGTGCAAAGTCTGAAGCCCATACCAGCTAGGCCAAAAGTCCCAAAATCCATGAGATTAAGGAAGGTTGTAGGTACACTGCTATCATTGACAAATTAGCCGACTCTTCAAGAGGACTGTACTTCGATTCCCTCGGAAGCTGCAATGAACATCGCAGTCCTGAGGAAAAAGTAATTTCAGTTTGTGACATTATGAACATGCAGAAGTGGGCAGAGGGAACAGTATTCCTTCCCTTGCTGTACTCTAAAACAAGCACCAACAGAACAGAACCAAACTACCCCATTCCCCATCTGTGTGCTAGTAAAAACAAATCTGATGTTATAAAACCCATCCCCAGAATTTGCTCACTACCAAACTCAACCACAGGAAGCATCACAGCGTGCAGCCTAATAAAGCAAAACCCTGGATGATTTAAAGAGATTTCAGTCCCAGGGTTCACCTCTACCTTGACTCCAATGGAGGTCAATGAGCCCCTTTGTCTTCTCTCACTCTCTTCTCTTTTTCTCCTGGTTTTTCTCCGGTGTTCTTCCCTCCATCTCCCCCTCTTCTCAAACTCTGTGTTCCTACTCCCTCTTCTCGCCCACCTGTGTTTCTAAGGTCATGGCACTGCCACATTTTCATCTGAAGACAAGCTTTCTTAAAGGTGGCTAGTCATTGGATTGTTAGAGCCTCTATGCGTAGTGAAAGCTCACTGTACAGGAACGCACTAGCATGTGACTTTCCCAGCCTCACCGTGCAGTAGTAGTTCCATAGTGTGGAGATGCAGCAATCCTGCTTTGCAGATCCCCCCTCTCACCTGCTTTAGGCCCACATCACTTACAAACTCCTTGCAAATACGTTTAACTACACCCAAGTGATTTTGGCTTCCAATACTCAATTCGTGACCAGATGGGTTACTAGACTGTCTATAATGCTTGTAACAAAACACATTCCCTTAAAAGGGTAGTGTCAAATGGGCCTCATTGGTGGCATTGTTGGGGTAGCCAGGTTATCATTTTGGTGGCCCACTATCAACCTCCAACCTGAGGCAGAATACTTGGTTGCAGTGCGCAGGCAGTTCGGTTTATGATTTGGCACCCTACCCATCTTTTTCCTGTGGTCATTTTTTGCATTGCTGGACGGTCTTCTTACCAGATGTCTATCCATTTAGGAAAATAAAGTACCATCTTTCAAGCTTGCTCTCTTCTTTGGTAAAGACAACAGCCTTTCTGTCCTACTGAAAACAAATGAGACATCTTAGAGGCTTTCAAGATGGAATGGAAAGCCCTGATATCATCACGTGGAGAATCTCTCCGAGGTTGCTTCTGCAGTTTGGCAAGCAAAACATGGATAGGAGAATCTGGACAGGCATCTTCTATCTGCATCTCGGAACATGTGCTGCAATTGACCTCTGACTTTGGCTGTTAAAGTTCATGTTCTTTGTTCTGTTTTAAGGGTTTTTCACTGAAGGATCTTTCCCATAGCCTAAGCTCTTTTTAGCATTTGCCACAGCTATGTGGGGTTGATATTAGGATTATTTGGTTCACTCACGAATGCCTAGCTCCATGACAGCTCTGGACACCAAAAAAAAAAAACACAGAGGCATAGCGAAGAAGACAATTTTAGTTTGTTAGTGTGGAAGTAATCTTCTCCCAGTGATTGCTGGGTAGCATAGTGGACATCTGGTATTGAAGGAAAGAATATCTATTTTTTGGATTACTGTGAAACTGTCCTGCCTGCTTAACAGAGACCACAGAGAGTACAATATATATTTTAACTCACTTTATTATGTTTTTGCTTTAATGTACCAGCGTAATATAGAAGAGAGGTGCATTCTCCAGCGTCGTGGATAATCTCACAGCATCTTGTAATCACTGCCTATTTGCAGAGAAGCCATGCCTCTACTCACGCCAAGCCACACTCCTAGACATATGTATACACACACAAAAACACACACACGTTCACATACCTTTGCACTTTGCAACAGTATCCTAGGGATCTACATGCATCTAGAGAGGATTGCAATGAATTAAAGGGCTAACACATTGAAAGGATTGGTCAACCGTTCTGAGCTGCTGAGTTTAAATCTCGGTAAGCTACACTGGCCATTAAGGAAAGCCATCAAAGATGGGCACCCTATCAACAACTGGAAAAACCATTCAAAACAACAACACTGAGGAATTGAACAAAGAAAATCCAAAGAAATACGTACATTTTCTCACAACAAAAATAATGGTTTTGTCTGGATCCCCTTAGAGAAACTTGTTGCCCATGATTCATTGTCACCCTTCCCGAAGATATTAATGCAGGATATCATAATCGGAGGCAAAGAAAGAACGAGGTGCTTTCCCCAGGCCATAGGAACACTTGGCAGAGGTGAAACAGGCCAACAACCATATATTCAAAAAGGGCAACCTTCTGGAAGTTGAGGTGTAGCAGTGGACTGAAAAAGAAACATATACTAAGGTGACTGAATTTGGGCACTACCAATGAAAACTATCATGGGTTGCTTATTGCAAGCAGGGCTGTCCGCTGGCTAGGTATAAAAAGGATTCCAAGATTCAAGGACCTTTGAAACCACACCTTTACAACAACGAGTCCCTAGACTGGTGGCCAGGTGAGAGAACGTTTGGCCTAACAAGCAAACACAGATATATAAAGGATTGATTGGAACAGTTAAATGGAAAGGAATTCAGGGGCTCAGAGTTCAGATGCTAATGGAGAAGTTTATATTTGGACAGAAGATTTCGATTGCTGTATAGAAGTAGCTTAAGTCACTTCAAACTGTAAAAGATTTCAAAAGATTTTAAGAGAAACAGAACTAAATTGTCTTGAATTCCTTCATATGTGGAAAATCTATCAACACCACTTTGAAGACAATACAGCATAGTAGTAATTGGGTTCTGATATCAGGAGGTGTCCCAGCCAATAAGGGGGCACCTACCGTGGGCCTTACCTCATGGTATTGGCCTACCTTTCCAGTACCCAACACGCCAGACACCACTGATGCCACAATTTTTCCTTCCACACTCCCTCTACCTTCACCACTCAAAATCTTCCTGGCCGCACTTTACTCCCCCTCCCCCTCCGGTAACTTCACCCGCTGTCACAGTCTGCTGTCTCCCCTCCCCACACCCACTTACTAGGCACAAGGCTGTTGACTTCCCTGCCTTACAGCCCCTTCTCTGATCACCATCATTAAAAGGAGACATTTCTATGAGTAGTTCCCTACTCGTTTTTCCATAACTGCTTTTTTCCTTTTTAGTTTTTTGTTTTATTTAACAGCTGATGTTCCATTTCACAACTTAAAAAAATAAAGCTACAGCACCCAGGACAACATGCCAAGGGGCTTTATGCTAGAAACCCGGTTAATGGTGCTAATGCCTGCGTTAAGGCCACGTTAAGGCCCTGCATCACTCGGCCTGTAATTTAGCAAAACCGGGCTATTAACAGGCAATCATGAAATGACTTACAAGTAATGTTCTTTCTATGGATTATTTTCCCACTGATCCCTCATCTTGATAGGTCATCCCCCCAGTGCCAGGTCCTTGGAAATATTCAACAGGGGGCATAGTGTGGCTCAATGTCATCTCCTCGACTCCATCCTGCCTCAACCACCCCACTCCTTGACTCCAGAAGTGACTTTGCTGATCATACATAAAGCATGCACTACACTCCCATACCTCAGTTCCCCAAATGTTTCTCCCTGCTCAGCAGCCGAGGGAATCAGTTCCCATACATGGAAATGCATAAGACATGTTTTTTCTTTTGTGTGATGAACAAATGGATAAGGACTACTGTCATTAAAACCCTTATAGTTTCTTATGACTACGACAGTACCACTGAAAGTAGCACTAATTAATTTTTGATCCGCTATAAAAGATACTGTTGCACTAAACAAACTTATATCTACCATGGAGCTTGATATATTTTTCCTAACTGAATCATGGTTCAGACAGTAGTACTGCCTATTTTCATTTGCTAGTACCAGAGTCATATCAGATTAAATGGCATAATAATAGAGTTAATCCAAAAGGGGTCGGGATGGCTATTTTGACTAGATCTTCATTACAAGTTACTAACTTCCACTCACCCGACTGGGATCTTAGGTCCCAGGTTCTGCCCTGTACTTACCATCCATCTACAAATGAAGCCTATACTCTGTTACTTTGCTAAAGTCCCTCTGGCTTGGCCACTTCTTTTATAGATGCCTTGGACGCCTATTTGGGTCTAGAAGCCCTCCAGTATGGAAAGTTGATTATTCTGGGCGACGTAAAAATCTGGTGTAATGACCTTGAAGACGCTGAACGTAAACATTTATTTGATGTTATGAAGACTCATGACCTTTATCTTTTTTCCAACTCACCTACACATACAAGGGGCCATTAATTGGACCCAGTGAGTTACCAAGATTTAAATTTAGGTAACTTCAAAATAACTCCTGTGAGTTGGTCAGACCACTCTATCATACATTTTGTAATGTTTAGTTCCCATCACTCTCAGTCACAAAATACTTCTATTAGGGAGCAACTGCTTTGCCGTAAGAAGGACCTTGATCTAATTTCCAGTACTGACCTCTTGCAGGATTTGTCTTATATGCAATCCATTATTGGCTGCACTGAATGTTATTCGAAAGTTATGTCATGTTTACTATTTCACTGTAATCTTATTGCTCCTCTGACAATCTGAAAAGTCTAAAGCAACAGTACAGAAATAAAGAAAAGATATGGCTTAAGTCTAGAGATGTAGCTGATCGCCAGGCGAACTCAGCCTTGGAGGTCTATAAAAGAGATATAATACTTGCAAAATCTTCTTGTTTGCAAAAGGAAATTGATCTGGCTGAAAATAGACCTAAAGCATTGTTCCTATCAATACATTTTTTAATTATACCTGATTGCATTAATGTAAGTCTGCCAGCCTCATCTGAAATGGCTAATGAGTTTAATCATTTTATTAGAAAAAAATTAAAACCATTAGAGATAGCATGGACGTCTGTCCTACTGACACTGACGTTATGTCATAAAAAAACAGTCCTCTTAATTCAGCAGTGCCATGCTTTAAATTTACATTTTCTCCTGTAGGAACAGATTAAATCACTGGTCTTTTAGGGAGGCTTAAGCCTAATATTCTGGGCTATTATCCGATCTCAGCTAACTTGGCCAAGCAGCATGCCACCACTCTTAGTACGGTTATACAAACAGTGGTAAATGCCTCATTATCACAGGGCTGTGTTCCCAGGACCTAAATAAATCATATCTTATACTGCTGTTAATAAAACTGACATTGGATCATAAAGTTCTTTCTAATTACCGTCCAATAGCTGGTCTCTTGTGTCCTGCTAAACTTTTAGAGAAAATTGTGACAAGTCAATTACAGAGTCATGTGATGAACACAGGATTCTTGTTCCCTTTCAGTCAGGATTTAGACCGGGCCATGGCATTGAGACAGCCCTTGTGACAGTCTGGGATTATCTGTTGGGGGCTGCCGATGAAGGGGATGTAAGCATGCTTGTGATGCTGGACCTTGTCGGTGGCCTTTGACACAGTTGAATATGAAATTCTCACTGCCAGGCTGTCTTCAGTGGCGCAGGTTTCAGACGAAACTCTGAAATGGTTTGTGTCTTTTTTATCCAATCACACAGCAGGTGAAAATGGGGGTCTCTCTTTCCACTACTAAACCCGTGGAATGTGGGGTGCCTCTAAGGTCTTCATTGTCACCATTGCTGTTCAACATTTAAATTCGTACATTGCTGAACATCTTTTCCGAAGTTGGTTCGTCCTACCACTCATATGCTGATGACACCCAAATGTATGTACGAGTTAAGCAACCATGGGAGACAATAAATCGAGTTCTGTCCGGTCCAATAAAATCAAAATGGATGTTGGAAAATCAATTTCAGTTAAATCCATCAAAGACAGAGGTTATTGTTTAGCAAGAATGTCAAATCTCTATACTATCAACTGAGACTCATAAAGACTTGTATCACTCATTGCTGAGAAGGACTGCTGAACGGTAATAGGCATACTTACTAATGCCAGGTTAGACTACTGTCTGGGGGGCCCAAACATTTCAAATTAAGAGACTACAAGTTGCTCAGAACTTCGCCATTAGGCTAATATTTTCCTACCTAGGAAGACAATCCTCTCGCTTTATCGGAGGAATGGTCATTGGCTTACAGTACAGCAAAGAATCCA
Organism: Ambystoma mexicanum; assembly: GCF_040938575.1. Classification (NCBI taxonomy): domain Eukaryota; kingdom Metazoa; phylum Chordata; class Amphibia; order Caudata; family Ambystomatidae; genus Ambystoma; species Ambystoma mexicanum. The sequence continues at coordinate 1,230,752,409 of NC_090932.1, read as the reverse complement.
TGGTTTGGCACCAGCTTACTTGACCACAACAATCCAAATGTACTGCCCGCAACAACAACTTTGATGAAAGGACCAACACCTTTTAATAATCCCATTTGTGAGAACAACTATTTGGGGTGACAGGCCGTTCTCCTCCTTTGGTCCGCGGTGCAGGAATTTCCTTCCGTTGGAACTTCTAAATCACTAACAGTCTATAGGAAGATATCTTTTCATGTAAAAATGTCCCATACCTCTGTAACCACATGAGATAGACTTGTGCAGTCCATTCAAATTAGTATTTTGTTCACATTAGCGCCTAGATGCAGTCTATGCTTGATCCCTTTGGGATACGTGTGTTACAAAATATTTAAGTCAAATCAAATCTTACCACTCACCCACAAGAAGATTAAAGAGTTTCAAAGAAGGTTGTCAAAGCTTCCATAGCAGGTAGGGAGGTAGGGCAATGAGGAATCTATGGGAGAGGAATTCATAGAAATACACATTACCAGTAATTTCTCCTTCAATGGATTGCATTCTCCAACAAATTTCTCATCTTAATAGATTCCCAAAGAAGTAACCAAAGCAAGAGGTGGGCTGGAAGCCTTACAGCAAAAAACTGCAACAGCGCCCTACCAGAGTGAGCATCTCTGCCTGGGCCAAAACCTGGCTATAGTGCTTAGCAAGGGTGTGTCATGAAGCCGTAAGGCAGCCTGCCAAATGTATCCAACAAGCACACCCCCTTGCAAGGCTGATGATGCAGCCAAACCACTGGCAGAGTGAGCCTGTAGACCCAGTGCTGTCCCTGTTCTGTCATAACATTCTGCAGTGTACAAATCAATCCAATGAGAGATGGTCTGTTTAGCCACTCCTTGACCCAACGTTGACTGTGAAAAACCAACAAATAGTTGGTTATGATGCCTTAAAGAAGATGTCAAGTCCAGATAGCAACTCAGTGCCCTCTTGGGATCCAGCCTATGGAGTCTCTCCTCCTCCTTGGATGGGTAAGGTGGCAGAAAGAAAACGGGTAACTCCACAATTTGGTAAAATATGAAATTCTGACCGTGCTTTATGAAGAAACCTGTTTTGGACCGTAAAAGAAAAATGGTTCTTAAAGAATTTCAAAATTGGTGGCTTACACAAGACTACCTGTAGTTCACTTCATGCCTCTCTGATGTGCTGTTCACCAAAAATGCTGTTTTCACCGTGAGTAGTCTGATGGATCCCGAATGCAAAGGCCCAATAGGAGCCACCATTAGGAATGAGAGAACCAAATTAAGGTTGCTGGAAAACCTTGGAGAAAAAGATAATGGCAATAATGGCATAAAACAAACTGATGACAGAAAACACACTTAGGGAGTGAGAGGCATTGCCTGAAAGAGTTTGTTCTGTGTTGATTGCTCACTGCTATGATGATGAGGGTGCCCAGTAATTGCAAAATACCAAACACAAACATATGCAATCAACAACATTGTGAATATTATGTAACTAACTTTTGGATTACAATCATTTCCAAGGCCTGATTTCACCTGTAAAGCCAATGTTGCAGAATACATATTTTATTCCGGCCACTGTGCGACTGTTAAAAAGGACAAAGCTAAGAACCAAATAAGAAATATCCCTCATCCAAAAGATAGCCCAAAGCCTTCTAAGTACATTTACTCCCCACAAATATTTTATCAGGCTTAGAATGTTTGTTGAAGAACATAACAGGGATACAGGAATGTCTCAGATGTCATCACCAAAGCAATGTTCCTGGATTCAAAGTATATAAAGAAGAGCAATGTGTATCATGAATATGTGCTGTGTAAAGAAAATGTGTCCATTTAAATGTAATTTGTATTCAAGGATCATCTTCACTATGTGTTATACAGAATGTTGTAAATTATAAGGCATATTGCAGCATTAAGCACATGACATTTAAATGACACTTGTGTGGCATAGACAACTGTATATACTTTCAATTACTGTATTTGCAGCTGTTTCATTTTACTTAAACTAGTATGATATAGAGCCATACAGGAACTAATATAAAATGTCCAATTCAATCTACTACACATCTATTTCACATGGAGTCTTTGCATTTGAAATTCAAAGGGACCTCCACGAGTCTGGTGATTAAAGGCCAGACTTTTGATACTGCTTAAGGGGGAATTCAAAACCCTTTACAGATTCATTTCCAGGCCAAACAGCTCAGGAATTCACAATAACAAAAAAATAAAGAGCATACACAAAGGACCTTAGGTCTGTCAGAAGTGTTTCTAGGGGGCCAGCACGATCCTTAGCATATTGTCAAGCTGATAAACCGAACTTCGTTGAAGAACCTGTCATAATTTATCAAAGTCCAGCCATAAAAACGTAATTAACCCCAAAATCAAACAAAGGCTATGGAATTCCATGTACATCAGAAGAGACCTGCATTCTGACATGGAAATATTGTGAAAAAGGAGTATCTAGGTGATGCACAACCACTGCCACCTGCAGAAAACTACAGCAATTACACATTAGCATTATGAATAGATTGCAAAATCACTGTGTCACAATGCAAGCTCAAAGTGACAATCTTTTTATGTGTAGTAGCCAGAAATATCTATCAGAATAAGTAGAAATATATACTGTGCCATGTTTTGAATAAGTGAAAAATGGCAAAACCTCTAATTCCACCAATTTTTATCACACAGCGATCATTCACGTATCTAAATGCCTAAATTAAACCCCAATCCACCAATGTTGCCACTAAGATTGACCAGGGTAAATCTGGGACAGAAAAGGGAAGGGAATTAAGGGGAATGGAAATTGAGAACAGGAACACAATTGCTGATATTTTATATGCCCTGTTTCATTCCAGTTATATGGGACACAATGTGAGTTACCTCTTTAAAACCCAATACAGCTTTTATTGAAACATTAGATTTAAAACTGAATGCATTTTGGTGCCACTTTAAGTTAAGTACTATTTCAAAAAAATGTAGTGATTAAAGCCGGTCTAGAGACATCTTGGGTTACAGTGTTAATGCAAAATACCATTACCTAGGGTGATATTGTACATTAATGCAGCTGGGTGAGGCCATAGTCATAGATTAGATGCTTGCACAACAGAAATCACCACTAAGGGCAATGTATCCTATTCAATAAGAATTACGCTAAGTGCAAATCACTGCTTTCCCTTATTTGTTTATTTATTTATCTATTTATTTATTTATTATTCTTGTGTTTAATCATTAAGATTATTACAAGTACAGTAAAAGTAGAAACAAAAATCTTTAGTACTCAGGACACCCCTTACTTGTTGGAGAATCACTCTGAAAGAAGAAACAAGACAGAAGGAAGAAAGCATAAAAAAAGAAGGAAAGAAGGAAGAATCATAGGGCCGGTGTTTCTGAAGATGGAGTTTGTTGTTTAGTCTTTTGGAGCACCAGATCCAGCAGTTTGGCAGTTGCGATGGACCATCTGGTGTTTTCACCAGCCATTAGGCGACTCCAGCAAACTTCCTCTTCCATGATGGTAGAGTATGACAAAAGTAGGACCAAGTATGCCGCTCTCTCCTTGCTCATTTGGGGGCATGTCATGAGTAGGTATCTTACAGTTTCAGGTTGCTCAGGGGTGTCACATATTCGACACTGATTCAAGATTACCAATAATCTGACGGCCATGATCTGCTGTGTCGGGAGTACATTCAAACGCACTCTCATAAAGAGTTTCCTCAAAGGTTTGTCTGAGAAATGTTTGCACAGTACTTCAATGGAGTTTTTAGCTTGTTAAAAGACAGAGGAAGATGCTTTAACAGTTTATTAGCCATGGCTTTCTCATTCGTGACAATCCAATCTTGCTGCTTTATTTTGGACTTTACTCTTTGAGAGTTGCCAATAAGAACGTCTTCCGTACAAGCTAAATTGCCTAGTTTGTCTTGGAGGATTTTTACCATGCCATTAAGTGCATTGCAGTGTCCACTCTTGATTTCTGCGGCCAACACCTAGTATACTGGTAAACTGTCCGCCAGCAGAGTCTTTCTGTACAGTTGCATTGAGCCCAGCTCCACCACTGCCACCAGGGACAACAGTCCAAGCTCTCGCCTACTTGCTGCGATAGAGATGGACTTTGGCAAACCCAGGACCGACTTCCACAAATAGCCTTCTAGTTGGAGCCATATTGACTTGGGCATATTTAAGGTTGCATTCATTCTGTATGTCAATGTTGGGACCACTTTGGACTTGTAGAAGTGTAGTGCCGGAATTAATGAGAATTTTCCACATTTTTTATCCACTGCTATTGTTTGAGCCGTAAGATTTCTCACTTTGTCCCACAGAGTTTTCTGCATTGTGGTCTCTCTCAAAGAGCCATCAATCCAAATACCTAAGTATTTGTAGTGATCGACGACTTCGATTTTAACGTTGTCCAAATACCAGGATGAGTGCTTCTTCTTGTTACTTTTTTACCTTTTTTGTTGTGTTTTTTCGATCACCATAACTTTGGTCTTCGATTTATTAATTTCCAAGTTGTAATTTTCCATGTAATTGGCAAGTAGGTGAGTTGTAGACCAATTTGGGTCTGATCTAATAAGATAAGATCGTCCACATACAGCAGTCTTGACACGGTGACCTTGCCTACCTTTGGGGGGAAGGATCACATTTTCCGAATGATTCTTTAAAATCTCCCAAGAAGGCAATAAAGAGTGCCGGAGCAAGGGGGCAACCTTGCTTTACTCCTCGCTCAGAAGGAATCTCGTCCGAGAGCAGGCCCTGTTGGTTTAGGCGGACGCACAAGGATGTGTTTGAGTGAAGGGCTATTATTGGTTCCAATATTGCACAGGACAGTCCAAGGCTTTTAGCAGTCTACTTTGACGAAAGCCTGTGAGAGGTCGACGAAGGCAAGAAAAACCTTGGGAGCACCGGACTTGATATTTGATTTTATTACGTTCAAAAGCAGTATGTTTACTGCGGTGCTTGCATCTTTTAGAAAGCCTGTTTGGAAAAGATCTGTACTAGGAGAAACTCTTGCCCATTTTTGAAAGTGGGAGAGCAAAAGAGTTGCGTATATCTTTCCAATTATGTCCAGAAGCGCAATTGGTCTGTAGTTGGCCGGATCTTCTCTGCAACCCTTTTTGTAAATTGGAACAACAATTGCTTCTGTCCAGGATTTGGGTATCAGTTTTGTTTTCTCACACTGGGCGAAGATTTTCCTTATCAAGGACGCCCACTCTTCTGGATGCCTTTTCACATCAATATTTGTGAGGCCATCGGGACCTGGGAATCATGAGGACTTGAGCTTTAGTAGAACTCCTCTGATGTCTTCCTCGTCAGTTAGGGTGACCCATGGTGTTTGCAAGGCCAAAACCTGAGCTTCCTGTTGGTCTGGAGGGCGGACAAACAGCGCAGAGAAATATGTGACCCAATTTAGATCCGAAACTGAGTTGAGAAGAGTGTCATTTTTCTGGCAGCTTACTCTTTTGATCAGAGTCCAAAAGTCACCTGATTTTTTGGTGCTTAATGTCATTAGCATATCTTCTGCGTCGTTTTGATAAAGAGTGAATCTATGATGTTCAAGCCAGTCCTTGTACTTCGTTGATTCATCCAAAAACGCTGTCCACGCTTCTTCTGTCCTACAGGCCAGTGCAGTTCTTTTCAATTTTTGCAGTTTTTCTGCGGTTCAAAACCACACTCATGTCAAAAACATGTTTAATTGTGTGTGGATTTCTGTTGGTTCCAGAATATTGAACACTGTGTGCCATCAGTAGGGGCAAATAGCCTGGTCCTGAGAAGAATTTGCCAAAATAGTAGAGGTAAAGATCTTATTTATCTCAAGTACATTGTCTGATGTTAGATGAAGACTAGTTTGCTGCTTATCTGCAGGGCAGTAGAGGCAGCCATACCCCTAGTAGAATGGGCCCGTAAGCCTACCGGAGGGTCCTTACCCGCCAAGCAGTAACATTCAGAAATTGCCAAGATAATCCATCTAGACAAAGTCTGCTTAGTAACAGCTTGTCCCAAACGCCTTCCGGCGTAACTTATAAAGAGCTGATCCTCCACTCTGACCCGGGAAATGGGTGAAATGTAGAAACTTAAAGCTCTCCTAGGATCCAACCTATGGAGCCTCACCTCTTCCTTACCAGGATGCGGAGGAGGATAAAATGCTGGAAGAATGACCTTCTGGCTTAAAAGAAATTCAGAGACAACCTTCGGAAGAAAGGAAGGACGAACTCTAAGGACAACCCTGTCCTTATGAAACACCGTGAAGGGTGGCTTAACAGAAAGTGCCTGCAACTCACTCACTCTGCGAGCGGAAGTGACCGCAACTAAAACACAGTTTTAAGGGTTAACAGTCTCAAAAGACAAGAATGTAAAGGCTCAAATGGAGCACCCATTAAGAATTTTAGAACAAGGTTCAAATCCCAACCGGGCACCTGGAAAGGTGACGGCGGAAACACATTAGCGAGCCCTTTGAGAAACTGAGAAATGAAAGGAATCTTGCAATAAGAACACTCCTTAGACGAGCGCTTAAATACGGACAGTGCCGCCAGGTAACCTTTAATGGTACCCACTTGCAGGCCCTTGTGGGCTAAGGAAAGCAAAAAAAGACAGAACCACAGGAATGTCAAATGAAAAAGGATCCACATTCTTAACCTTGCACCAGTCGCAGAACTTTCTCCAACGGCAACGGTACAGGGACTTGGTTGCAGGCCGTCTGGCCGAAAGCAACATCTCCATCACGTCTTCACGGAGGTCCCAATCCTTATACCTCAACCTTTCAGAAGCCAAGCGTGGAGATTGAGGGATCTGACCTCTGGATGGAGAACCTGACCCCCTTCCCGTGAGAGCAGATTGTCTCGGTAGGGAAGACGACATGGAGGGCAGATGGACAAGTCAAGAAGGTCCGGGTACCACGTTCCCCGGGCCCATGCCGGAGCAATGAGGATCATCCGGGAACCAAACCTCCGTAACCACTGCAGCACTTGCGGGATGATGGGGACTGCAGGAAACGCGTACAGCAGTGGGAAGGACCCCTCCACCACAAACGCATCCCCTAAGGCTCCTCTTGGAGGAAATTCCTGCAAGCAGAACTTTTTGCACTTCCGGTTGACACTGGAGGTGAACAGATCCACTTGTGGGGTCCACCAAAGGGCGAAGATCTCCAGGAGAATCTCCTGAGCTAGCTCCCACTCGTGAGAGATTGCGCTCTGCCTGCTCAGAGCGTCCGCCATTTCGTTTTCGTCTCCGGCCAGATGCACTGCCGAGATCGAAATTTCCTGCTGGATGGCCCATAACCAGAGCTGCATCGCCTCCCTGCACAGAGGAAGTGACCCTGCCCCCCCTTTTTGTTGAGGTAGTGCATGGCCAGTCCGTCAGAATCAGGGCATTTTTCCCTCGCACAGTCGGCAGAAAAGCCTTCAGGGCAAGCCTGAAGGCCCTCAGCTCCAACAGATTGATATGGAGTCTGGACTCTGACGGAGACCAACGACAGCTGACTGTCAACTCATTGGCATGAGCTCCCCATCCCGTGAGGGACGCGTCCGTCACTGTCGTCACCTCCGGCCAGGCAGCCAAAATGGAACCCCCCTCATCAGATTGCCATCGACAGCCCACCACAGGAGGTCCTGGGAGACCGAGGGCGGCACTGGAACGGGGTCCGACATCCTGCCAGAGGACTGTGACCACTGCATCTTGAAGGCCCATTGCAGAGATCTCATCCGCAACCTGGCCTCTGGCACCAGAAGAATGCAGGATGCCATCAGGCCGAACAACCTCAAGAACTCGAATGCCGGGAGACTCTGGGCATGTTGAAACTTGTGCACCATCTGCAGAATGTGATGAGCCCTCACCTGGGGAGGGAAACACTGCCCCAGGGATGTGTCGAGCACTGCTCCGATGTACTGGAGCCGCTGAGTTGGCGTCAAGTGGGACTTCTTTAAGTTGAGGTAGAAGCCCAGCTTGTGAAGGGAGTGGCAGGTGATGGACAGATGATCCAGGACTTGCTCGGGAGAGCTTGCCCTGATCAACCAATCGTCCATGTAGGGGTAGACGTGAATCCCCCTTTTCCTGAGATACGCTGCCACCACCACCATGAGCTTGGTGAAGACCCTCGGGCAGAGGTCAATCCGAACGGCAGGACCCGAAACTGAAAGTGCGAGTCGCCAACCGTGAACCTCAGGTACGTCTTGTGCTTGTGATGGATCGGCACATGAAAGTAAGCGTCCTTGAGGTCGAGAGACACCAACCAGTCCTGAAGTTGAAGGGCATGGAGGACTTGAGAAAGAGTAACAATCTTGAACTTGTCCTTCCTGAGGAGCTTGTTCAAACCGCGCAAGTCCATGATGGGTCTCAATCCCCGTCTTTCTTTGAAATAAAAAAATAAGAGGATTACCATCCATTGTTCCTCTCCGCTACAGGCACCAGTTCTATGGCACCTTTCTCCGTGCAGGGATTCTATTTCCTGCGCAAGGAGCGGATCCGGACTCTTCAAAGAGAGATTCCCTGGTGGATTGTCATGAGGCCTCTGTCAGAAAGGAAGACAGTAGCCGTGGGCTATGATCTCCAGAACCCACACATCTGAAGTAATGGCACGCCACTCTACAAGATGCTGCGCCAGCCTTCTCCCAACCGGCGAACCATGGGAGATGGCCTCATGACTGAGCTGAAGCGGCTGCGGCAGTGCCTGAGGAAAAGAGGCAACTGCCCGAGTGGCTTTGGCACCTCGAGTACCCTGTTTTCCACCTCTGGTACTCCTACGGTGGCCCCTTTGACTTGCAGCTCCTCTCGATTTACCAAAGGATGAGTAATATCGAAAGGAAGCTCCCCTCCATTGATGTCCCCTAGGACAAAAAGGCGGAGGTTGGCGAACTGCAGCGCTCAACGACTTTGCTGCAGCTTTGGAGGTCTGCAACCTCTCAAGGCTCTCGTCAGCCTTGCTGCCAAAAAGATGTTCACCATCAAAGGGCATGTTGAGGAGCCGGGCTTACACATCCGGAGCAAACCCCGAATTCCGTAACCACGCAAACCTGCGTATTACGGTGCTCGCCGCCATGGACCGGCTGACACAATCTGCCATGTCCAGACCCGACTGAACGGACTCACACATGGCATCTTTGCCATCCTGCACAATAGCAAGAAAACCATCCCGTTCTTCCCCTTCGGGAATATGTTCAGCCGCTAACAAAATACAGTTCCACAGAGTGTGCGTGAAACATGACAAGACACACACAGAGTTGGCTGCCTGTAAAGCCATACCCCCTGAAGAAAACACTTTCTTCACCCAGCCATCAAAACGCGTGTCGTCCCTATCAGGAGGGATGGTAGGGTATGACGCCTGCTTGGCTGGGGGCGTAGCCGCTTGCACCAAAAAACTCTCCGGAGTGGGGTGCGTGGTCAGGTAGCAGGGGTTGCTACTGGCTGGGCAGATTTTCTTGTCGACGGCTTCCTTGGAGGCGTGCCTCGAGAGAGTCCCTCGACGACCTTGGCACCAAAGGCCTCAATGTCTTCTTCAAAGACCTCACAGGCTCCAAAGGTCTCGAGGGCGTCGAGGACCGGGACCTGGAGCGGGCATGTCTAGAGCGACCACCCTTGTCCGACTGGGACCTCGAAGGTGCCCGGTGATCGCGACGACCGCTCGAGCCCGAAGGCATGCAAGTGCTGTCTCTAGCACGGTCATGGCCAGCGTCTTTCAACGGCGTGGACGGAACGGAGCCCTGTGACTGAAAAATCGCCAACATCTCCTGCCGGAATGAATCCCATTCCGCAGGAGTGGAGTGCTTATTGGGACAAGCCACCCCGCCGACGGGCGAAGTCCTCGGACGAGGACGGGGAAGGCAACCAATGCCGGCACTTCCGTGAGTGCCTCGAAGAGGCAGAGGAATGGCAGGACCTACTCCTGGACCGAGACCCCCCGGACTTACGCCAACGATGCGGAAAGTCGCCCCTCGAATTGTCAGTCAAAAGCCCAGTGGATCTCTACTTCTGGGGCTTGGCCATCTTACCTACAGAAAGCTTCTTCTTATGCTCCCCCAAGGCCTTCAATGTAAGCGACTGGCAGTCTACACAGTCATCCGTGTTGTGGTCCTCACTGAGGCACCAGAGGAAGGCATTGTGCAAATCCGTCAACGGCATCTTGGACCCGCAGTCCGGACATTTCTTAAAACCCGGCCGCGGGGTGGAAGAAGAAGACATCACGGAAATCTTCACAACTAACAGGTTAGAAGAACCAAAAGAACAGAACTCAGAAGAACCGAGGCACGCTGAGATCTCCGAAGCGAACACGTTCGCAGAAAAAACAGAACTGAGGCTACGGGTGTCGTGCGTCCTACTTATAACATCCGGTGACGTTGGCTCAGCGGAGGCCCTCGAGGACAGAGTATCGACATCATCGACGCAGGATGCAGATGCCGAAAGATTTTCCGAAGCAGCACAGCGGTGGTGATTACTGTCATAGATATGGAATACGTCAGAGGACCCAAACCCTTTGAAGTAGGCATCATGGAGGTCTAGAGACAACAACCAATCCTGGGATAGTAAAGATTGGAGAATCTCTCATAGCATCCCCATTGTGAACTTGTCTTTCCTCATGATCTTGTTCAAGGTCCTTTCAGGACGGGAGTGAGCCCCCCCTCCCTTCTTGGGCACCAGTAAGTATCAGCCATACCTACTTGTACCACTCTGCAAGCAGACACCTCCTCCACTACGTCCTTGATGACTAATGACGACTCAAAACCCTTTCATCGAGTATGGACTATATTTTCTGAGGACTATTCAAATTGGGAGGTGCATAATGTCACAGATGACACAGGAAACACTCAGTCTCAAGGATGGTTCAAGGGTTTCTATTAAACTATTTCTCCTTCCTAACCCAGATATCCGTAGCCCCTGGTCAATGCTAGAGCTTGTTGACACCTAATGTCTAGTATCTACCTTGACCTAGTGGTGTTCTCCCTAAAAGCAGGCTCTCCATCTCACTCAGGCACTTACTAGCTTTCCATACTCTCACCAGATGTTAGTGTTTTAATGAGAAAGTTAGGGATTGTGCCTTACATCTACTTGGTAAGATTTATCTGGTTCCACTCATGTGCACTGTTACCTTTCCCATCTATTCTACCGGCTGCTCCTGTGTCTCATCCCACCACCTTCCAGTCCCTCCCAAGTTCCACTCCTTGCTCCACCGTTTGATGATAACTTTTCCTCCCTCATACTAACCCTCATCCTACTCTCCCTCCTGCCACTACTAGTCCCCTACCTATTAGTACACATACCACTTATACCACTCCTCGTGCAACTCCTACAAGAATGCCTACTACTACTATCACCAAGCCTCCCTTTCCACTATTCTGACACTCTCCTTTCACTCCATACCAGTCTTCTCAGCCGCACGAGCACCCTCCACGCAGAGGGCCACGGCCAGGGAGGATCCACCAGCAGGCCTCCCCCTCCACAAGACAGCGGCCGCTCCAATTCTTCTCCCCAGGCGGGGGCAGCACAACACTTCTTCTTGCAGGGCATGCCGCAGCGGGGTTTTCAGGCACGCTCAGATACCAGCTGCATGAGCCCCCTAAGAGGGCCGAAGCCGGGCAAAGCATGCAGGGGCATCCCGCACTTCTCCACTGAGGTGGCCTGTCGCTCCTCCTCCCTTCTCCCTCCTCTTCCCACCCATGGAGAGGAATTAAAACACTTGAGGGACAGGGACGGAGCGGGGGCATCACGGGGGCTCTAGTCACTCGTCGACATTGTAGTGGGGCCAGCGGCGGTCACGTGGCCGGCCTCACTGGTGCTGGGGGGCCCAGCACAATGCTGGTATGCTGGGGTCACTCGGGCTTAGTGGTTGTTGCAGGGCAGGACCCTGGGAGGCTGTGGAGCACAGCCTAGGTGCCAGAGCACCATGGATGCCTGGAGCATACTGGGTGGTAGGTGCCTGAGCTGGACCCAGGGCACCAGGCTGGTCTGGGGGGCCCAGACAAGCAGGGACCTGCAGGGCCGTGGTCACATGGTGTTTGGCCTGCAGGCCAGGGCCGCAGGACCGTGATCACACGGTGTAAGCATGCGGGCCCACAATGAGAGACTGAGACAACAGGAGTTCCATAGTTGGAGTCTGCAGCCATTTTCCTGCACGTGCCTACAGGGGCTCTTTTTATTATCTTGGGCCATGACACACTCATAGACCATCTTAAAAGGGCAATACACGTGGGACGGACACCCCCCATTAAAAGGGTAATCCACATGGGAGGGTTACACATGACAGAGGCCTGTCTTCATTTCTTTCTCTCAACATCAGAGCACTAATGAAGGCAGAAAGGAGCACACACATCAATGTATATACCACTAGAATGGGGAAAAAACAGCTAGCAAGAGGCCTAGTACATGCCCGTGATCAGGTGACATGTTGGCACAGCATAGCTGTCTGCCTACTGGCTGGTGTCTTCTCCAACCTAAATCATTTTAAGTGGGAATTAGTATTTTACCTAGAGGCATAAACTGCACTTTTTTATTTGCCTCAGGTGATGTCTGCTATCCCCCTTCTTGGACAAAACCAAAGGCAGCCATTTGGGGTCAAATAGCCAATCAGGAAAGTGAGAGCTTTCTTAAAATGGTACCCAATGTTTTCAGCGACAGCAATTAAGTGCTTTCAAATGTGAACAGAAGTCATGTATACAGTAAGCACATGTTTTACAACTTAACATTTCCATTTGACTTTTTTGCTCATTTTTCATTTCCATTAGCAATAAAATATGTTTTTACAACTATACAGAAGTCTATGGGCTTCATTACGAGTTTGGAGGCAGCCATGGTGCTATAAGCACCATGGCTGTCGAGTCTATCAGACTCTTTTACAGGATTGATCTCAGAATCTGCTATGTCCTCCTCACTGCTAGAATTACTGCACAGCCCCAAAAACCCTTCCTCCTCCTCACCTGATGAGGTAGAATAGTTTAGCTTCTTTCTTAGGGATTGCCGCGGTGGAGACTTCTTCTTTGTGAGCAGATACGGTCTGCCTCGAACGGAAGCCACCGCGACTCTATATAGAGAAATTCACAGTGACTTCTCTCCGCGACAGCCAGATATTTTTCAGGGGAAAAAGCCACGAAGGCATAAAAAACCCCCACGATGCTTCGAAGAGGACTGTCGAATAGGTTGATCCGATGAGAGGTAACTTTTCCGTAACTGAAGCAGAAGTCTCCGGAGGAGCTCTCCAAGACGGGAGTGAGGATGATAAACACAACTGCCACAAGCAGAAAACCAAGGAGAAGGAGAGGTAGGGATCCAGGAGGAAGAGGCAAGGAACAACGGTTAAAACTTCAAGCAAGGAATGGAAGAGAGTGGAAAGGGGAAGGAAGGCGGAAAGATCGCTGAATGAATTACAGAATAGAGCGCACGCAACACGGGAAAGCACAGTTGCAACGCGCTGATCCGCTGAGTAGCTAATGGTTATATACATGACGGCGGCCATGTTGGAAAAAGACTAGGAAACGTGGCGGAACTGTCTAATGGCGTCGAAGTTTCAACATCCGCCAGACTCGCCAGCTGCCAGCAGTCGTGACAATGGCTGCCTCCAAACCGGGCTCCATTACTGGGTTCCTGCAATGAGGACTTACCGGGTCATTCCGACATAGGAGGACCCGGTAATTCCTCCTTGCAGGAACCCATCCCCATTCCCATTTGAGCCCCCATAGGGCTCAAAGGGCATGGGGAGGGAGGTAATAACGGGCACATTACAACTGGCCTGTTATTACCTCCCTCTTCCCCTCGCGGGACCCGGAAAGGACGCCTGGTTTTAACAGGCGTCCTTACGGGGTCCCGCAAAAGGAACCTCGTAATCGACGCTCCCGTAATGAAGGGTGCCGGTCCCGTACCGGCACCCTGTATTACGGGAGATCCACCCTTGTAATGAGGTACTATGTCTTTCTTGTACATTAAATATAACCAGTTTGCAGAAAATACAACTAAGTTGCAACATGGCTGAGGCCATTTATGACTCCATATTTATGTGGGGTTACACAAATCCTTCCAGAGACATCCTCTCCAATCTTAAAGATCATAAATGCAATATTGTACATATTTATGGCGCTGCATTGGGTGTATTGTGGCCATTTCTGGATACCACATTTGGGGACTGTTTCAAGTGCCGGAAGTTATATCTGTAGAATTGGGTCCCTTTGTAAAGACCTAATGTGCAGTTCTAGAGCACTCACCTGTAATAGAGTTTCTAGTTCTTGAGCTTTCATTTTGAGTACTTTTCCCAATTCCAGATGCCACCTGCACCTGTGTCACTCTCTAGATTTCATATTGAGGCTCCGGTTTCTATATCGGAGGACCCATTTCAGGCACTCTTGTCGGTTCTGGAGGTCACAGCTCAGATATTGGCCCTCATTAGGAGGTTGGAGGTAACCATGCCACATTTAGCAGCATGGTAGCCTCCTTACCGCATACCGGGCCCGGGTTCCTCAAATGAGGACTTACCGGGCCATGCCAACCTTGGCAGACCCGGTAATTCCTCGTCTGAGGAACCCTGACCCAGTCCATCCCCATTCCCATTCGAGCCCCCATAGGGCTCAATGGGAATGGGGAAGGAGCTAACAACTTGCCCGTTTATAACGGGCCCATTGTTAGCTCCCTGGTCTCCTCGCGGGACCCGGTAAGGACGCCTGATTTTCCCAGGTGCCCATTGCAGGTCCCGTGAGGAGACATCGTAATAGGGCAGAATGGGTTTACCCGCACCGGCACCATTACCGGTGCCGGTAAACCCATTCCGTCAACCTCCTAATGAGGGCCATTGTGCCTAGATTCATATGCCACTTGATGGGTCCTATGAGAAGTTCTCGAGACCATATCTATGCCACTGTGTTCATTTATTATGCAAATCAATTAAGCCAGAGTGGCCTCCAAAAACAGAAACAAATATTGCAGCTATGGCCCCCATGACTGGCTATAGCACTCCAATTCCCAATTTACAGACTGAACACAAAAAGGCATCTTGAGGCACATATTTGGCCTATAAGGCTAAACATATTGCCTAAATTGGACGTTCACTGTTAGACAGAACCTATGTGTGTACACCAAACATGGGCACAGTACCCAATATGCTGTCTCTATTACTAGACACAATACTACAGATGTGGCTTGTAGGACTGGACACAATACTTCATATGTGGTTTCCGGAATTGGGCAAAACAGTGAATGAGAGCTACCGTACTACTAACAGTGCCCAAGATGCAGCATCTAAGACATGATAAAACGGTATACATGCATTTCACCGCGGTATTTTTCATCGCGTGTTTTTTCATCGCCCTTTTTATTTCGAAATTTTCGAAATCGCCCTTTTTATTTTTTTTGGGAGGGGGTTAAAAAATTAAATATATGGTTGTGGGTGTAAGGGAATAAAAAAAATAAAAAAGGGCAGTTTGGGGGGGTAACCCCCCCAAAAAAAACAAAAAAAAACGATGAGTTTTTCCAAAAAAAAACAACAATGAAAAAACCTGCGATGAAAAATACCGCGGCGAAATAACGTAGAACCGATAAAACACCCACTATATGGCCTGAACAAATGAGCATAGTACTGAAGGATGGCCTCAAGAACTGTAAACAGTAACTCAACGTGCACCCTCAAGAGTTACACTCCAAACAAGGTTCTGCAATTTAGGAGCATTTGTTAGTCCTGGGACAAAAAAGCCTTTCAAGCTCTAGGCGTTTCTGCCTTGGGCTTTGTTGGTAAAGTTGATCAGGATGGGGTCTGTGGCTGGAGATGTGTTTATTTTAAAATTTATGTGTGAAAGTGTTTTTTTTAATTGGACATTTTAACAAATTTCATATTTCCCCCCTACTCTCTTTTCTCTCTGCTGCTGTGACATCTTTACCCTGCCTCAATTCTCTCCCTATACTGGTTATTGTGAAAGGGGCAAACATATCACCCTGTCAGGGAGACCCAGAGACCCATCTCCACCTGGGGTAAGTAGTGTATCAGTGTACCTCTAAAGCCGGTCTTACCCCATAGGTTGCGAGCAGGTGTTGAGGGACCCCAATCCCTGGCTCCCCAGAGTATCCTAAAACATGCAGGGCTATTGGTACTACTGTCCCTGTGCCTAGAAACATCTGTCCTAGCCTGCTTTCTCTTTCTGCTTTTCCAGACAACAATGTTTAGCAAGCACCTGAGCCCATAGAAGCATGGTAGGAATAGATTCAGTTCCCAAGTGAAAATGGAGGTTCACCTTCCTAAGCAAACGGATACAACAAGCATCCCCCCAGGAACCCCTATACACTACCGGGGAGCTGGGAGGCAGCAACCAAAGAACTGGAGCTGCCAAGAGCCTGCAGGAGGAAAAGGGAGACCACGAATAACCCTCCCACATCTATTTGCACAGAAACTCAGTGAGAACAAAAGACAACTCTGAAGAAAACATTACATCGGAGCACATGTCTACCTGAAGGAGAATAGCTAGGCTCTTAGGATTTTTTGAAGACTTTCAGGGAAAGTCTCGGCCACCAGGGTAATAGTTCAGGTAGTG